>NW_021703765.1:79603609-79969384 GCF_005190385.1 Monodon monoceros | reverse complement strand
TCCCGTGATTTTTTTTTTTTTTTTTTTTTTTTTTTTGCGGTACGCGGGCCTCTCACCGCTGCGGCCTCTCCCGTCGCGGAGCACGGGCTCCAGACCCGCAGGCCCAGCGGCCATGGCTCACGGGCCCAGCCGCTCCGCGGCATGCGGGATCCTCCCGGACCGGGGCGCGAACCCGCGTCCCCTACATCGGCAGGCGGACTCTCAACCACTGCGCCACCAGGGAAGCCCCCGTGATTTTTATAATATAAGGAATTACTGAAAAAGCAAGGGTCTAACCCTGACTCAGGTTTCTATCACTGTGGACAGCTGAGATTCCTCCTCCAGAGTGGTGACATCATGCTAGAGTGAGTCCTTAAAGTTTTTGGTGGAGGCTAGTTCATGAGTCATAAGTGAAAATGACAAATGAAACTGGATTACGACAGGTTGTGGGATTAGACCCGGGGCAAATTTCTCACAGGCTTCTAACAAGTGTACTTTGGTTCCTACCTCGAGCCTTCCATGCCTGTCCTGATCTTTGACTCTCTGCACCAAGTACAATTCTGTTTCTTGTACTGGTTCAGTTTACTTTAATGTTTGTTGTTTTGGTGGGGAGTGCACCGTGTGGCTTGCAGGATCTTAGTTCCCTGAGGAGGGATCCAACCCATGCCCCCTGCAGTGAAAGCATAGAGTCTTTTTTTTTTTTTTTTGATTTTGAATAAACTTTACTAAGGTATAATTTACATGCAGTAAAACACAGCCATTTAAAGTATACCACTCTGTGAGTTTTGACAAATGTATACACTGGTGTAATCAAGACATGGGACATTTTCAACTCCCAAAAGTTTCCTCACGCCTTTCTGCAGCTGCTCCAGCCCCTGCCCCAGGCAATCGCTGACCGGCTTTCTGTCACCACAGATTAATTTTGCCTGTTCTAGAATTTCCAACATAAAGCATAGAGTCTTAACCACTGTACAGCCAGGGAAGTCCCTCTGTTGATTTTTTATTTTATTTTATTGAAGTATAGTTGATTTACAATGTTGTGTTAATTTCTGTGGTACAGCAAAGTGACTCAGTTATACATATGTATATATTTTTTTCATATTCTTTTCCATTATGGTTTGTCACAGGATATTGAATATAGTTCCCTGTCCTATACAGTAAGACCTTGTTGTTTCTCCTCCTTTAATGTTTTTATATGAGAACATACAGCGCAATCCTGAGGCCCTACTATGTTAGGGTGGTTGAAACGTAATGTGGTTTCATGACTTAGAGAATCAAAATCAGGACAGGCACAGCAGGCACTGGTAGGAGCAGAAAGTGTTGGCAGCGTTCATAATCGAAAGAAATGTTAAGTTTCCCTGAATTCTATCCAACAGGTGTGCGGACTCACAGTTAAGAACCTCACGTTAGAGCAATCAGAGGAGAGGTGTCTCAGGCCTGCCTTAGGGAATTTGTTCTGCCTGGACTGCTTTTCCCCTGAAATGCAATTGGCTACGTTCCTCAGCTCCTTCAAGTCTGTGCTTAAATTTCACCTTCTCAGTGAGGCCACCCTGACCACCGATTTAAAAGTCTACACACACTCACACACACACCACCCAATTGTTCCCAATTCCCTTGATTTACTCTCTTCTCTGTAAGCATTTTTCACTTTCTAACATATAATTACTTTGGTTATTGTTTACTTTTTATACATTTATTTATTTTATTTATTTATTTTTGGCTGCGTTGGGTCTTCATTGCTGCGCACAGGCTTTCTCTAGTTGTGGTGAGAGGCGGCTACTCTTCATTGACGTGCGCGGGCTTCTCATTTCAGTGGCTTCTCTTGTTGTGGAGCACAGGCTCCAGGCACGCAGGCTTCAGTAGTTGTGGCTCATGGGCTCTATAGCGCAGGCTCGGTTGTTGTGGCGCATGGGCTTAGGGCTCGAACCTGTGTTCCCTGCATTGGCAGGTGGATTCTTAAGCACTGCGCCACCAGGGAAACCCTTGGTTATTGTTTATTGACTTCCATCTCCTATTAGAATTTAAGTTCCACAGGCGCAGGGAACTTTTTTTCCACTGATATGTCCCAAGTGCCTAGAACATTGCCTGGCACATTAGTAAATGCTCAATAAATTCTTGTTGGTTAAGTGACTAGATTTGGAAGTTGAAATATCCTACCTGTTTATTACCTTTTAGAGATTGGCTGGCATCTTGGCAGAGAAGTGGATTCATGCACAAGGTAAGAGTTTAAACTCTGATCTCTAAGATCCCTTCCGACTCGTGAATATCTGTGTTTTGTCCTCACTTAGGCTTCCTTCACCATGAACTGCGTTTCATTTTTGAGGAACCAAAGCAATCTCCTAAGCTCATTCTTTATTTAGAGCAAAATTACCGTCATGTTTAATATGCTTTGTGTGAATGATTCACTCTCAGTTGTATGTAGGGTGTGTAGGCAAAGATAGACCGTATTGTGCTTTGAAGAAGTTGCAACCAAGTGTATTTTACAAAGGAATACGTGAAAAACTGCAGGCACAAAACAAATGATCTACTGAAAATTCATCAGTTATGGTGGGATGGGTTATGTTGATTTCCTTGTTCGTTGAATGTTTTCTCATGAAGCAGTATTGAATTTTGTCAGATACCTTTTCTGCATTGAGATTGTGTGGGTTTTTGTCCTTTATTCTATTGATACAGTGTATTCCATTAACTGATTTTCAGATGTTAAACCAACTTTGCATTCATGGGATAAATCCCACCTGAACGTGATGTATAATCCTTTTAATGTATTGATAGATTCAATTTGCTAGTATTTTGTTGAGAATTTTACATCTATATTTATAAAAATATTGGGATGTAGCTTTCTCTTTTTGTTGTACTGATTTTTTTTTTTTTTTTTTTTGAGGTACGCGGGCCTCTCACTGCTGTGGCCTCTCCCGTTGCGGAGCACAGGCTCCGGACGCGCAGGCTCAGCAGCCATGGCTCACGGGCCCAGCCGCTCCGCGGCATGTGGGATCTTCCCGGACCGGGGCATGAACCCACGTCCCCTGCATCGGCAGGCGGACTCCCAACCACTGCGCCACCAGGGAAGCCCTGTTGTACTGATTTTTAAAGTACAGTGAAGATTAATGAGTCTGTGGGTGGTAATCCAATCGTCTAAGAACTTGCATCCTTGAATTATTATTATTTTTTTAAATGTCTGAAGCATTTATATTAACATATTTCCATACAAATAACCCAAAGAAAGTTTAGTATTAGTTGTTTTTTCGGTTTGTTTGTTTTTTTATGCAGCAGGTTCTTATTAGTCATCAATTTTATACACATTAGTGTATACATGTCAATCCCAATCGCCCAGTTCATCACACCCCCACCCCCACCCCCCGTGGCTTTCCCCGCTTGGTGTCCATACGTTTGTTCTCTATATCTGTCTCAAATTGAATAATTTTTTTTTGCGGTATGCGGGCCTCTCACTGTTGTGGCCTCTCCCGTTGCGGAGCACAGGCTCCGGACGCACAGGCCCAGCGGCCATGGCTCACGGGCCCAGCCGCTCCGTGGCATGTGGGATCTTCCCGGACCGGGACACGAACCCGTGTCCCCTGCCTCGGCAGGCGGACTCTCAACCACTGCGCCACCAGGGAAGCCCCCAACTTTGTTCTTTTTCAAGATTGTTTTGGCTATTCAGAGTCCTTTGCAATTCCATATGAATTTTAGGAACAGTTTTTCCATTTCTGAAAAAAATCCAGTTTGGATTTTGACAGGAACTGTGTTGAATCTGGGAAAATTTGGAGAGTTTTGCCATCTTAACAATATTGTCTTCTGATGCATGAATATGGAACATCTTTTCACTTATTAGGTCTTCTTTAATTTCTTTTAACAATGTTTTGTAGTTATTTAGTGTATAAAAGTCCCCCCTCCTTTTTTTTTCTGGCCAAGCCATGTGGCATGTGGGATCTTAGTTTCCCGACCAGGAATCACCCCCTGCATTGGAAGCATGGAGTCTTAACCACTGGACCACCAGGGAAGTCCTCCCTCTTGTTTCTTTTTTTAAAATGCCATTGACTAGTTGAAAAAACTGGGCCAGTTGTCCTATAGAATGTTCCACCTTCTGAATTTGTTATTTAACTTTTCCTCTATCTCCTAGATTTCTTGGAAACTAGAAGATAGCCCTAAAGGCCAGATTAGATCCAGGTTCAATTATTTGGGCGATACTACTTCATAGATGGTGCTGTGTGCTTTGTGTTGCATCGCATTTAGAGACACATAAAGGCTTGTTGTCCCATGGAAAAGTTTTAAGTAAGAGTTATATTGACTTTGCCTTAGAAAAAGACCTCTCTGGGGTCTTCCCTTGTGGTCCAGTAATTAGGACTCTGAACTTCCAATGCAGGGGGTGCGGGTTCGATCCCTGGTCGGGGAACTAAGGTCTCACATGCCGTGCAGCGTGGCAAAAAAACACAAAAAACAAAAAGCAAAACACCTCTGTGATAACAAGGCAGGGATGGGATTGCAGAGCAGTAACACAGAGTCAGGAAGACCAATAATCATATGTATTATTTTATCCAGAGGAAAGGGCATCATTTTTTGTGTTGCAACAAACCGAAATTGATGGTGGTTTAGACTAGAGTGGCAGTAAGTATAGAGAAGGCTAGATGGATTTACAACAAATTTGATAGAATTGGCAGAACTTGGTGACTAACTGCATGGAGACAGGAGATAAGGAAATAAGGAACCTAGAGGAGGAATTAGCAGTTCAGTATTGAATACATGCAGTTCATACCCATGACACAAGCAATAAATAATTATTGAATAAATTGAAGTGGAGATGTCTAATATTCATTTGTATATACTAATTTGAAAGTCAAGAATTCTGGGCTGGAGGTGTAGATTTGGGAATTATTTGTATATAGGTAGTAACTGAAGACTAGTGAACTGGTGAGATTATCCCAAGGAAAATGATGGGTGAGAAGAAAAGAGGGAACTCAAACAGATCCCTAAGGAACATCAATATTAAGGGGTAGATAGAGAAAGGCCTGCCAACGAGATTGAGAAGCAACAGCCAGAGAGGAAGGAGGAGCATAAGAAAAGTGTGATGTTATAGAAAAGAAAGAATGAGAAGGGGATATGGAAAGAGGATGTACCAGTTAGCTGTTGCTGAGTAACAAACCACCCCAAAACTTAGTGGATTAAAACTTCAGCCATTTATTTAGCTCATAATTCTGTAGACTTAGACTGTGCTCAGTTATGTAGCTCTTCTGGTCTCAACTGGCTCCCCGATGAGTCTGAAATCAGTTGCAGGTTATTTATGTAGCTCTTCTAATCGAGTTTGGCATGAGTAATTGTAGCCACTTTTTGCAATATACCACAGAGGGAATAGACAACAGTGAAAATGCTAAGATGTTGAGTAGGTCAAATTCTTGCTTCCACTGCTCAGCTGAAATGACTGTTGCCAAAGTCATCCATGAGAGCCATTTCACTAAGTTCACTAAATGACATGGCTGTCATGGATGATGTTGGCAGTAACAGTTTCCCAGATCGAAGTGGGAAAACAGAGACCTCGGGCATAGAGAACTTGTTCAAAAGCTTGGCTGGGAAAGTGAAGATGTGTAAAGGGAGTCCTGCTGCTCTGGGTCTTCGCTGCAGCGTGCAGGCTCCAGAGCACGCGGGTTCAGTAGTTGCAGCCTGCGGGTTTAGTTGCCCTGCCGCATGTGGGATCTTAGTTCCTATACCAGGGATAGAACCTGCGTCCCCTGCATTGGAAGGTGGATTCTTAACCACTGGACCACCAGGGAAGTCCCTGTTTCATTTTGTTTTTAAGAGAAGCTTGAACATACTTACATGATAATGAGGAACTGGTAGAGAGAGACAGGTTGAAGATGCTGAGGAAAAAAATGGATAATTGGTGGGGAAGGGCAATATGAGGGGAGAGTGAGAGGTACAAACTATTGGGTGTAAGATAGGCTCAAGGATGCATTGTACAACATGGGGAATATAGCCAATGTTTTGTAATAACTGTAAATGGAAAGTAACCTTTAGAAATTGTATAAAAATTGGGGAATTCCCTGGCCGTCCAGTGGTTAGGACTCTGCACGTCCACTGCCAGGGACCTGGATTTGATCCCTGGTCAGGTAACTAAGATCCCACAGGCTGTGTGGCATGGCCAAAAAACCACCGTATAAAAATTTAAAAATTGGGCTTCCCTGATGGCGCAGTGGTTGAGAGTCCACCTGCCGATGCAGGGGACACGGGTTCGTGCCGCGGTCCGGGAAGATCCCACATGCCGCGGAGTGGCTGGGCCCGTGAGCCGTGGCCGCTGAGCCTGTGCTCCGCAACAGGAGAGGCCACAACAGTGAGAGGCCCGCGTACCACAAGAAATAAATAATAATTAAAAAATAAATTATTTTAAAATGGATAATTCATGGACTTCCCTGGTGGCGCAATGGTTAGGAATCCGCCTCCCAATGCAGGGGAAATGGGTTCAATCCCTGGTCCAGAAAGATCCCACATGCCGCGGAGCAACTAAGCCTGTGTGCCACAACTACTGAGCCTGCACTCTAGAGCCCGCAAGCCACAACTACTGAGCCTGCATGCCACAACTACTGAAGCCCGTGTGCCTAGAGCCCATGCTCCGCAACAGGAGAAGCCACCGCAGTGAGAAGCCCACGCACCGCAATGAAGAGTAGCTCCTGCTCACTGCAACTAGAGAAAGCTTGCGCACAGCAGCAAAGACCCAACACAGCCATAAATAAATAAATAAATAAATAAAAATGGATAATTCATATACTTGGCATCAGTGTTCAACCTGAGATCTACCTAGGTATGCAGAAAGTTAAATAAAAATATGATAAACTATCTTATCTGGCAAAGTCCAGACTAATGAGAGGACTTATATGTGAAAATACTATTTGTGCTTGTATTCATATATGGATTATATACATTACAGACCATGCAAGTGTCATCTGAGGACTCTTCACTGAGGAAAAACTCCTATAAGTAAATTTTGGTTTCCCCTGAACCCACGTCTACATTGGAGAACGACTCAGGACTACATGGCTTTCCCCTAAAAGCAAATTCAAACTCATAGAGACATACATTTTCTTAAAAAATTGGAGTAATACACAGCTACACACAACATATAGTAAGACAATAAAAATCCTCAGTAGCCATTTCTGTTTTCTTCACAAAGTTCCTTTTCAACAAGTCTGTTAGCCCTCAAGTATTTATTTTATCATTCTAAGCAGCTCTATTTTTTTTTTTTTTCGGTACGCGGGCCTCTCACTGTTGTGGCCTCTCCCCTTGTGGAGCACAGGCTCCAGACACGCAGGCTCAGTGGCCAAGGCTCACAGGCCTAGAGTCTCTGTGGCATGTGGGATCTTCCCGGACCAGGGCACTAACCTGTGTCCCCTGCATCGGCAGGCGGACTCTCAACCACTGCGCCACCAGGGAAGCCCGAAGCAGCTCTATTTTTGTTCTTATCAAATATTTGCCCCAGATAAACAGTTCTTTTTCTAGGAGAGGAATTCTGTTCTTTCAGTCTTTCTTCTCTGTCACCTTGGCCTGTTGGTTTTTGTCTCCATGTTCACTACCTCAGCATGACAACATAGCTGCTTCGGCTCCAGACAGTACATCTGTGTCTGTCTCCATTTATCAGAGAAGCAAAAGCTTTCCCAGAACCACCTCTAGCCGAATTTCCTAGGAAAAGCCTGAGTAAGTGAGCATAAATTGTTGGGCACATTGTCATGTAAAGTATAACTGGGGTTTGTTAAGTCAAAGGAAGGGAGAGGATCTCAGGGTGGTAATCAGCAATGTCAGACACAGCTGAGTTCTTTGAGGGCAGCCGTCCTGATTTTGTGTCTCAGTGTTTGTTTGGAGTCTGTTCCTAACATATGCTCTTTCTTGGCTCAGAGCCTCCTCCTGCTGACTCAGCCTTCCCTCCTCTTTCTGGCACAGCTGGCACCTCTGAGTCTCTGCCATGATGCTGCCACAGTGGGTCCCAGAGCAGGTGCACAAAACTCTCAACCAGCCGTTCATGTCTAAGGGAGGCTCAGAAGTGCAAACTAGATCTTACCTACGCCTGACCTTGCCACTCATCTTCCTAACAACGTTGGCATAGAACTACCACCCTGGCTAAGGGTTTTCTTCCAGACTCTCAAATGTGGAGTAGGGACAAAGAGTCTAGTTCTGGGGGCCACCCCCCTTCCCTGCCCCAGATCTCAACCTGTAGATCTGCCTTCCTTATCTGCTCTCTTTTTTTTTTTTTTGCGGTACGCGGGCCTCTTACTGTTGTGGCCGCTCCCGTTGCGGAGCACAGGCTCCGGACACGCAGGCTCAGCGGCCATGGCTCACGGGCCCAGCCGCTCGACGGCATGTGGGATCTTCCCTGACTAGGGCACGAACCCGTGTCCCCTGCATCGGCAGGCGGACTCTCAACCACTGCGCCACTGGGGAAGCACCACTTACCTGCTCTCTTGATCTTTTCCCTCCATCAACTTCCAGGCCTGGAAGTACAGCATTTTCTCTTATTTCTTTGATGCCATATTCTTTCTTCCCATGTCCAGCCTCCTAAGTCTTAATGTTGGACAGGAGTTTCTTCTGTACCTCATAGCAGAAACTCTGGTCTTCCAGGCCCTTGGTCCGACAAATGGGAGCTAAACAAATTTTTAATAATCCTTTCTTGCTTGACAATGCTGGAATACCAAGCCATTTTTTTTTTCTCTACAAAATTCTATTTTAGGTTGCATGACATTGTGAATGCAACTAATGCCACTGAATTGTACACTTAAAAATGGTTAGAGTGGCAAATTTTGTTATATATTTTTTACTACAATTTTAAAACGTTAGTCATGTAACATACCAAACACCACTGATTTGTACACTTTAATGAGTATGTGAATTTTCAAGACATCTCAACAAAGCTATTACAAAGATCTTATTTTTTAAAAAATATTTATTTATATACTTATTTATTTGGTTGCATCGGGTCTTAGTTGTGGCACGTGAGCAAAGATCCTATTTTGAATGTCAAAACCTGCATATAGGGCTTCCCTGGTGGCGCAGTGGTTGAGAGTCCGCCTGCCAATGCAGGCAACACGGGTTCGTGCCCCGGTCCGGGAAGATCCCACATGCCGCGGAGTGGCTGGGCCCGTGAGCTATGGCTGCTGAGCCTACACGTCCGGAGCCTGTGCTCTGCAACGGGAGAGGCCACAACAGTGAGAGGCCCGCGTACCGCAAAAAAAACAAAACAAAACAAAACAAAAAAACCTGCATATAAACTTCTTTTCCTTTTCTCTTCTTGGGCAACAACCCAACCTCACTTTCTCTCCCGCCTCCCAGTCATGGCAAGTGGATGCCTTGCGCTGTTTAGGGTCAAGGTCAGGTGTGAGGAACATGACAAGAAATGTGCATTAATATTTTATTTAAAATGAGTATTTCCAGAGACTTCTCTGGGGGGCCAGTGGTTGAGACTCTGCACTTCCAATGCAGGGGGCGTGGGTTGGATCCCTGGTCGGGGAATTAAGATCCCGCATGGCAGCGCGGCCAAAAAAAAAAAAAAGACAACTTCTATTAAACAAGTAAGTATGTACCTCTCCCTTGCTTATTTAAGGAAAAAACATAGCATATTATGCACACTGTTTTGTACCTTCCTTTTTTTATAATGATAAAATATTAATTTATATTAATATTAATATATTTTCCACAGGAAATCCTGAGTCTCATTGACAACCATTAAACCCAAGTGTATCCTATCGACCTCTTCACATGTAATAATTGTATACTCAGAAAGACATACACACATACCCACACAGACTGTAAGGCATGAAATCAATTAAGTTAATTTAGTACTAATGAGTTAAACTAGTTAATCTAGTATTAATTTATTATTTGTTTTTTAAAAATTAATTAGTTTATTCTTGGCTGCGCTGGGTCTTCATTGCTGCTTCTCTAGTTGCAGCGAGCGGGGGCTACTCTTCATTGCGGTGCGCGGGCTTCTCGTTGCGGTGGCTTCTCTTGTTGCGGAGCACGGGGTCTAGGCGCACGGGCTTCAGTAGTTGTGGCACGTGGCCTCAGTAGTTGTGGTGCACGGGCTTAGTTGCTCCGCAGCATGAGAGGGACCAGGGCTCGAATCCGTGTCCCCTTCATTGGCAGGCGGATTCTTCACCACTGCGCCACAAGGGAAGTCCCTTAATTTTTTATTTGAAATCAATTAAAAACTATTTATTATTTCCATGATGTAAGATTGAGGATAGTATTACATCTGCCTATTTAGTTTGAGCCTTTCCTTCTAGAAGGTGTCTAAATGAGATGTAGTCATTTTATTTGAATACAAGCCCTGGCAGAAGCTGACAATTCCCTGTACACATTTCCTTAATTTATAGTTCAAATTTAATTTTTATCTCTTTTGTACAGTTAGACTTTTTAGAGCTAATATGGTTGTGATTAAACACTAAGGAAGAGCTCAGTCTGTGAAATAATAGACTCTTAGAGTTGGGAAGGACTTTAGTCCAAACAGCCTCCCAATTAAAAAATCTCTTTTCCAAAATCTCCCACCTACCTGATTATCATCCATTCTCTACTTGCCTTTTTTTTTTTGACTGTTTATTACTTTCATTTATTTATGTATTTATTTTTATTGAGATAATATTCACATAATATAAAATTAATCATTTTAAAGTACACAATTCAGTAGCATTTAGTATGCCACAACTGCCTCTATCTAGTTCCAAACTTTTTTTTTTTTTTTTTTTTTTTTGCGGTACGTGGGCCTCTCACTGTTGTGGCCTCTCCCGTTGCGGAGCACAGGCTCCGGACACGCAGGCTCAGCAGCCATGGCTCACGGGCCCAGCTGCTCCGCGGCATGTGGGATCTTCCCAGACTGGGACACGAACCCGTATCCCCTGCAACGGCAGGACTCTCAACCACTGTGCCACCAGGGAAGCCCCAGTTCCAAACATTTTTTCACCCCAAAAGGAGACCTGTTGATTCCAACTTCCCTCTCATTAAACTGTTGATTCCAACTTCCCTCTCCCCCGCGTCACTGGCAACCACTATCTATGTTCTGTTGCTATGGCTTTAGATATTTCTGTTTATCTCATATAAATATCCTTTCTGGATATTTCGTATAAGTGGAATCAGACAATACATGACCTCTTGTGTCTGGCTTCTTTCCCTCAGCGTAACGTTTTCGATGTTCATCCAGGTTGTAGCAGGTATCAGTACTTCATTTTTTTTTTTTTGACTGAGTAATATTGCATTGTACGTATATACCATTATTTGTTTATCCATTCATCTATTCTTGGGCATTTGGCTTGCTTCCACCTTTTGGCTGTGAATAGTGCTGCTGTGAACATGTATATACGTGTATTTGTTTGAGTCTGCTTGATTTTTTGCTGAAGGTAGAATCAACTTTTCATGCACTCAACAAATATTTGTTGCATTAGATTAAAACTGCTGCAACAACCACTGATTTCACAAATGTTTTGCTTCACCGGATAAAAGTCACAGAATCTTAAAAATGTTTGTGGTAGGAACTTCATAAGTCATCTTGTTCAACCCCCTCATCATGAAAGTACACGCGCTCAAAGCAGTAGTGTATTTAGAAGTCCTTAAATACAGTTTACATCATGATGTGTGGTGCCCTACCGATATTGTTCTTTGTTAACTGAATGTGTACAATACGGCTTTTGTTGTCATAAGATGGTTCTCCTTGAGAAGTGATCTATGCATTTAAATTTAGTAGCTTGTCATTCTTTCATTGTTTTGCTTCTTGAAAGATTCCACAAAACCACCACCGTCAGCATTGTTTTTATAAAGTAGATATGGCAGACAGTCTTAATTGGTTTCAGTGATAAAATTAATTTTGGGTCCAAAATAGTCTGAATGCTTCATCCTGTGTTGTGGGATTTATTTTTTGGTTTCCTTTCTTTGCATTTTAAGACACTGTCTTGCTCTGGATTAGTCACTTGTTGATTAAATGAACCAGCACTAGCTCCTTACCTTTGCAAGGAAATGTTAGTATCTCCTTAAACACCAGAGTTAACTTAAAACATTTTTCTGGCATCTGACTTTATAAATCTCTCTCTCAATTTTTAGCAGAGTTGAATGAAATTGACAAGGAGTATGGTCTGGTGCATTATATCCACCACCGTGGGCATAAAACCAGGGGAATTCACGAAACAGTGATTATCCCACCTTGATTTAGTAAAGCACATAGCAGTAAAAGTCAAGGTTGGAGGATAAGTACTTGATCTCCACTGCGTGCTCTCCCAATACCTGGAACAGTGCCTGGGACACAGCAGGGGGCCAGTAAATATTTGATGGATGAGTGAATGAAATTAATTTGACTCTAGTTTCTGAAACAATGCTAATAAAAGTAGATGTAACTTAAAAAATAGCATAGTGAAAATGAATTCCTATGTCTTCTTTATAAAGATTATTTTAATTATGGACTATCTCTTAGGAGTTACATTAAACATTTTTATTGAGGTATAATTGACATATAACATTATATTGGTTTCAAGTGTGAAACATGATTCAATATTTGTTGTTTTGTTTTTTTTGTTTGTTTGTTTGGTTTTTTTTGCGGTACGCGGGCCTCTCACTGTTGTGGCCGCTCCCGTTGCGGAGCACAGGCTCCAGACGCGCAGGCTCAGCGGCCATGGCTCATGGGCCCAGCTGCTCCGCGGCATGCGGGATCTTCCCGGCCCAGGGCACAAACCCGTGTACCCTGAAACGGCAGGCGGACTCTCAACAACTGGGCCACCGGGGAAGCCCCAGTAAACCTTTTTTTTCTAGCAAAAAAAAAAGTATTTAATGACTTCCCCACTTTGTACAATGAAGATTTGGTACCTCTACTGGCTTTCAACTTCTGCCACTTCTCTCCGTCTTCCAAAGTTTTCTCCATTGAGCTGTTCCAATACTCTTACAGCAGATATACATTTTAAAAAGCTCAGTGGCTCAGCTCTAAAAACGGAATGTGAATGTTTATTTTGAAATAGGACTGAGCAACTTCTTTAGTCCTAACACCAGCCACACCGTGGGACTGAACACAGTCAATGCCCTGGCTGTAGGACAGGGACCAGGCCTTGGTCACAAAATTTAAGTGGGCACTAAAAACTCAGTAGTCAAGAAGAATACTATTTTAATATAATATTCTAAAAATCAAAAATAATGCAAAAAAGTCCATAAGGAACAAAATATAATTTAGAAATAAAGATAGGCTCGGCAGAATCAGTAGAAAAGAGAAAATTGGAAGTGTTTATATTTGCACCCCACGTTTAACAGTGGTCATTGCCTCTTTCTACGGCATCTGTGATTACACAGGTTGTGTACGAGAGCTGAAAAGTGTTTCACGTGAGAGGGTGAGGTGTGCCTTTCAGATTAGGAATATCGATACTGGATATCCGGGTACCACCACACTTTGACCTCGCAACTTGCAAGCTAAAGCGATGTTGAATTAGGAAACAGAATTTTTGTGACTTAAAAGGTGAATCGAGGGGAGGGGCCAGCAGATAAAGTTACTTATTTGTTCAGAATTCCATGCATTTTCAATGTCGTTTGCTCCCCCTACTCTGTGCACGCCTGTTGGTCCAGGCAGCACGGTGCTTTGAATAAAGGTCAGCAAAGGGGTCACCCTCCTGATTATTCCCTTCTACCGGAGAGGAGGAGGAAGCCCCGGGCCCCTTATCCACCCGAGTCGCTGCAAAATCCTGGGCATCCCTGACAGCTGCAAATTCCTCCCAGGAGCTGCCAAGCTTCTAGGGGGTTGCCATGGTCCATGGGAGTGAAATGCTGGCCGCCCTCGCTGCACCAGCCCGGAGCAGGCTGTTGCTGCCTTCCCTTCAGTCCCTTTCAAAAGCTTTTAAAGGAGATCCCTGGGGGGAGGTGGGAGGACGGGACATCAACCAGGGCTTCCGTCCAAGCGGCTGGGGCGAATAAAAGAGGCTTTTCTCAAACTAACGGTGCAAGTGCTGGGCTTGTTTCACGGGATTTTTAACCCTCGTTCTTTCCCTGGTGGGAAAGGGAGAGCAGAGATGGTTCTTCCCAAGCTTCACTTGCTGTAGGCAGCGCCTTTCAGCGTTTCCCCCAGGGAGTCCTCACTCTGGAGGGCGAGGAGGGCAGAGAGGATGCTCCCTAAACTTAACCAGCTGTGAGCAGCTCCTCCTAGCTTGTTTCAAAGGGTTTCTCACCCACGGGATTTGGGGTGGGGGGGGGAATCGGCTGCAAACTAACAGGCTGTGTGGTCAAGACTGAATGGAGCTATCGGGTGTGACTTGCAAATTTGGGGAACACTTTCAGAAAATGGGGAACTAACCGTGATGATGAGAAGCCCCTTAGTCCAGGCCTCTCGGGTTTCCCTAGCACCTTCCTCCCCATCCCGGTCCTCGTTAGGGTCTGAGGGCCGGACGGCGGGCGTGCCGGCGGTCTGGGTTTCGCCTCCCCCGAGCCGCGGCGGGTGCAGACAAAGAGGCGGCGGTAGGGGGCTCAGGCCCGACGCCGGCCGCGGGGTGCGGGCCGCGAGGTTCGGGGCGCGGGGCCGACCGGGTTGGGCGCGGCGGCCGAGCGCGCGGGGAGGAGCCGCCGCGGCGTCTTCTCCAGGCGGCGCGTGCCCGCCCGGCCCCGCGGCGGCGCGTCACGCTCTCCCCCGCCCGGAGCCGACGAGCCGGGAGGCGGGAGGCGGTGGCCGCGCGGCTGCTGTTACTGCTACTGCTGCTGCTGCTGCTGCAGTGGGGCAGGTGGCGGTGACTGGCGGCGACCGAGGCGGCGGCGGCGAGCGGTGAGCGGGGCGCGGCGCGGGCCCTCTCCCCTTCCTCGTCCCCTCCTCACCTTTCCCCTCCCGCTCCGCCCGGCCAGCTCCTGCCCGCCCGGCTCGGGGCCGGGGGCCGGGCCCGGCGTCCGAGAGGGGGACCGAGTCCCGCACGCCGGGGCGACCCCGAGGGGCCGCAGGGAGCCCCAGGGCGATGGCCGTGGAGGCCGGCGGTCCCTGGGGTGCTCCGCCCGGAGCCGGAAAAGTGGCCGGCCCTGTCAGCGCCGAGCCCGGCCTTCCCTTCCTCCGCCCGCCTCAAGATGGAGCTTGGACTCCTTGCCCCTGCGCCGCCCCAGGCGCCGCTCCCTCCCCGGCACCCTTCTCCGTTCTCCTCGGCCCCGGAGGGGGGTTGTGGGGGGCGGACGCCCAGGGGGCCGAGGCCCGGCAGGACCTGTTGCCCCGGCGGGCACCTGAGTGTGCCCCGGGCCCTTGGCCGCGGTGCCCGCGAGCCGGAATGGAGGGCAACCTGGCCGTGGCCTCCGTGGCGGGCGCCGGCCGGCGGGCTGGCCTTGCTGGCCTGGGGCCTGGGCGGCCGTGGCTTTTGTCCCCCAGCCCCACCCCCACCCCCCCTCCGAGTGGGACTGTGATTCTTGGAGAAGGTGGATGACAAAAGGTGACAGGGATTTCTGAAATAACACCGCTGCCCCGTAACCCGAACCTTCTGCCTCGGCGGGGCATTGGCTCGGAAGACAGATGACACTTGTTCAGAGGTTATTTTAAAAGCAGAGCCTTCTGATTCCCCTCCTTTGGAGGTCCTGTGCTTCAGAAATCTGATTTTGATCTGGGGAGAAACCTTGAACTCGGCTGTTTCTCCACTTCATGTGGCTTTTCCATCTGGCAGGAGCCGAGCACCACTCCCTCCCTCCTCCCTTCCCAGCCCCACCTCTTTGATGTGAAGAAATTGCACGTTAAGTCTGTAATCTTCAGTTACCTGCTTTTAGCAAAACCTGGGCGCCAATTACCGTTTTTAAGAAGGAGGGTGGAGAAAATGCGGCTTTTTGTTGTTATTTTTGTTGGATTCAGCGGCCTTGCCTTCTTCCTGTTTCAGGTTAGGACAGTGCCTGGCCAGTAAGAGCTCAGCATTAGTGTTACTGCTGCTGCTCTTATGGTTCTGGTTCTGGTGGGTGTTACTGGTTTTTATTTTATTTTATTTATTTAATTACTGCTGTTACCTATAGTATGCACAAGTCCGGAGACCAAATGTGTTAGAATTTTGGGTTTAATGATAATCTTTTGCAAGAATCCTCAGGTATGTGGCTCCTCAGCTTTGGGGCATTTTTCTCTGGAAATATTAACATTTATTGAGGGCTTCCTGTGCTCATGCCCCGGGCAAGTCTCTTATATGTTTTATCTCATTAATTAACCTAACCCAATGATGGTGCTGTTATTATCCCCATTTTACAGAGGAGGCATAGAAAGGTCAGGAACCTTGCTCAGGGTCACACAGCTGATAAGTGGTGGTGTCAGGATTTGAGCTCAGGTATTCTGACTCCAGGTGCTGAGTAATTAAATTAGTATAGTGCCTCTCTGGCAAGGAGCAAGGCTGGCCCTTTTTATAGGGTCTTTTTAAAAAAAACTTACATATTTTTGGTTGCCTTGGGTCTTCGTTGCTGCGCGGTGTGCGGGCTTCTCACTGTGGTGGCTTCTAGTTGTGGCATGCGGGCTCAGTAGTTGTGGCACACAGGCTTAGTTGCTCCGCGGCATGTGGGATCTTCCCGGACCAGGGCTCGAACCCGTGTCTCCTGTGTTGGCAGGGGGATTCTTAACCACTGCGCCACCAGGGAAGCCCAAGGCTGGCCCTTTTTATTTTTATTTATTTATTTACTTTTTTGCGGTACGCGGGCCTCTCACTGCTGTGGCCTCTCCCGTTGCGGAGCACGGGCTCCGGATGCACAGGCTCAGCGGCCATGGCTCACGGGCCCAGCCGCTCCTCGGCATGTGGGATCTTCCCGGACCAGGGCACGAACCCGTGTCCCCTGCATCGGCAGGCGGACTCTCAACCACTGCACCACCAGGGAAGCCTGTGGCTGGCCCTTTTTAAAGCAAAGAAAGTGGGTGATTGCTTGGCCAAGAGCTTATCGTAGGTTTTTGAGGTTCAGAGAAAGTGGTAAAGTACAGCTTAGGCTTCCCACTAGGCATTGTTCAAAAGGGTAAAAAACGAACTGGGTGGACCTTGTGAAGGTATTTTGTCTAAAGATAAAGATCGGCCCTTCCCTCTTTTTTTCAGCAATTGCTTAAGCTCCTAATTGTGCTTCAGTATGACATAGGCAGATCTGGTTTCTGTTCTTTAGGAGTTTAGAATTTGGTGCTTCTCTTACTTACTTTAAATCTTTTTTTTTAGCCTAGTGTCTAACATTGAGTCTGTCGCGTGCTATGTGACTCATTAAGTCAGTCATGTTTGACTCTTGCTTTTACGTGCTGTCTCTTTTGGGATTCCAAACGCAGCTCATGGTGTGTAAGAGATGACTTGGGCCTCTTATACTCCATACAAAGGTAGGCACGTTTGAATTTGTCACATATTGGCTGCCAGATGTTCTTCATTGTTTTTTACAGATGTATTTTCTGTTCTTCCCAATGTGTGTGTGTGTGTGTATCAATGATATGTGTGTGTGTATATCTATCTATCTATCAAGGACCTTGTATTTCACTTTATAGCACCCTCTACAGAATTCTGCAGAGTCCCATGTGCTCAGTAAATATTTATTATTTAGTTAACTGAAAATATGAGGTCCATAAGTTTCAGGACTGGCTTTATAGAAGTTAAAGCTAAAGAAAAAAACTGAAAGTAGTGTAGTAAAGTCACAGGAAGATGGCTTAATATTTGTTAACATTAAAAGAAAACTTTGTGCAGTGTTAACTAAAGTGAGACTTTTCACCTCATATAATTTGCCACTTTATCTGAATTATCAGCTTCTTTCCCTCTCTTCCTTGTACAAATGAGGTGAGAGGTTGAGTGTTTTTCTCTGATATAAAGAATGGACACTGTTGTTTATTAATCATTGCAAGCCAGTAGTTCTCCTTTTCAGTAATTTTGAAATCTGTGGGAGTCTTCCCAAAGGGAGCTTGTGGGGCTATGGTGTACTTATATGTGGGCAGTACTTAGGTCTCATTTGGTATTCACTCAACAAATATTTATTGAGTACCTACTGTGTGCCGGGTGCTGGTGATACAACAGTAAACAAAACAGACAGAAATCCCTGCTCTCTTGAAACTCCCCTTCAAGTAGGGGAGGCAGACAATAACCATATTAAAAATGTTGGAGAGTGGTACATGGTAAGGAAAAATAAATCAGGAAAGGGGGAATATGAAGTTTGGGGGACAAGAGTTAGGGTAATGGAAATTTTAGATAGGGTGATAAGAAGGGACCTAGCTGAGAAAATGACTTTTAAATGAAGATCTAGAATAAGTGAGGGAATGTAGATCCCAGAGGGAAGAGCATGCTAAGAAGGGGTAACAGCAAGGACAAGGGTCCTGAGGTGGGAGCTTGGGAGGAGACAGATAATTTAAGGCCATGCAGGTTGTAGCCCTTAAAATATGTATTAAAGTATTTTAAAATAGTGAAAGATATAGAATTTTGTGCCATGTTATTAGTGATTTTGATGAAGAAAAAGTTAAAGATGGGGGAAGTAAGGCTTAAAGAATTTCACTAACTTCCCTAAAAGGCCGCACAGCCAGTGAATACAGAGCTAGAAATTGAACTTAGTTTATATTATTTTAAGCAATGCACAGAATATGTTGGCAGTGGAACCTTGAGTAAGTGGCTGGCAGAAAGGCCAGACAGGTACTTGATGTTCAGACTTGCTGTTAAGTGTATACTTTCCTGTTTGTATGCAGGATTTTTGCTCAACCCTGGGAGGCCTTGTAACTGACATTTGCAAATATAGCTTTTTCCTGGAATTGTGCTCCTGGCAGTAAAGCCTTCCTTTTTAGTCTTAAAAGCTTCATGGTTCAAAATCTGTGTTTAATATAAACTTTTATTTAAGTCTCTTCAATCTTAATTGGAAGGCAGTGACAGTATTACTCTGAATATGAATTTTTTAGAGAACTGTTTAGGCAGGCTTTAAACTAATATAGCATCTTATATATTTTTAATATGCATAGTATATGTTTCCCATGTAGATGGAACTCAAGGAATCCATATGCTTTAAGTCAGCATTTGAATTGCAATGCACTTTTAAGGGAAAACATATTGATGGTGCTGTACAAGAATTTCAAGAGTGACTTCTTCAGATTTCAAATCGGGAACAGAGGAGTTGTGTTTTTTTTTTTTTTTTTGGGTGGGTTGGCAGACTGTAATTAACCAACCTTGAATTTGGCTAGGACATCTGGGTTAATATCCTGGCCCTGGCACCAAGTACCAAGGAATCTTGGCTACAATTAGTAAAGAGCTTTTTTTTTTCTTAATCTCCATCTGGCACTTCCAGAAGGACAGATTCCACTAGCACTAACTCAGTGGGTGAGTCTGTTTTTTAATTGTCTATCTTATGGTGGTTCAGCAACAAAATCTTAAAAGTGTTCTTTGCAAAATCTTAGAAAAGAAGTACTCCTATTACAGAATCCCTGTTGGGAACCCTTTCTGCTATCTCTTTCCTTGGGGAGTTGTATTCTCATTTGCCTCTTAGGAATTCCAGTGAGACTACAGACAGACATTTTGCTGCCCTAATGTTTTATATGAGCATAAGGTCTAATATATTATTCTTCTAACTTAAATTAAGTAGTTTGATATTTGTATTCTCCTTTGCTTACTTATGTCTAAGTATAGCTTGGGTTAGATCCCAGTTTTAACTCTGCCCATTTTTTACTCTTAAAATTGCCGAGTCCTTGATTTACTGTATCTTCTCTGAAGTTAAAGGCCTGAAGATCCGGATGTTCAGGAGGTGCAAATCATCCAAAATTTGTGTTTGTTGTAAAAGGGAAGACAACTTTAATGAGATTTTTTTTCCCTGATTCTACAGATCCCTGGTCAAGTAGTGCGCTGAAATATTTGGCATAATTTTTCCCTGTCTTCTGAGGAAAAATAAGAGATATTAGGGAAATTTCCCTAAAAATCTTTCAATCAAATCACTTTATCTCCTGCCTTCTCTCTTTATCTGGTTTCCTCCATAGAATGATTTCTTACTGGAGACATTGCCTTCTAATATCGTAAGGCAGGAAGTAACCTATTTAGACTTCTCTTTTCCACACTATAGAAAAATAAACTTTATAGGCAGGGTAATTTTTTTTTTCTTTTACAGCTTAAGTGAAAGAAAACTTTTATCACTAAGTTTCTTTCACACATGGGTGACTGGAAAAAAGTATTGCTAATTTCTGTTGTAAGGCATACGTGGCTTGCTTGGGTTGTGACACTGAGAATCTAGTATCAGAGTCAGATTCAGATTTTAGAAAATTTTTTCTAGTGAAGTTGTTCCTTTTTTAGGTTCTCAGGTTTATTTTCCCCTTATGTACCAGTTTTACAAGGGCTCTTACATTTTAATAACATATATTGGTTATCCTATAATATGTGGTTTCAATGCGTAAGATATAAAGCACACATATTAAAAAACACAGAAAAAAGCAAATTATCCATAATCCTACTGCTCAGAGAAGATTATTTCAGTGTTCTAGAGTATGTACTTCTAATCTGTTTTTCTTTATACTTAAAAAATATATTTATGGCTGGATCTATATTTCTATTTTGAAGTAATTAAAAGTGTAATATTTTCACTGGAAATATTCTGGGTAAACCAACATGGGGAATCAGAACTACTGTTAAGAAGTTTGAGGGACTTCCCTGGCGGTCCAGTGGTAAAGACTCCACGATTCCAATGCAGGGGGCACGGGTTCCATCCCTGGTCCGGGAACTGAGATTCCGCATGCCACGCAGCTCGGCCAAAAAAGAAAAAAAAGAGAAGAAGTTTGAGGTCCTGGATTTGCTTCAGCCCCAACTCCATGAGTCATGTAAAGTTGGGCAAGTTGCTTGACCTCTCTCAGTCTGCTTCTCACTCTGTCAAGTGGGGTAACACCTGCCCTGTCCACTTGCTGGGGTTACTCTGTTAATGTAGGGATTCGGTGACAGTCATAGTGCTAAGGCAGTTGGCGCTTTCAAATACGAAAGAGACCGAGGAGACAGAGGAAAGACTAGTCCAGGATCACTAGCTGCCTGTGAGTCACCTGGCTTATTTTGCGAATGGTTACATTTTTAGTAAAGCTTTTCAGATGAATGTGACCATTAGAGAGTGCCCTGTGGGGTGGGCGAAAACCCCAGAAATACCGATTTATCAAACATTTGTTGAGTGCTGCAAAGACTCTGTCTCACCAGGTGAGACAGCTAACTGTGGGCCAGGTGGAGGCTAAGGTGGAGACGTGCTGGGGCCCTGGAAGAGGGTCCATTCTCTTGGCATGGGTGTGTATGTGTGAGAGGGGATTAAGGAAGCTTCCGAAGGGGGAATTAGCTCTTGTGTTTGGCATTGATGGAGACGGAGGGTGTCTAGGCAGGGGTGGGTTAGAGAAGACATTCTAGGCCAGATTGAGCAAAGGCATAAAGGTAGTGTGTTGAGATGATAGCAGACAGTCTACTGCTCTGAAGTTTGAGGGCAGGTAACAGGAAATAGAGCTAAGGTGTCTGGGTTTATATCAGGCAAAGGCTTCCCTGTCCTGAGAAGGAGTCCCTCTTACTGGTCTCTAGCACTTTATAATCATTAAGTTTTTTGGCAAGTTTTTTTTTTTTATGATGTTTGGTCCAAAATATCTGGTTGTAGGTGGTAAGTAGGAAAACTTCTGGGTATACCAGTTATCTTTTTTTCCCCCAGTTATCTTTTTTAATTTTTATTTTATTTTTTTTTTTACTTTTTTTTTTACATCTTTATTGGGGTATAGTTGCTTTACAATGGTGTGCCAGTTTCTGCTGTATAACAAAGTGAATCAGCTATACATATACATATGTCCCCATATCTCCTCCCTCTTGCGTCTCCCTCCCCAGTTATCTTTTTTCCCCCAGTTATCTTTTTTTATTTTTTTTTTTACTTTTTATTTTTTTAACATCTTTATTGGGGTATAGTTGCTTTACAATGGTGTGCCAGTTTCTGCTTTATAACAAAGTGAATCAGTTATACACATACATGTGTCCCCATATGTCTTCCCTCTTGCGTCTCCCTCCCCAGTTATCTTTTTTGCATGGAGTTGTGCAGCCATCACCACACTCAGTTTTAGAATATTTTCTTCACACCAAAAAGGAGCCCTGTACCCACTAATAGTCACTCCTCATTTCCTCCTTACTCTCCCAACCCCTACTCTCTATCTCTAGAGATTTGCCTATTCGGGACATCTCATATAAATGGAATCATACAGTGTGACTGACTTCACTTAGCAAAATGTTTTCAAGCTTCATCCATGTTTTAGCGTATATCAATGCTACTTCATTCCTTTTTATGGTTGAGTCCCGTTCCACTGTGTGGATATACCACATTTTGTCTGTTCATCAGCTGATAGACCTTTGGGTTGTCTCTCCTTTTTCCTGTTATGAAAAACAGGAACATGAACAGCTGTGAACATGTGTGTATTCGTTTTTGTGTGGACATATGTTTTCATTCATCTTAGGTACACACCTAGGAATAGAATTGCTGGATCATGTGGGAAGCCTACCTTCTGAGGAACTGAAAAACTGTTTTCCAAAGTGGTTGTACTGCCAGCAATGAGCGAGATTCCAGTTTTCCCACATCGTCCTCAACACTTGTTATTATCTTTTTGATTACAGGCATCCTAGTGAGGATGAAGTGTGATATCTCATTGTGATGTGATTTGCATTTACCTGATGGCTAGTGATGTTGAGTACCTTTTCATGTGTTTAGTTGTCATTGTACGGCTTCTTTGGAAAATATCCCAGTTATCATTTTTTTCCCCTTCAAAATATTAAGTATAAAAGCAAAGTGCAGAAAAATAGGATGTTACCATTTAGGATAAAAAGGGCATACAAAGGCATACCGGTTATCTTTTTTTTTTTTTTAATTTATTTATTTTTCGGCTGCGTTGGGTCTTCGTTGCTGTGCGTGAGCTTTCTTTAGTTGCAGTGAGCGGGGGCTACTCGTCGCTGTGGTGTGTGGGCTTCTCATTGTGGTGGCTTCTCTTATTGTGGAGCATGGGCTCCAGGCATGCAGGCTTCAGTAGTTGTGGTCCATGGGCTTAGTTGCTCTGCGGCATGTGGGATCTTCCCGGACCAGGGCTTGAACCCATGTCCCCTGCATTGGCAGGTGGGTTCTTAACCACTGAGCCACCAGGGAAGTCCCCAGTTATTTTCTTTAAAATTGTTTTTATTGTGGTAAAACATACATAACATAAAATTTACCATCTTAACCATTTTTAAGTGTACGGTTCAGTGGCATTAAGGACATTCACGTTGCTGTGCAGCCATCACCACCGTCCATCTCCAGAATTCTTTTCATCTTACAAAACTGAAGCTCTTTACCCATTAAACAATAACTCCTTATTCCTCCCTCCTTCAGCCCCTGGCAACCACCATTCTACTTCCTGTCTCTATGATTTTGACTACTCTTAAATACCTCATATAAATGGAATCATACGGTAGTTGTCTTTTTGTAACTGGCTTATTTCACTTAACATAATGTCCTCAAGGTTCATCCTTGTTGTAGCATGTGTCAGAATTTCCTTCCTTTTTAAGGCTGCATAATACTCCATTTGTATGGTTACACCACATTTTGCTTGTCCATTCATCTCTCAGTGGACACTTGGGTTGCTTCCACATGTTAGCTATTGTGAATAATGACGCTATGAACATGAGTGTATAACTATTGCTTCGAGACCCTGCTTTCAGTTCTTTTGGGTATATACCCAGAAGTGGAATTACTGGCTCATATGGTAATTCATAAGTTTTTGAAGAACCACTAGAGTGTTTTCCACAGAGGCTGTACCATTTTATATTCCTATCAACAGTGCACAAGGGTTCCAGTTTCTCCATATCATTGCCAACACTTTTTCTTTTCTTTTTTATAGTAGCCATCTTAATGGGTGTGAGGTTTTATTTCAGTGTAGTTTTTTTTTTTTTTTTTGTGGTACGCGGGCCTCTCACTGCTGTGGCCTTTCCCGTTGAGGAGCACAGGCTCCGGACGCGCAGGCTCAGCGGCCACGGCTCACGGGCTCAGCCGCTTCACGGCATGTGGGATCTTCCCGGACTGGGGCACGAACCTGTGTCCCCTGCATCGGCAGGCGGACTCTCAACCACTGCGCCACCAGGGAAGCCCTCAGTGTAGTTTTGATACGCATTTCTCTAATGATTAGTGATGTTGATCGTCTTTTCATGTGTTTATTGGCCATTTTTGTATCTTTGAAGAAATGTCTATTCAAGTTCTTTGCAGAGTTTTGAGTTGCGTTTTTTGTTGTTGCTAAATTTACCAATTATCTTTTTTTTAAAAAAAATTATTTATTTTTGGCTGTGTTGGGTCTTTGTTGCTACACGCAGGCTTTCTCTAGTTGTGGCGAGTGGGGGCTACTCTTCGTTGTGGTATGCGGGCTTCTTATTGTAGTGGCTTCCCTTGCTGCAGAGCACGGGCTCTAAGCGCACAGGCTTCAGTAGCTGCGGCACGTGGGCTCAGTAGTTATGGCTTGAGGGCTCTAGAGTGCAGGCTCAGTAGTTGTGGCGCACAGGCTTAGTTGCTCCGCGGTATGTGGGATCTTCCTGGACCAGGGCTCGAACCCATGTCCCCTGCATTGGCGGGCAGATTCTTAACCACTGCACCACCAGGGGAGTCCTACCAATTATCTTTTAATTCATACATTCATCAGGCATTTTTGAGCACCTGCTGTTGCGAGGCACTAGCCCAGATGTTGGAGATACAAAGTTCAGTAAAACAGGCGTGCATTCTGCTCTTGGAGAACCCAGAGCTGTTAACGGAAGTAAGGTTAAGGGCAAGACTTCAGTCCTTGCTTGACAGCAAATCCCAGCTCTGTTACTTTATGGAAGATCCTGTACAAACTGCTTAACCTTCTGGAGCTTAGTTTTCTCATCTCTAAATTGGGGATAGTAACTATTTCACATAGCTGTCGTGACTATTAAATGAATTAATGTCTGTAAAACTAAGTGTCAGAACTCTTCTCTCCCCTTCCCTTTAATACCTTGCGTCTTCCCGCCCTCCCATCCCTAAAGGAAGTCGGGGTTCAGCACCTCAATTTTCTTCTTTCATTTAAGTCAGAATGGGGGAAAACCCCACTTCTACTAGTCTGGGAAATGAAAACCTTTTTTCTGTCATGTTTTAGAAAGTTAATTTGAGGAGGAACGTCTTGCCACTATTGAAGGGCACATTTTTAAAAATTTTATTTATTTATTTATTTTTGGCTGCGTTGGGTCTTTGTTTCTGTGCGAGGGCTTTCTCTAGTTGCGGCGAGCGGGGGCCACCCTTCATCGCGGTGCGCGGGCCTCTCACTGTCGCGGCCTCTCTTGTTGCGGAGCACAGGCTCCAGACGCACAGGCTTAGTAGTTGTGGCTCACGGGCCTAGTTGCTCTGCGGCATGTGGGATCTTCCCAGACCAGGGCTCGAACCTGTGTCCCCTTCATTGGCAGGCAGATTCTCAACCACTGCGCCACCAGGGAAGCCCTGAAGGGCACATTTTTAATGAACAGCTTTCCCTGAAGAACTTGAATTTATGAGGAGCTAAATATCCAGCATGGAAAAGGAACTCTCGCTCCCCATGGCAGAACTTGTGCCTTGCTAAACCTCAGGCCCTTTGGTATATTTGTCAGTTTTATTTCCCACAGTTTAATTAAAAGGGGTTTCTTTCTTTCTAAGGTCTGATAGAACTTGCTGTGTGTCTGTGTAGAAGATTACCTAAACAGGTAAAAAATAACCAACAATGAAGTTGGGTGTTAAGATCCAAATGAAACAATTCCTAGTTTCCTTTGACAGCATCTAGGGTGGTTGTACGGAAAACTGTCGTAGGGACTTATGAATAAATTCGAAGTAGCTGAGTATCCTTCAGTATTGTGAAAACAGAAATGCGGTTATTTTTTCCATTTGCTCTAAAGACCTGCAACTATTTTATTTTTCTTTTTTGGCCACAGTATGTGGCTTGTGGGGTCTTAGTCCCCTGACCAGGGATTGAACTCAGGCCCTGGCATTGAGAGGGCCGAGCCCTAGTCACTGGATCGCCAGGGAATTCCCGACCTGCAACTATTAAACTTGCTCATTTGCAAAGTAAAAGCAAGAAAATTTTTATAAAGAGGCAAAAAAACCCAGTAAGGAAGACATTGATTCTTCTTTGTGTTGTCTTTGTGGCCCCCCCCCCCCCACCCCGCCATCAGAACAAACAGTTGCGAAGTGTTTGCTTTTGGTATGGGCAATGTGTGCCTGTTTCAGGGCAAGCGAAAATATGCTTACTTTTATTCCTTTGTGAAGACTGGAAAGGGAAACGAGTTTTAACTTGCCTTGAGATTGACTCATCTCACTGCTGTTTATAACAGATCAGAAACTTTTATTCATCAGTATTGTTTAGGGTCAGGAGTCTTTAAACTGGGGACTGGGGTTTAAGTCCTAGACTCTTAAGTAACTGTGACCTTAACAAGTGATTTCACTTTTTAGAATCAGTTTCCTCAGTGGTAGAATGAGGAAGTTGAACTAGATTGCAGGTCTCTTCTGATTCTAAAATTTTATGATGCTATATTAAGCACATTTGCTCCTTTTTACACATGAGTATAATTGACTGCTGCTGACCTATTAAGTTCTTCTGGGAGATACTAACCAGGCCTAGTAATTTCAGTTCCTTTCAAGATCCCGTCTCTAAGCTGGTGGTATTAGAGTTACAAAGTCACAGGAATTTTGTCAAAACTTGTGTAAATGAGCAGAATAGCTCAGCTTTACGTTCCCCTCCTTTTTTTTTTTTTTTTTTTTTTTTCCGGTATGCGGGCCTCTCACTGTTGTGGCCTCTCGCGTTGCGGAGCACAGGCTCCGGACGCGCAGGCTCAGCGGCCATGGCTCACGGGCTCAGCCGCTTCACGGCATGTGGGATCTTCCTGGACCGGGGCACAAACCCGTGTCCCCTGCATCGGCAGGCGGACTCTCAACCACTGCGCCACCACGGAAGTCCTCCCCTCCTTTTAAAAAGAACTCTTTTGCAGATGGAGGAACTTTGGGAGGCTGCTTATTATCTGCTTATCTAAGTAACAGGAACAGAAAATAAACCTTCACTGAAACTGAGCTGTACAAAGACACTCATAATTGCAGGCCGATGCATCATGGCTCAGTGTTCCATCTTGAAGAACTTGCCGAATGCTCCAGCTCCTTTTGCTTTGGTTGGGTTTTGGCACCCTCCCCCTCCTTTTAAAAACTGCTGTAGACTTCGAAACTCTGGGTACGACTTGTATTTGGTACTGTGTCATATACACGTCAAGTTTTAAAAACATAATTTTCGAGCACAGAATAATTTTTCAAGGGGTTATGTGTCTCTGTTGACATCCAATTCTGACTTTATTTGGCAAACATCCTAAACTGAGTCTTTAATCATTTAACATTCTACTTCTGACTTTGATGGAAAGATGTGAAACTTTCTGTTTACCTTCAGCACCTTATTGTGTGATATTCTCGAATGAACACTTTGAGAATATTGTGTGATATTCTCAGAGGAACACTGACTTTGTAAATTGCCCTGTAAGGGCTCTACCAGTTAGACATTGGAAGTGCAACTCCCTTGTAGTACCATTTGAATTGAGCCAATTCATTTTCTGACCCTTCCTGGCTGTATCGCCCTTTAGTGTCTAAATGGGCTTCTCTTTTTTTTTTTTTTTTTTTTTTTTGTGGTATGTGGGCCTCTCACTGTTGTGGCCTCTCCCATTGCGGAGCACAGGCTCCTGACGCGCAGGCTCAGCGGCCATGGCTCACGGGCCCAGCCGCTCCGCGGCATGTGGGATCTTCCCAGACCGGGGCACGAACCCGTGTCCCCTGCATCGGCAGGCGGACTCTCAACCACTGTGCCACCAGGGAAGCCCTTGTGTCATGCTTTGTAATGATTTCTGAAAAGTATAAACTTAGCACTCCACGAATATCAATTATTGCTAGCTCTGTCTTCAGCTTGTGGATTAACTGTAAATTTATCAAAAGCAGTACCAAAATAACGTGAATGAATTGTGAGAGAGATATCAGGCAACTTTCAGTCCTTAGAAGGTTCTGTTTCTTTAGCCAGGTGATTGTTGGAGAATGCTAGTAATCTTTAGGCTAGACTGAGATGCTGCTTTTTCCAGTGTAAACAAGAAATTAAATAATGAACAGTGGTTTTCTTAATTTCACTTTTCACCTTGTATAGGGCTTCTTAGTTTGTCTTAGTCTTCTGCTGCTATGGATACATTTAGATGTTTTAGACTTTGTACTGTATCTCAGTATTTCATGGTATTCTCTTAAGAACACCACTGTTTCCAGATGCCCTGGCCTCCTGAACAAATTTGAGACACTGCCCCACCCTTTTAGGCGTAGCACTCGGAAGGACAGTCACCTCTCTGGAAGATGGAGTCTCTCATTTTCTCTCTTTCACTTCTTGTGTATGTTTATTTCTGAGAGGGCTGTATGACCTTTTCCCCTGGCTAATCTTTCCATCATTCCTGAGTATTGGAATGCTCTGCTGAAGATGGTGGAATAAAGAAACAGAGGGGCCGTCTGGATTTTCCCTCTCTGTCATCAGCCAGCCTCAGCAGACTTACCTCTTGCTTTACCCTTTAAGCCAACCACTTAGTTGCTGCTAAAACCAAATGGCTCCAATTCCCTGCTCACTCTTCACTTTAGTTTATCTCACTTGCTATCACAGTAACGTGAAGCAGTGGCTCTTTGGTGGCCTGTGCCCTAAACTGTGTTTGTGACATCACACACATTTTCTGTGTTCAAGGGGCAAGCTTCTGGGAGGCCCGGACCTTAGGCTGACCTTAGGTGGCTTCACGTCACTCATCATCGTTCCCTCACATTGAGCCCTCGCCCTGGAGGAGATGCTCCCCTCTTCATCCCCCAGGGAGTGTTCTGTGTCTCCATTAAGTAGACTGACATGTATCCCAGATGTTCAGACATTGCTTTTCTTCCCTGGGTCTTATATTTTAAACTATAGCCATTAGACTGTTCCTAAGTCAAAGCCAATTTACTAAAGTTTGGGGGAAAAAAATAACAGATTAGTAAGAAATGAATAACTGACAGTGCGGTCTCACCCTGAGCCCCTCCTTCTCTCCTATAGTTTTCCCCCCAGTCTCCAGGCCTGTCTTTCCACAGGTTCTGATTTCCACCCTTCCTTGACTCTATGCTGGTTTTCTGCAATCAGAAAGCCAGAAGTAGCTGAGCGTGATGCCACTGCAGTAGAACGATGCTTTCATGCCCCTCTTCGTGCTTGAAACGCTGCCTTCTGCTACATCGCCCTTAAATCTGCCAGTCACTACCTCTCAGGTTCCTTTCTTGTGTCTTGAGACACACTTATTAAATTTTCATCTGTAATTTAATCTCTGTACTTTGCTTTGAGTTTTGTGTGGGTGTGTTTTCAAACTGTTTGCATTGAGCTATCAGTTTTACTGGGCAGTGCCTTGTGCTATAAGCTGGGCTTCTTTGTACATCATGTACCCCTGTCAAATAGATATTTTAAAGGTCCTCTTAAAAAAAAAAAAAAAAAAAAAAGTCCTCTTACTAGAAATGTTATTTTTTCTTTTTTTAATCTTAAGAACAATTAAATTATTCAGTTTTACATTCAAGAGTTTACACATTTTGGGCTTCCCTGGTGGCACAGTGGTTGAGAGTCCGCCTGCCGATGCAGGGGACATGGGCTCGTGCCCCGGTCCGGGAAGATCCCACATGCCGCGGAGCGGCTAGGCCCATGAGCCATGGCTGCAGAGCGTGTGCTCCGCAACGGGAGAGGCCACAACAGTGAGAGGCCCGCGTACCGAAAAAAAAAAAAAAAAAGAGTTAACACATTTTTTCCTTTCCCTCACATGTGTGTTGTAATAAGATAGGAAAGACAAATGTTGCATACCCACGGGGACTTGGGGTATCTGATTGGTAAGTTCATTATCGATGTCAAGAGGAGAGCTACCTTATAATCTACCTTAAGTGTATGTTCTAGAGCTGCACTGTCCAGTACAGTAGCCATAAGCCACATATGGCTATTGGCAAGTCCAAGTTGAGATCTGAGTATAAAATACACAATTGCATTTCAAAAACCTAATAGGAAAAAAAAAAGTGTAAAAATAGCTTATTAATAATTTTATATTGATTACATTTGAAGTAATATTTTGCATATATCAATATTTGGTTAACAAAAATAGTTTATTAATTTCACCTGGTTTTTAAAAAATTTTTAAACATGGTTATTAGAAAATTCAAAATTACACATTTGCTTCACATTGTATTTCTGTTGGACAGAGCAAGTATCTCTGTGTCAAAAAAGGTAATCTAATTTTAGAGACTTACAGCTCTTACATAGCATTCACTGGAGGTGGTAATTGAACAGTTTGCCCATAGCCTCATTGGCCTACTTTTTAAAGGAGGTTCCAGGGTTGGGAAACCTTATAATATTGTCATCTTCATCAAATGCGTAGCTGATGCTTTAGTTTGGAAATTGCATCATTTTTGGGGTTCCTGTTTTGTTGAGTCAGTTCAGGACTTTTTTGAACTCTTGCTGAGTATCAGATACTTTTTTTAGGCCCGTTGGATGCAGAGGCAAATTTCATCCCCTACCATGAGAAACTTAGTCATAGGGTGGTGTGCAAACCAAACAGGAGTGAGTATGATTCATCATTCAATTATAGCCGACTGCACGGTGGCTAGAGCAGTCCTGAGGAGGAGATAGGGCAGGAAGCGCGGTCAGAAAAGACCTCGGAGGAGGCGGCGTGTCTGCTTGTATTCTTCTAGAGTCATTCATTTCCTGTGTCCCCCAGAAGCCCTTACACGTGGGGGGGGTGCCGCGTGGAGCAGTGGAATGTGGGCCTTGGGTGTATAAATAGGCATGACTGTGCAGTTCCCACACGAGGACTGTCAGCTCTGTTCACCTAGGAGATGTTACGTTTAACTTTGCCCCAGGCAAGCCTGCCAGCTTATTGATTGTGCTTTGCTATCCTGTGAAGTTGAAATACTTGACCTTCCTTGTTTTACTCAGAAATTGAAGAAAATACGAAAATGATCTTCAACTTTGTGTTTTACGTATGTACAGAAATATCAATGTGAATGAAACTTGTAAGATGGGAAAAAATGGAATAACTTGGCTTTCCTTAGTAGAAGTACAAGTCGGTTTGGAAAGCGACCAGGGTGTTGTTTAAGTGTTTTCAGTGACTGAAGCAGAGGAGCTCAGGTTACAAGGCGTCTCCTGTATTGGGGGTGGGGGACAGCAAGTGACACAGCAGGCAACAGACACTTATGTAACCGTGACTTCAGGGGAGGGGATTAAGCTGTGAATGAATTTCCCAAATTCAGGAACATGATATTAGAACACAGCCTTTGAGTTTTTCTCTCTAGCTTGACTTGAAAATCAGCTTCAGAAATATCTTTCTCTCAACTAGACTTTCCATTAAACCAGAACTTCTTTCCCCCTTCCTTTCTATTACAAAGTGCGTGGACTTTTAACATTTTAGAAATAGACAGGAGCTCAGAAGTCTCAGAGTGCAGCTGTCTACAGGTAAGTCACTTAACCTGTCTGATGCCCGGTCTCCTCGTGGGCACCCAGCAGGGTCGAGCAGAAGCCTGAGCATCCAGGTAGGTGCTCACTCTGCAGTCGGGGGCAGCTTGTTTTTGGAGGCTCACTGTTAAACTCCCTCTCCTGGCAGATTAAATTCATTGCAAATTCTTCAACTCTCCTTTGCCTCCAGATAGAATTTCCAGATTTAGTAAATAGAGGAGTATTTTCATTTAGCTGATGGGGCAAAACGGACTGTGAAGGGACTGAGGGGGCATGTGGAGATGTGGTTTGCCTCGGAGGATGCGGTGCCGAGCTGGAGAGCAGCAGGAGACTCTGCGCTTGTTAGAGGCCGATCTTATCAGGTGTGGTTCTTCCTTCCCTCTTTGGCAAAGTTTGAGCCACAAGTCCTTTCACTTGTGAATCCTTGCCCTTTCACTTAGGGAGTTTGGATTTGAAATCTGAAACAGTGGAACTACGAAAGGACGGAGTTAGAAACCGATCTTATGTAATGAGTATCCTTAGGTTATATAGATGAGAGTGCCGAGTTCCAGGAAGGGGTTAAATACTAGTTTAAGGTCATCCAGCTGGGACAGAATCCAGGTGTTTCATTTCCTAATCTAACCCTCTTCCTACTTTAAAAAAAAAACACATTTTTTATAACAGTAAACAAAAACCACAAAACAACCAAAGAGTAAACAAAACCTTAGGAAATCAGAGAAGAATTATGAAGACTATTATTTCTTTTCATTTGGACGTAATTTATACCATGCTTGTTGTGGGGAACTGCTATTTTGAGGAACCTCTCATTTCTGTAAACTGCTTAAGCTTTTTTTAGGTTACAAGGGGTGAGGAAGAAGGTGGAGTTTGGATTTTACTAAAATATCTTCTATAATAGAAACTTTTTATTATGGGAAATTTCAGACATTTACATAAGTAAGTGAGTAGTACCATCGTCACCTAACTCTTGAACACTTATCAGCTCATCATCAGTCTTATCTTACATACAGTCAGACTTATGTGTTGTTTAAACATATTTTGCTCTTGCCAGTAAAATGTCTGGTTTTTTTTTGGCCACACGACGCGGCAGGCAGGATCTTACTTCCCCGACCAGGGATCGAACCCTCGCCCCCTGCAGTGGAAGCACGGAGTCTGAACTGCTGGACCTCTAGGGAAGTCCCAGTAAAATGTCTTTTTGCTTTAAAAAAAAAATACGGTACATTTATTTATTTATTTTTAATAAATTTATTTATTTATTTATTTTTGGCTGTGTTGGGTCTGCATTGCTGTGCGCAGGCTTTCTCTAGTTGTGGTGAGCAGGGGCTACTCTTCCTCGCAGTGCGTGGACTTCTCATTGTGGTGGCTTCTCTTGTTGCAGAGCACAGGCTCTAGGCGTGTAGGCTTCAGTAGTTGTGGCGCACGGGCTTAGTTGCTCCGCGGCATATGGGATCTCACCAGACCAGGGCTTGAACCCGTGTCCCCTGTATTGGCAGGTGGATTCTTTTTTTTTTGCTCTACGCGGGCCTCTCACTGTTGTGGCCTCTCCCGTTGTGGAGCACAGCCTCCGGACGCACAGCCTCAGCGGCCATGGCTCACGGGCCCAGCCGCTCCGCGGCATGTGGGATCTTTCCGGACCGGGGCACGAACCCGTGTCCCCTGCATCGGCAGGCGGACTCTCAACCACTGCGCCACCAGGGAAGCCCGGCAGGTGGATTCTTAACCACTGCGTTTATTTATCTTTCATATAATTATGCTTTTTGTGATGTGAAGCATTTCTGTCTCAGGTGCTTATCCTAAAATATTCTTTGAGTTTACTTAGCTGAGATGATTCCAAAGCTCTTAGCAAGAGTTTTTATCTCATTGCCACTGTATTAGGTAAGAAAAGCTAGCTGCTGTAGCAAACTCCATTAATTTTAATGACTTAAATGGATGAAAGTTTATTTTCAGTTGTGGAAAAGTCCAGGGTAGGTATTTTCTGATGAGGGAATGAAGAGAAGTGATACAGGGATTCAAGCTTCTTCCGAGTTGTGATCACATTGTCTTCCATCCATGCTTTTGAGGTTGCCCTGCTCATCTCCATCAAGCCACCGGAAGGGCCAAGAATAGGAAGATATTATGGGGGAGGCCTAGAAGTGCACACAGCCCAGGCACTGCTCTCATTCCATTGGCTAGGACTCAGTCACGTGGTCACCCTGAACTGCAAAGGGAGCTGGGAAACGAGGTCTGTGACTCCTGGAAGAGAAAGAATTCGGCTTGGTAAACACCTAGCCTCTCCCCATGGGTACCCACTTCTCACTGCTGACACTGGCCTGTTGGTTTCATGTTCCTGTGCACATAGCACAGTAGAGTCAGCTTCCTCACTCCCTGGTTGCAGCCCATTTTCCTGTGGCTCCAAAAAAGTCATTAAAAATTTTTTTTCCTGCTTCAGAAATGATATCTGTTCATTAAATAGAATTTGAGAAACCCAAGAGAACACAAAGATTAAAAACTGCCAGTAATCCCATCACCTAGAGATAATTACTGTTAATCCTTTATTACATTTCCTTCCAATTTAAGAATGTTTAACCTCTTAGAAGTAACAATAAAATGTCACTAATTCTTATTCTGTGCTGGCTTGAAAATTCCAGAACTCATGGGGGTTGGGGGGGGAACCACAGCAATGACAACAATCTGGCGATTTTGACTTTCTTAGCAAAGATACACTATTGTGGAGCTGTGGTGAGGCTTTGTACTTGTGGCATTTTCGAAATGAACCTCTAGCTTACACATTATAATCCTTCTTCCTTCTTAGTCAATAAATATTGGGATCGGTGAAGTTAGCGATGTGGTAGAGTGGCAAGACCCAGGTGATATCTTAAGTGTATGATTTACATCCTACTCAGTTTTCAGAATTCTTAAATATAGCTTAATTTTCCAGGACAGAATACTAAGGAAAGGTGTTTGAAACTGAACTGAAATAAAAACTTGCAAACTTGAGGTATATAAAAATACCTTCCTGGTGGTGAGCTGGATACTTAACTTTAGGTGGATGAGCTTTTCTCTGCTCACCTGCATTGCCTGTGCTGGTCAGTAGTGGAGAATGATGCTGCTTAATTTTACATGGGAGGATACTTTCTTGGGGGAAGGTGCATGTTTTGGGTCATCAGCTCCAGGTTCAGGATTATGGAACCTTCTGGTTTTTCTTTAACGTGGTGAGGTTGCATCCTAGAGGGGGACAGGCATCAGAATCCCTGTTTGTGATGCCGGCATTGTGACCTCACAGCCAGGATTGCTCACAGTGTTTGCCCAACTTCTGCCCGGATATGAGGTGAGGCCTGGCAGACAGTCTGCAATTCTGCAGCCACCATGAGGTACCGGTTTGTCCCATTTTGCTAGATTTGTGTCGACTTTTCTGCAACTTCACTAGATAAAAAGTAAAGATATGGACATTGGGCGCTCTGTATTTTATTGAAAAATAATGTATAATGATAAGAATATCACTGTTTTAAAGTATCCTCTGGCAGGACATTTGAAAATAGAAAACTCAGCAGTAGAGCAGAAGTATTTTGCTGTGTGAATAGGCATGTAGATAACCAGTGGCTCAATCAGCTATGAAATTTGCTGTCAATTTTCCCATTCCCTGCAAATAAACATAATATTTTTGCTCTGTGAAAATGTATATATAGCACTAGACAAGTAACAATTTGGAATGATTAGACTTGGTTTGTCAGTGGTATAAATTAATCACCCAGAGGCCTAAATTCTGATATATCACAATTGAGAGGTTGTCACCATTTGGTTTTGAATATATTGTTTGGCTCTTTTTTTTTTTTTTAACTTTTTATTTATTTATTTATTTATTTTTGGCTGTGTTCGGTCTTTGTTTCTGTGCGAGGGCTTTCTCTAGTTGCGGCGAGTAGGGGCCACTCTTCGTCGCGGTGCGCGGGCCTCTCACTGTCGCGGCCTCTCTTGTTGTGGAGCACAGGCTCCAGACGCGCAGGCTCAGTAGTTGTGGCTCACGGGCCTAGTTGCTCCACGGCATATAGGATCTTCCCAGACCAGGGCTCGAATCCGTGTCCCCTGCATTGGCAGGCAGATTCTCAACCACTGCGCCACCAGGGAAGCCCCTGCTTTGCTCTTTGTACTTGTTTTAGTGGGAGTTGGAAGAAGAGGTGTTGGTTCACACAGATATCCAGAAATCTAGTCTCTGAGGGTTAATACATAATATAATTTTCTTAAGGATTGTCCTCCTTTAAACAAATTTCAAGGACCTCTGTGTTCCTGTGTACTGGGTGCAAGCACTTGATAAATTATTCCCTCCTTTTTTTGGGGGGGGGGCTGCACGGCATGTGGGAATCTTAGCTCTTTGACTAGGGATTGAACCCATGCACCCTGCATTAGAAGCGTGGAGTCTTTAACCACTGGACCGCCAGGGAGGGCCCCCTCCTAGTTTTTTATTTAAGTAGATATTGGACCCTTTTCCTAAGTTTGATTCCCATGAGTTGAGAGATGAAGTGGGAAGAATCTTTTTGTTGCTGTTACTGCTTTTTCCCCCGAAAAGCATGTCAGTATTCGGGAGACTCAACATCCCAGTTTCTGAAATAGACCTCTTTTTTAAAGCATTGTCCTATGTATTCCCTATTTTTTCCCCTCTGTAACAGTCACATGTCCCTATTTTCCTAAACACACATGACCTAGAGTCTTAAAACATTTACTTTCTTTGAGACTAGGAGGCTTTTTTAGATTTGCTTAGTGTGTTCCCTTCCAGACGTGTCAGATAAGTCTCTTTCAATTGGCATTTCAGAAATGAGTCGTCCTGTACACGTGGGTCGTAGACACTCAAAATTGCCAATTTAAAGTCAGTTTTATCTATGGGGACAATATTTAACTGCTTTAGATCAGTTTTCACTATTGAAAGCATTTCTGTGCTTTCAGCATATTTTTTTAAAATAAATTTATTTATTTATTTTTGGCTGCATTGGGTCTTTGTTGCTGTGCGCAGCTTTCTCTAGTTGCGGCGAGCGGGGGCTACTCTTCGTTGCGGCACGTGGGCTTCTCATTGCGGTGGCTTCTCTTGTTGTGGAGCACGGGCTCTAGGCGTGTGGGCTTCAGTAACTGTGGCACGTGGGCTCAGTAGTTGTGGAACGTGGGCTCAGTAGTTGTGGCTCGCAGGCTCTAGAGTGCAGGCTCAGTAGTTGTGGCGCACGGGCTTAGTTGCTCCGTGGCACGTGGGATCTTCCCGGACCAGGGCTCGAACCCGTGTCCCCTGCATTGGCAGGCAGATTCTCAACCGCTGCGCCACCAGGGAAGCCTTCAGCCTATATTCTTATGCAGGGAGAATAGAACTGAATCTTTGACTTTTGAATTTTCATTCACTTTGAATTTTCATTCACTTTGCAAGACCTCTTCGTGGAAGGGTTATCAGGATGGGGTCTGAATGGTGGTGGGTGTTAGCAGGTGGGGAGTGATCCCAGAGGCATCTTGAAATGACACTGCGGCAGTTTCCTGAGGTGGCTGGAGCAGTACCTGCTCTCTGTGTCTTGCATAAAGTGTTAGGTGGCAGTAGCGTCACCTCCAAACTGGGGCTTCATTAGTAGGGTCTTTTCTCCCTACTAACTAACTAACATCCTAACTAACTAACAACCAGATAAAGAAAAAGTAAAATTTTTCTTTATCTGGATGTTTTCCATGTTCTTACCTTTATGAGGCAGATGATACGTGATTAAATTGCTTATTAAATAAGGGATAACCGCAGTAAGCATGTGTTCTGTGTTTTGAGAAGGTTATAGTCTTGAACAGTATCTTCGACCTCTGAAAATTTGTTTGTTTAGAATGGGAGAGTGACTTGTATGTAATTTCCTGTCCAGTGATGTGTAGTGAGAGAGGTTCTTTCTGAGAGGAAAGTGGGGTGCTTGGATTCTTAGTAATAGCTAGTATCTGTGGCGTTTTCTATGTCGCGGCATTGCTTTAATCTCATGAAACCTCCCCAGATGCCTGTATTTTCTAACACACTAGACAAATGTGTACCTGTCCTTGACTTCATAGAGGGTAGAAGAGGTTTTTTTTTGGCCACACCCCTTGTGACCTGCGGGATCTTAGTTCCCGGACTAGGGATTGAACCCGTGTCCCCTGCAGTGGAAGCTCAGAGTCCTAACCACTGGACTGCCAGGGAAGTCCCAGAAGACAATTTGTTTGTTGGGTGGAAGAATAGTCCTACTTCCTGAAATCCCAACTTTGAGTAAAGCTGACATTCTCAAGAAATACAACGCACATTTCTTTTTAAGAAATACCAAAGAGGATAGGTCTTTTAAGGTTATTTGCTTCCCTGAAATAAATATCTTGCCCTTTTATATTTGTTACTTAGATCAGATCTCGGAGTTAAATCACAAACAGAGGCTGTTAATCTAGTTCAAAATTTTTGCTTATTCCAGGCTTGGCTTTATTGTCTTCTTAAGCCTGTAGGTTACACAGAAACAAAACAAAAAAAAACTGTTCCTCTGGTGTTGATGTTTGGCAGCAAAGCTTCCCGTTTTTAGGTGGAAATGTAACCCTTTCACTGAGAGGGAGGGAGGCAGAAGGGACTGTGTAGCTGAGCTGCCTGTGGCCTGGGGCTCTTCTCCCTGCTACATAGTTCGCTCTTGGAAGTAGGTCTCTCTCTGTCTCCCATTTGAGAATGTACGGGCAAAACAGTAGCTATTGTTGACTATTCAGAAATGAGTTGTTAAATTCTAGAGATGAATATTTTACAAACGGTTTTTGGCTTGAAAAATATTAGAACTATGGCATCAGTCAGTGGTGTAAATAAAGGATTCTGGGGGTTCATGTGTGTGGTATATGTTGCAATATTATAGTTTGGAAGGTGGGATAATAAAGTGCTGTGACTGCCTTAAAAATAAATGAAAAAAATACACCAGAACTTAGTTTTTTCATTTAGGGAGGTGTTCATTAATTATAGTGATAAGCCATTCATGAATACTTTTTCGAACTGTTGGAATTGGCCCATATGCCTTGGATAAATTTTTGCTGTGTTCAGTAGCTGCACATCATTATATTTTTGAGGTTTTTGGATTCAAGTTTTGGAAACAGCTAGTAGTGTTTTAAGAGCCAAGTCCAAAGAATAGTATTGAGATGGTCACTGTCGCCTTGGTTCACTAATAAAGTGAAACTTATAAACTGTCTCTGAAGTAATTTCTAAAAGAAGAGTTAAGGGGGCTTCCTTGGTGGTGCAGTGGTTAAGAATCTGCCTGCCAATGCAGGGGACACGGGTTCGAGCCCTGGTCTGGGAAGATCCCACGTTGCTGCGGAGCAACAAAGCCCGTGTGCCACAACTACTGAAGCCTGCGAGCCTAGAGCCCATGCTCCGCAACGAGAGAAGCCACTGCAGTGAGAAGCCTGTGCACCACAACAGAGTAGCCCCCTCTCGCCGCAACTAGAGAAAGCCCGCCCGCAGGAACGAAGACCCAGTGCAGCCAAAAATAAATAAAATAAATAAATTTTTAAAAATTTAAAAAATAAAAAAAATAACTGAAGAGTTAAAAATATTTTGACCAAAGCAGTATTATTCAAATAAACTTACCATTTCCTCAGGTGGTCACTTTGAAGGACACTGTTCATTTGGCAGTAGAGGGTTCCTGAAGGTTCTAGCACAGTGCTATCCATTAGAACTTTCTATGATGGTGGAAATTATTCTATACGTTGCACTGTGGCTCTTGAGCACTTGAAGTGTGGCTGGTGTGACTGAGGAACTGAATTTTTAACTTGATTACGTTTTAAAAGAATTTAAAGTGGCTAGTGGCTACCATATTGGAGAATGCAGATCTAGAATATTTAGCTTTCAGCCTGACTTGTAAACTGGGGTGGGCAGCTTATGCTAAGATACCAAAAGTTATCGAGGCAAAGTAGGCTGTGGAATATCTGATCCCCCTCCCCTCCTGCAGTGCGAAGAGTAGTAGAGAAGTCTGCAGTTTGTCATTTGTGTTCAGTGGTATCCAATCTTTACAGCCTCTCCAAGTTTATCCTTGCTAAGGTGTTATCCGAAGGGTTTTAGATGAGAACCTTTCTTTGTATTCGCAATTTAGTCATCGTCTTCTGATGCTCATGGTTCTTCCCTGAAATTAAGACCTACCCCAGCAGCCAGCCCCCGGCTGTTACAAACAGCCATGGTTGGAGTGAATGAAGACTCGGCATGCCACTGGAAAAGGGGCTGCCAACCTTCGGTTTAAATCTTTGCTTGGTAATGGTGGTTAGGTTAAGATAACTGAAATATGCAAATGAAATACATATAGGGCCTAAAGGGAAACTGTAGACATCTTTTATCTTGTACCAATAGAGTCTTAAAGTTTTTTTTTTGTTTTTTTTTTTGGCTACACCTCGTGGCTTGTGGGATCTTATTCCCCAACCAGGGATTGAACCCCGGCAACGGCAGTGAAATCTCAGAGTCCTAACCAGTGGACTGCCAGGGAATTCCCTCTAAGGCTCTTTATTTATTTATTTTATTGGAGTATAATTGCTTTACAACGTTGTGTGCATAGTGAAGCAAATCAGCCATATGCATACACACATCCGCTCCCTTCCTACCTCCCATCCCACCTGACTAGACCATCACCCTCTAAGGCTCTTTAAAGTCTCCTTTTCATTTAACTTTCTAAATTGATCTCTTACAAGAATCTCCTAATGTCAGCCATACTGAGCGTCTCATTGTCTTATTCACATGCTTTATACCTTTCCTCTCCCTTCCTCGGTCTTTTCTGAAATTTTTCTCTCTGCCTTTTAAAAATTCCTGACTGCCAACAGCTGTTACTTTCCTTTGACACACAAGTTGCATTGTGTTCTTAGTTATTTTTCATATATGTGGGTCTTTTCTCTCCAACTGCATCATAAATTCTTGAGCTTATGCCCGTGTCATATATTTTTCTGTCACCTGTAGCAAGCACCAAGAATAACTTTTTAAAATATTGGGTATAATCCCAACTGGTTTGTAAACTCATTTAAACGATTGAGACTGTTTTTCTCATTTTTTGTAGTGAGCATAGTTTATAAAGTATCATGAGGGATATAATGACTAAAATACAGTTTCTCCCCCCAGGGCATTTGTAACCTGTAGAATCAATAGGCGGTGTACAGCCAGCTCAGTGTGCTAGGTGATAGGAAAGAGATACAGACTCAGCTCTATGGGAAATTGAAGGATGAACACATTTTCATTGGAGAAGGTTTTGTGGGCTGGCTGTATCCCTGAATTTGCCCTTGAGTAAAGTTTCAGCAGATGAAAATAACTAGGCTTGGAAAGGGCATTCAAGGCTGAGTGAAAAACCTGAAACAAAAGCATAGCGTGAAAGCACCAGGGCTTCTGTAGGGGTATTTGCCAAATCGATCATGTGGGTGATTCACGTGCATGTAATTGAGAAAATGAACCTCTGATCTTATCGGTTGTTCAGCAGTGTTTCTCAAACATTAGCCTCAGAATTACCAGAAGGGCTTAAAATGTGGATAGCTGGCCCCCCTCCAGAGTTCGTTTCAGTAGGTTTGGGGAGGGTCCCAAATTATTTGCATTTTTAGTAAGTTCCCAGGTGACACTGCTGCACATTTTGAAAAGTGCTGATTCAGAGCTCCGGTCCCTCTGATATCTGCCTTAGAGAAATGTCTGTCTTACATATGCAAATACCCCAGTGTCAGTGCATCATTGTATTCATGTTGCTTTATGTACACACATCTGGTCTTCCTGTAGGTTGTAAGTTCAGGCTCCTTACATCAATCAACCCCTAGCACAGTGCTGTATCAGTGGTAATACAGTAGTAAATCCTGTGCTTGCTAACTTGGCGTCCAGATCTAAAATTATCTGAAGAAGAAGCACATGCTTTTGGGAGGCCTTATAAACTGGGAAGCCCTTTGTGACTCAAAATGTAAATCAAAAATGCCTATAGCAGCAGTTCTCAAACTTTTTTCCTTAGGACCCCTTTACATTCTTAAAAATTATTGAGGTCTCCAAAGAGTTTTTATTTGTAGGTTTTATCTATTGATATTTACCATACTAGGAAGTAAAACTGAAAATATTTTAAAATATTTATTAATTTATTAGATATAATAATAAACCCATACATGTTATATTTCTTTAATGAAGAATAACTATTTTCTAAAGTAAAAAATTTAATGAGAAGATGGCATTGTTTTACATTTTTGCAAATCTCTCTAAATGTCTGGCTTTAACAGAAGACAAGCTTAATAGAAGTGAACTCCTGCATTTAATCTGTAGTGATACTTTCTTTAAAAAAAAATGCATTTATTTATTTATTTTTGGCTGCATTGGGTCTTCGTTGCTGCGTGCAGGCTTTCTCTAGTTGAGGCGAGCAGGGGCTATTCTTCGTTGTGGTGGGTGGACTTCTCATTGCGGTGGCTTCTCTTCTTGTGGAGCACGGTCTCTAGGTGTGTGGGCTTCAGTAGTTGTGGCGCACGGGTTTAGTTGCTCCACGGCATGTGGGATCTTCCCGGACCAGGGCTTAAACCCGTTTTCCCTGCATTGGTAGGCCGATTCTTAACCACTGTGCCACCAGGGAAGTCCCCATACATTGTTTTGATTGAAGTACATGAAGAAAATTGGCCTCACAGATTTATAGGAAAGGAAGAGCATTTTCAGATAATTATGGATTTTCTTCTTTAATACTACTCCAGGGCTTCCCTGGTGGCACAGTGGTTAAGAATCCGCCTGCCAATGCAGGAGACACAGGTGGGATCTTCCTGGACCAGGAAGATCCCACATGCTGCAGAGCAACTAAGCCCGTGTGCCACAAGTACTGAGGCCCACATGCCACAACTACTGAAGCCAGCACACCTAGAGCCTGTTCTCTGCAACAAGAGAAGCCATCGCAATGAAGAGTAGCCCCCACTCGCGGCAACTAGAGAAAAGCCTGTGCCCAACAACGAAGACCCAACACACCAAAAATAAATAAATGAAATAAATTTATGTATAAAAAACATACTACTCCAAAAACTTGATAGGCTGTAGTTTCTTAAAGGTGGCATCTCAAACTATATGAATGAATTTTTATTGTTACGTAAAAATCCATTGGTCTAATTTGTGCTTTGAATGAACCCTTAACCCATATGGGATTTTGTAACATTATACATTTCTGGTTGGAAAATATTGATTTACTGAGTTATGAGATCTTCCAAACATTGGCACATTAAAAATTATGTTTGTTAACACCATCGATCTCATCAGAAAAATCTGTAGTATTGCAAAGCTCTCAAGCTCACAGCACAGGATAGGTTTTCCAAAATTCTTTCTCTTGAAAGCTTAAATTTTATCATTGTCAACAAATAGTTGTTTTCCTTGAAGTGACAGGCTCACATAGTTCACTTTCAAGAAAATGTCTGCTGGAGATACCGAGTCTGAGTAACCACAGCTTGTCAGGAATTCTTTCAGGTGGAAATGGTGTTCCGTGAACAGAGTGGCTGGTTGAGCTTGCCCCTCGGTTGCACGTGTGCTTTTTATTGAGACGGTCATTGTGCAGGGGTGTTCAACAGAAGTGGTTCACATGGACTTCCCATTTTGTTACTCAGAATATTAAAAAGGCACATATTCAAGGTTGAAATTTAATAAAATTATTCATTTTTATGCTTTATCAAGTGCTTTATCACATTCTTATGTGAAAGTAGTTTTTTTTTCCTGGAAGCACTGAGTACAGAAAAGACTAGTACAGTGTGCCTCTACTGCCTTGATTACGGCATCTACACTTTTTACCCACTATTGCTTCTGTAAATGTCAACACTGCAGGAGAAGGCAAGTCACATCTTAGCAATATTATGAAAATAGTTTTGACTCCCTGAAAGGGTCGCTGGGTGCCCTTAGGCATGCAGGGCTCACACTTAGAGAACCGTTGCATTAAAGTAACAAAAATCAGGGTTGGCAGGACCGCCTGTCTCTGTGTCGCTCCTGTCTTGGAGATCTTACCCTCCACTTTGTAAGCTCAGAAACTCTTTTTTTTAAATCCATATACTCAGAGATTAGACTCATACTAACAAATTCAGAGATTGAAGTTTATAAAATATAACTTTGTGTATTTATAATGAGTGAAATGCCAAAAGGCACAATTCCCTTTGGTCGCTCTTAGAAACCCAACCCATATGTGAGCAAAGGATTTTGGAGCATTGTCTCAAATGTCCTTAAATGCTGATTTTCACCCAGCTTTTCCAAGTCTGCTCCATAGACGCCCTATGTTTATTTTCCAGAGAACCTTTTCCCAGGGTGAGTAAAATACACATTTTCTTTTTAACTCTTTCTCTAGACTTCTTGGGCTGTGCTTCTTTTTAATTTGGCAATGCACAGTCACCTTTCTTCCTTCTTCTGGTGTATTTCACGTTATGTTAAATTACTCAACATGAAATGTATGTGTATACGTATATAAGAATCTGCAGTCTAACAAGATCCCCAGGAGATCTGTGTGCACATAATGAACAATGGAGGGAATACCCATGTACACACCACCCAGTTTAAGACATTGAACATTACCATTATGTTGACTTTCGATGTTGTTTTTATAACTGATTATTACAAAACATAGCATCATTTTTTGGTTAAATTTTAGGTTCATCATGTTTAGGTTGCTTTCTTCACAAATCCACTTTTTTTTTTTAAGTACACTGCCTCTTAACTACAATGTAAGACAGATAATTTTATACTTAACTATTCATCTCTGTACTGCTGGGTTCATCTGCTAATTGAGCCCAATTCCAAACTCTTTAACTTGGCCTTCTATAGTTCATGTTTGTGATTATCAGTCTTCTCTCTCTGTCACCAGCCTCTTCTCTGAACAGTCTCTTTCGCTCCTTACCTTGTCTAGAACTTGGCTGGTCTCTGAAGACACTGTTTTCCCTGCAGCCCTCTCAAGGGCCTACCTCAGACTTGACCGTGTTGTTTGATGCTGTAAATTGCTGCTTCTCAGGCCTTCAAAAACCGCAGCCCCTTCGAGGCTCTACCATGCTGATATCCACTGGCCTCCGCCTCTTCCCTTCATTCCTTATAGCTTCTGCCTCCTTCTTGCTATCCACATCTCCTCCTCCAGTCCCTGTATTTTAGACTCCCACAGTCCTACCAGTAATCCCTTCAGCGCTCAGGCCTCTGAGTTCCATCCCCACGGTCAGAGCCTTCAAGCTTCTCACTCTAAACACCACCTCTGATCCACTGACCCCTTGCTACTCAAAGGGGAGGGGGTGTCCTCAAAATGGCAGGATTAATACCTCTGGGAGTGTTGGAAAGCAGAATCTGAGGCCCCGCCCCAGAGTTACCAAGTCAGAATCTGCAGTTAAACAAGATCCCCAGGAATTCCCTGGTGGTGCACTGATTCAGAATCTGCCTGCCAACGCAGGGGACATGGGTTTGAGCCCTGGTCCGGGAAGATCCCACGTGCCGTGGAGCAGCTAAGCCCGTGCGCCACAACTACTGAGCCTGCACACCTAGAGCCTGTGCTCCGCAACAAGAGATGCCACCGCAATGAGAAGCCCGAGCACTGCAACAAAGAGTACCCCCGCTCACCACAACTAGAGAAAGCCCTCGCGCAGCAGTGAAGACCCAACGCAGCCAAAAATAAATAAAATAAATACATTAAAAGAAAAAAAAAAGATCCCCAGATTTGTATGCACATTTGAGTATCCATTGTCTTCATTGTGACAATCCTTCATCCTCTCTGAGACCTCTGATCCAATTTTTCACTCTGACCCCACGCTGTCTTCACTTCCCTTTTTACTCATCTCAGATTCCCAGTGCCATTTTAATCACTCCTATAAAACACTCCTTTAAAATCACCATCACCTCCCTTGCTTTTCCCTTCTATTTTAATTTAACTGGCAGAATTTTGATTGTAGTTGAACTTAGCTATCTACCTTCCTCGTATCTGTGCCTGAGCAGAAGCTTGTTATTAGAGAAAAAATAACGGGAGACTGGTTTTGCTTTAAATTCATGACCACAAGCCTCACGTGTACTTTGGGCTGCTTGGCGTTCCTTCTACATTTCCCTAGTAAGCTCCTGTTTCTCTGCTCAAAGACAAATATTTTTGTGTGTTCAGCACTCTCTCTGAGCCTCCCAGCGGTTTCTCCTTTCCTGCTTACCCCACCGGCCAGTGAGAAAATGGAAGAGTACCTTTTACATAGTAGTTTCTCAGGAAATATTTGTTGAATGAATGGATGACCATCTTGTGGGAAGATTTCCTTCAGAGAGTGAATCTGTTCAGCAAAGTACCAGGTCCCAAAAGCGCCAGCACTAATTTGATTGACCTTGGGAAAGTCACTTACCTTCTCAGACCTTAATTCTCTTTGTCCGTGAATGGGCATAAAGATATTTGTTCACCTACCTTCACAGCTATTTTGAGACACAAATAAGGCAGGGTTTTTTTGTTTTTTTTTTGCAGTACGCGGGCCTCTTACTGCTGTGGCCTCTCCCGTTGCGGAGCACAGGCTCCGGACGCACAGGCTCAGCGGCCATGGCTCACGGGCCCAGCCGCTCTGTGGCATGTGGGATCCTCCCGCACCGGGACACGAACCCGTGTCCCCTGCATCGGCAGGCGGACTCTCAACCACTGCGCCACCAGGGAAACCCCAGTGAATTGATTTTTTTAAAGCAAGCCTGACTTGGCATTCATTAATAATGCATGAAGAAGAAACTTAAATTGGAAGATTTAAAAACCAACATTGTTGGGTTTTAGTTTTATTTATTTTTTAAATGAAGAATTTTTATTCATCAAAAAACCATGACGAGAAAGAAAAATAATCAGAGAAGGAGAGGATATTTACAACAGATGTAACTCAATAATGATTAGTACCAAGAATATATACAAATCAATGAGTAAAAGACAGCTGACATGAACACAACAGAGACAAGTTTTGAATGGGCACTTTTCAAAAGAAGACTTGCAGTGACCAGTGAACACAGGCAGATGCTCAAGTTTGTTCCTAATTAGAGAAATGCAAAATAAAACCACAATGAATGTCTCAACATCACACTGGCCAAAGTTAAAGTCTGGCCATATCAAGTGTTGGTGAACTGGAACTCATACACAGCAGGGGAAAAGGAGAGGGATATTAAATGTTAAAGATGTGCCTACCTCATAATCCAGCAATTAAACTCCTAGGTAAATGCCCTACAGAAATGTGTTTATGTGCACAAAGATGCTCGTTGCAGCATTGCTTATAATAGCCCAAAACTGAAATCACCATAGAAGTATCCGTCGCAGTAAAATAAAGTGGTACTAAGGAAATGGCACATCATACAGTAATGAAAATGAATAAGTCACACCAACACGCGAATTGTATAAGCAATGTTGAGTGAAAGATACCAGACACAATGTACAGTGTGATTCCATTTTTATACGTCAAAAGTAGGCAGAACAAACTAATCATATTGTTGCACAGATAACCGGTAAAACTATTTTCTAAAAGGGGAGTATTGCCATAAAGTCAGAATAGTAGTTACCTCTGGGAGACAAAGGCGAGGCTGGAGGGGACACACAGGGAGATTTTGGAGTGCTGGCAGTGGCTTTTCTGCATCTGGTTTGTGATTACATAGCTGTTTGCTTCACCCATTAAACTGCATATCTGTTTTATGTACATATCTGTTTTATGTACTTTTCTGTATATTTTACAAAATTTAAAAGAATGAGAGAGAACTTGTACTATGAAATATTAACAGTGATTAGAGCCATAATTATTAAAATAGTGTGGAAAACTAGAAGGCCCAGAAATAGGTCCAAGACACAAAAAACACAGAGTGTTTTTTTAAATTGCTCCTAATTCTCTTATTGAGACAGACTAGATTTTTCTCCTTCATTAAATCTTGGTCACAGTTCCCTGCTTTGGGATTCAAGTAGCTCAGATGGACCGAGAGCTAGAGGCATGAAGATTAGACAACAGAAGACATAAGACTTTGGGTTTATGACCGTTCTTGGGTTCCCGATAACCACACACGCCTCTGTTTCTTAGGCCGAGGCTTTAACTTGGCCAGTGTTTTGTGAGCTTAGCATGTTGAGCTGCAAGGTTTGAAACTGGCTGAGGCTGGCCTAGTCGCTAGTGGCAGTTTTCAGAATTTCTCTTTAGAGAGGAGTGCTTGACCTGAGCCCAAGAATTCAGTGTTTAGCCCGAGTGAAATATTTTAACGAGTACTTCATCCTCTCTTCTCGCCGCTATAGTAGCTTTTCCAGGACGATCGTGCCTCCTTTGTTCTGTCCTTAACTACCTGACCCTTGTCACTTTATGATATTGGACCATGGTGAAGAGTAGCCAACACACAAGACCCCATGGTAATCTCTGCACTTAGCTTGTCCCCAGCCTCCTCAAATATTTTTGCACGAGTAAATAGCCTAGAGGAGACTCAGCGAAACCCTCCACCTGTCTAAGGCAGTAGCAGGAGCAGGTAGCTCGGCTTGCGGTGTACACACTGTGTACGGTGAGGGTCTGGCAGTAAGGCATGTGGTTTCAAATCCGACTCTGAGTTAGAACCACCTGGCCTGGCACACAGCCTCCCAGCACACTGCCACCGTCCTGGCAGTGAGGGTGATGGTGGTGACAGGAGCCCAGGAATTTTGTATTAATAGCCAGGATCGGCAACTCCTGTCTTCAAGCACACAGCAGTGCTTTCTCTGTTAATCCCAGTCTTCCCCCAAGCCACAGGGCTTACCTTTGACTTTGTAAAAAACACTTTGTGCCGTTTTGGACCCTCTTGAGAACCATGGGGAGTCTTCAGAGTGAGCCTAATGAGGCTACTGTCTTGGTTTGATTTCCGTTCAGTCTGATTATCTTTGGTGTTTGTTTGTTTGTTTGAAGATATTTTGATGTGGACCATTTGTAAAATCTTTATTGAGTTTGTTACAGTATTGCTTCTGTTTTTATGTTTTGGTTTTTTGGCCTCGAGGCATGTGGGAATCTTAGCTCCCTGACCAGGGATCGAACCTGTACCCCGCTATTGGAAGGCAAAGTCTTAACCACTGGACTGCCAGGGAAGTAAGTCCCGGTCTGATTATCTTTGAATAGAAAAACGTACATGGCTATATTAGTTTCCTGGGGCCGCCATAACAAGTGACCACAAACCAGGTGGCTTAAGACAACAGATTTGTTCTCTTACAGATCTGGAGGCCAGAAGTCCGAGATCAAAGTATCACCAGGGTTGGTTCCTTCTGGAGGCTCTGAGGGAGAATCCGTCTCATGCTTCTGTCTTAGCTTCTGGTGGCTGCTGGCCATCCTTGGCTTGTAGTCACATGGCTGCAATCTCTGCCTGGGTCTTCACCTGGCTGTCTCCTCTGTGATCTCCTCTTCTAATTAGGACACTTGTCATCAGATTTAGGGCCCAGGCAGGTGATCCAGGACGAGCTAGCCCATCTCAAGATACGTAACTGAATTAACGTCTGCAAAGACTCTTCTTTCAAATAAGGTCACATGCATAGGTTCCAGATGGACATATCTTTTGGGGAGGCCACCATTCACCTCACTACAGGGACCATAGCAGCTCCTCTGTTAGCCCTGGCCAGATTGTTTACTGATGCTTGGCATTGCTTGTAAGAGAGCCAGAGAGTGAGGTCTGTGCGTCATCATCCAAGCTCGACTACCAGAAAAAAATGCAAAATGCAGCCGTTTGAGAGAGTCAGTAAATAGCATTTTTCTCTTTGAATTTTGTTTTATTGGGTATTACGTCTAGAAATATTTTTCTGTATTCCAAAATCCCAAGGTCTTCCTCCTCTCTTAAAGAGCAAATGGCAAGGTACTGTTTTGCCTGAGCCAGAAGTTGTAGATTCCTACTTGGTCTTGAGTAAATCAGAAGTTCATTGTGTTTCTGTAGATAAAACAAAGATAACTTCCTTTTAGTACTTTCCAGATACGGCTTTTTCTTACAGAGTTTGAATTTGAACCTTTCTCTTGTTTAACATATACTTGGCTTTATACTGAGTTATTGTATAATTCTGTGGATTAAACAGTATATACAGTTAATGCGGGCTTGTGGTCATAAAACTTAAGCAACATAGAAGTCAATGAAGTGAAAACTGAAAACTCCCTTCTCTTTCCCCCATTTAGTTTGGTGCACATTTTTCTGAACCCTCGTCTATGGATTGTGTGGTTTTTAGGCACTGTACTGATCTGGTATTATTAGATACTATAAAGAAAAGTGAATATATTGCCAGCCTTAGCTACTTGTCTTTAGGATAGTAAATTGCTTTTAAATCTATTTCAGCAGCATCTTCATATTTTTGATATTTGTAATTTTCTAGGTTCCTAGGTTCATTGTGGAGATGGTTATCATAAGGAAAAGTTTAGGCTGTGAAAGCTACTTTCATTAACTCTTTCTACTTTGTTTCTCCTATAGATTCTAAACTCTTTTTATATTTTTCTCTTTGCAGATTTAACCCAGAGACTGACTCCACTATAGAAACACCCACAGTTCTATCAATGACTGGGGAAAGATAGTGGCAACAGGCAAAGGAGAAACTGCTCTGATATACTAAGGACAATGAGTATGCTAAAACCAAGCGGGCTTAAGGCCCCTACGAAGATCCTTAAGCCTGGAAGCACAGCCTTGAAGACACCTGCTTCTTCTGGTAATGCTTTATGTTTCTCATTAACAGCAAGTTTTTCATCCTATGTGAAGACTTCTATTTGAAAAATTTAAAAAGACGATCTTATAAAACTTCATATTGTTGAAAATACTTGAAAAAGTTTCAATTAAAAGACATAGAATTTCATATTTAATAGTCTTAATCAGTGAAGAGTCTATTTCATTGATTCAGTGTAAGGTTCTGAAATAGTTGTCAAGTTAATTTCAGTGTTTGATCCTTACAGTGTTAAAGTGTTTCTTCAGTTTTTCTGCCCATGTGTCTTCCTGAACTCATCAGGACCTTTCTCTTGGGGTTTAGGGATATATAGAGAAAACAAAGACTAATCTGGCTTAAAAGATGTGATGACAGTCATTGACCTGAAATTGGCCATCATCATCGAGGGAGCAGGTAGTACAGTAGCTCAAGTCTGGCTCACGAGGGAAGACCTTCCCCATTTTATAGATGAACTTGTGTCTTTTATTATCGTTAACAACCTGTTCCTCATCTGTTCTCCATCTCCTCCTTCAGCATTTCCATTTCCATCCCATAACGGTCACCTAAGGTCTTTAGTAAGAGAGGCAGGCGAGAAGCATCTTATGCTGGCTTTTATCGTCTTTTTACTATATACTGTATACTATACTATACTATATACAGTATACTATTTTACTGTATACTATTAGACCTTATGTTTTCAGCCTTTCCAGACAGGTGCCCACCATAATCTATTAAGTGTACAACATTGTTTCTTCAAGTTCTTCCATCAAGACATTCATAGGTCTTCCTTGAGGGAAGGGATCTTTGGGTTTGCTTTTTTTTTCACTGCTGTATTCCATCCACACACCTAGAAAATTGCCTGGCATGAAACAGGAGCTCAGTAAATATGTGTTGACTCATTGGAGATCCTGAGTTATTTACATTTTATGTATCAGGATAAAACCTTTTCAGAGAGGCCATAAAACATTGTAATAGGGAAGAACCTTTTGTATTCTATTACAAGTTACTCACTAAAGGGATGTTGCCTATAAGTTTAAATTATACATAATGGCCCATCTCTTGGAACCCTGCTTCCCAGGTAGTGAGCATTAAGCTAAAATACCTTTGTGTTCAGCTCACAGGAAACATCCTGACCAGGCCCACCTGTGAATGACTGCAGGGAGGAAGAAATTAACCCATGCCTTCCGGAGGCTGATGGGAACCAGGAAGTGTTTGACTTTACTCCCTCCCCTTTTAGTATAAAAGGAGCCCGAATTCTAACTCAGGCAAGATGGTTCTTTGGGGCCCGAGCCCGCCATCTTGTCGGTCTGCTGGCTTTCCGAATAAAGTCGTTATTCTTTTGCCCCAACAATTCGTCTCTTGGTTACCTGCCTGTTGTGTGGTGAGTAGTACAAGCTTAGACTCGGTAACAACATCTTAGAGGAAAGCTTTACTGATAAAGCAAAGGATTGTGAAGAAATGGGTTTATTTAAGGACTATTTAGCTTTGGGGAAGTCAGTCAAAATTGGCATCCCCTTCTCCTCAAAATCCTTCCTCTTTTAAGACCCCTCCAAATGCCAACCCTTCTATAAGGCCTTCCACTGTTATATCTACCCCTGTTAGAATTGTCTTTTTCACTTTTAGTATTTTTCGGGCATACCTTTTAGCGCTTGAAGTCCTTGAGTCCAGGGATCATGAGTAATTCAACTTGGTTTCTCCAGTATTACTTGGCACACATTAGGTTTTTTTAAATTAAGATTAAAGCAGCTTATTAATACTAAAACTTACACGCTTAAAAGGAAGTGATTGCCAAGGAATTCAAGACACTTTTATGAACATTGTTTTTCAGAAATTCATGCTTGCAGCACTCTGGGAAGAGTAACTGTTGACGTGCAAAACCAGAACTGATGCTAAAAAAAAACTGGCCCCTGTCTTTGGCAGATTATTATCTGTTCTATCTGAGAGCATCCACTGTCTTCTAAACAAACAAACAAACAAGCAAAAAAAACCCTCCACAAATGGAAACTCCACAGTCCCCCTTTCTATGTAGGGTAAAGAGATGTTCAGCACGCACTCTCGCTCCGCTGGGCCACTCTGCTCCCCAGTCTGTGTGATTCACTCCTGTCAGTCAGGCCTCAGACTAGATATCACCTCCTCCAGGAGGCCTTTCCTGACTGCTCTGCCCAGAGGCACTGTCTCCTTCACAGCACTTAGACCACCTGAAGTTACGTGATGCGTGCCTTGACTGTCTGCTTCTCTACCACTAGACTCTGAGCTCTATGAAGGCATGGACTGTGCTGTCTTGCTTTGTCCCTGGTGAAGAGCGATGCCTGGGACTAGTTCCGGAGTGGTAGGAACTCAAGAAAGATGCATAACTTGGATAAATACATTATTTCATTTAATCCTCATTCAAGGAAAAGAACCCCTCAAGATAGATATTACTCCTTTCCCCTTTTACAGATGAAAAAACTAAACTAAGAGAGGTCATGGAACATCCTGAGATCACGATATGCCCAGTAAATGGCAGACATTAAGAATTCAGGCTCTCTTTGCCAGTTCACGCTAAATATTTAATAAACGCTTGCTGGGTGAATGCGTGAGTGTATTTCCAGTGTAAATATCACATTCCTGGCAGAATTTAACTCTGTCTTTACCGTAGGGTAGAGTTTGCCAAGTCATCTTGCCTTTACAGGGAGTGAGGCCAGATGCTCTCTTTTCTTCCCTGCTGTGATTTCCATTTCTGCTAGCAAAGGAGTAGTCTTGGAATAATGATGGTAGGGACTGCGGCACTGAATCCCCTCCTGCATCAAGTTAATTGTGAATGTGTGTGGTTAAATGGGCCTAGTCCTGTCAGCTTTAACTGACCACTCAAATGGGGGAATAGAGCCCGTCTCAGTGGGTCTGAATGGGCATTTGCTCATCATGTGCAGGATACAGGGTGAAGAGTGAAATCGGACCTATATTATGAATTCTGGGAAAAGGACTCCTTTTTTCCCCAATTTTGACTTCTTCCAATCTTAATTGCAGATAAGGACTAAGTCTTATCAGCTCACTGAGTTTTGACAGCATTGAAAATGGTAGTGATGCGGGACTTCCCTGGTGGTACAGTGGTTAAGGATCTGCCTGTCAATGCAGGGGACACAGGTTCGAGCCCTGGTCCAGGAAGATCCCACATGCCACGGAGCAACTAAGCCCGTGCACCACAACTACTGAAGCCGGCGTGCCTAGAGTTCGTACTCTGCAACAAGAGAAGCCACCGCAATGAGAAGCCTGCGCACTGCAATGAAGAGTAGCCCCCGCTCGCCGCAACTAGAGAAAGCCTGCGTGCAGCAATGAAGACCCAGCGCGGCCAAAATAAATAAATAAGTTAATTAAAAAAAAAAGAAAATGGTAGTGATGGGTCAAGTACTTTTTGCCTCCTTGCTAAAAAAAAAAAAGAAAAAGAAAAAAAAGATAAACAGAGTACCTCTTGAAGAGTTGTGGCTACTTCTGTTGCTTTTGGCCCTTTGTCTAGTTTATTTTCCTTTTAACTTAGGGGTTGCCTGCTTAAATATGAAATTGAATCTTTTCTGATCCTTTCTTCTGTTTTCAGTTGCAGCTCCAATAGAAAAAACAATATCCAGTGAAAAAGCATCAAGCACTCCGTCTGCTGAGACACAAGAGGAGTTTGTGGATGATTTTCGAGTTGGGGAGCGAGTTTGGGTGAATGGGAATAAGCCTGGATTTATCCAGTTCCTGGGAGAAACCCAGTTTGCACCAGGCCAATGGGCCGGGATCGTTTTAGATGAACCCATAGGCAAGAATGATGGTTCAGTGGCAGGAATTCGGTATTTCCAGTGTGAGCCTTTAAAGGGCATATTCACCCGACCTTCAAAGTTGACGAGGAAGGTGCAGGCAGAAGATGAAGCCGACGGCCTGCAGACAACTCATGCTTCCAGAACGACTTCGCCTCTGTCCACTTCGACAGCCAGCATGGTGTCCTCTTCCCCAGCCACCCCCTCAAATATTCCCCATAAATCGCCCCAGCCAACCGCAAAGGAACCTTCAGCTACGTCTCAGATCAGCAACCTTACAAAAACCACCAGTGAATCTATTTCCAACCTTTCGGAGGCCGGCTCAATCAAGAAAGGAGAAAGAGAGCTCAAAATTGGAGACCGAGTATTGGTGAGTCCATGAACCTTCCAAGGTCGTTATGTTGACCTGAGTGACGGGTTGAACTACACACATGCGGGCTCAGAATCTGTTCTGTAGGGATGACCATTCATTTTTAGAGTAAGTAATCAGCTTTTCTGGTTCCGTTTATGTGTAAATATACAACAGATTAGAAACTGGCTACGTAGTTTGTGCGTAGTATAAGCGTAGGTTTGCAGGGATCGATTCTAGTTTTATCTTCGTTTAGTCAAAAGAATATTGAGTTTTTAGCTTGTAAACATTAAGGTAACTTTACTGACAAAACAAGCTGAGAGATGGACTTAGATGTTTTTAACAAAGGTTTTTTTTTCTTTCTGGTTTTTAATTTTTGCTTTAAGGATAGTGTGTGGGTAAATATGAGATCCTGTTTCTTTGAGTGTCTTGGAAAACTCAGAGATCACAGGATGTTATTTCAGAATTTCTCTGCCTTTTAAATGATCAGGTTTAGGTCTAGGAAAAGAAAGGAGGGACTTCCCTGGTGGTCCAGTGGTTAAGAATCCACCTTCCAATGCAGGAGATGCGGGTTTGATCCCTGGTCCGGGAACTGAGGTCCCACGTGCCGAGGGGCAACCAAGTCCGTGCGCTCTGGAACCTGCACGCCACAACTAGAGAGAAGAGTGCGCGGCAGCTAAGACCCGATGCAGCCAAATAAATAAATATTAAGAAAAAAGAAATGTACTGTAGTTTCTTTTTTTTTTTTTTGCTAATAAGCAGGAAACAATGTATAAGGTCTACATGCTGTACATTCTAGAACCCCTGAATGACACAGTGACTGATTTATTTTTGTTTGTTTGTGTTAAACGAGAGGCAGTGTAGCAGTGCTAAAAACACAAGCTGAGTCCAACTCTGCCTTTGTGACCGTAGCAAGTTATTTAACTTCTTAGTTTTCTCATCTATGAAAATGAGGTTGAATAATAGTGCTGACATCTAGCATTGTTGTGAGGATTAAATTAGCTGATGCATATGACATCCTCAGCAGTGCCTGGTATCCAGTCAACACTCAAGACATGGTAACTTTTTTTTTTAAACAGCAGAACCTTATTTATTTATTTATTTATTGGCCACACCATGTGGCTTGTGGAATCTTAGTTCCCTGACCAGGGATTGAACCTAGGCCCTCGGTAGTGAAAGCACCGAGTCCTAACCACTGGACTGCCAGAGAATTCCCAAGAAATGGTAGCTGTTTTTCTCATTGATGAAAATTTAAAGCTATTTTCTGACTTTTTCAACACTTTAGTCAGTTCAGTTCAAGGTATGACGTTTGTCTGAAGTCTTTGACCCTGTGCTCTTCAGTTTCCTTTGTATCCGTAAAAATTCCATCAGTCTTGGAGGCTTACAGTAATATAATGGGAAAAAAAGAATGGCTGTTAGCCTTTAGAATGTCCCGTGCATCTCGTTGAATGTGTCAGCAGTATATGGAGTAGCCCCCATAGAATTGGTGAGGAAACTGAGGTCCTAAGATGTACAATCACTTGCCCAAGGTCATACAACCTGAAGAGTGGTGCTTCTGCAATTAAAATTTAGGTATTTTTACTCCAGAACCTGTCACGGAGAGCTGATGATTGATAGTATAATTTTAAAATTGGAAGTTTTTGTGATTTTTTTGTCCTACAGACAAGAAAACTTAAGCCCCGAGAAAGGCAGTGACTCCCTGTAGTCGTATAGTACGTTCACTATAGGTTTTAGATTTAGAACTTGGGACTTCTGTCTCCCAGTCCTGTAGCATCATGAATCTAGAAGGCCCCATGCACCTGTGGGAACCCTTTAATACCTGTTACCTTCAACAGGGTCCTTCTGGATCTCTTAGTTTCAAGGTCAGTAGGTTCCTTCTTCTGGTTATAATAGTCATGAGTTTTAGCAGTTGATGCTTCAGAATTTAGAGCATCATTTCAGTATGTCCGTGCTCTGCGGCTCAATCTGTAACTTGTTTGTTTAGCTCATACTCACTTTCTATACCAATTTTACTTTATTTTTTAACCACGCTGAACGGCTTGTGGGATTTTAGTTCCACCACCAAGGATTGAACCCGGGCCCTCGGCAGTGAGAGCATGTATCCTAACCACTGTTGCAGTGAAGGTTATTTATTTATTTATTTATTTTTGCGGTACGCGGGCCTCTCACTGTCGTGGCCTCTCCCGTTGCGGAGCACAGGCTCCGGACACGCAGGCTCAGCGGCTATGGCTCACAGGCCCAGCCGCTCCGCGGCATGTGGGATCTTCCCGGATCGGGGCACGAATCCGTGTCCCCTGCCTCGGCAGGCGGACTCTCAACCACTGTGCCACCAGGGAAGCCCAACAGTGAAGGTTTTCTGATGCTTACTCTCCTTTTCATTTTTACTGATGTTTACTTCCCCTCCCCTCTCCTCCACTTTTTACTGTATAGATATTGCTGCCATGGATGCCATTTAAAATTTTTTGTGTGTATCTCTCTTACTTTCCTAGGATAAATTTATAGCGGGGGAATTACTAGGTCAAAGGGCCTAAAAATATTTAAGACTTATGGTACATATTTATCTAGTAAGCTTTGGTTAAATCAGAAGCCTGTTACCTTAGCACAGGACAGCTTTGTAGGTTAGACTGCAGGTTATATGCAATTCCATTCTAAGTGCTTAGCTGTAAATGAAATGGGATAGCGTATGGCACGCTTTCAAAACAAGTAGCTCTCCTTTTCCACCAGAGTAAGAAACAGTTGATTAAATTTCTAGTCAAGTATTGTGCTGCTTGGCTGATAAAACAGACAAAATGATAAGGTCCGGATGGTTTAGCTTACAACAGAAGGCTTCCATGAGGATGTAAGGATTGAAGTGGACCTGAAGGAGAGTAGGAATTGGCCAGGCAGAGGAATGGTAGTGGCAAGAGGGAACATTCTAGCAGAGGGATTGGCAGATGGGAGGGAGTTGGCACGTTTGGGGAAGTGGCCAGTGTCACTCCGCACAGGCGGAGGAGCCCATAGGGGTAGGAGATGAGACTCATTCACGAGGTGGTGTCTGCGGGGACTGGTGACATAGGGCCTGTAAGTTTAGGCCGTGTTAAGGATTTTGATTTTGACCTTAAGAGCAACAAGAGTGATAAATGATGTGATTAGATCTGTAGTTCGGAAAGATCGCTCCAGCTGCTTCGTAAGGAGTAGATCAGGGGTGGTTGAAGGTGGACTTGGGGTGACGGTTCTTTGAAGAAGTCAGATGTTGAAGGAGGGTAGAGTTGTCAGGCTGATGCTGGAGGAGTATTGGATCTAGGGAAGATGTTTTCTAAAGACGGCAGAGTCCGGGGTGTTTACATCCTGACTAAACTGATCTGGACTAGAGGAACAGGGTGCAGATACAGTGGTGGTGGTGGGGAATCAGTGTTGGGATGAGGTTCCTGGGAAGAGGTGGCACCCTGAGCACACACGGGGATTGCTTTGCCTTCGATTGAGACGGACGGAGATTTCCTCCATTTTTATAGTAAGGAAGGAGGATCTGCAGATGCAGGTTGGTTTGTAGAGGCTTGAATGGTGTATTTGTAGGAACATTTTAATTACATGTTCAAACCTAGCATACTTGGAACAGAATTTGAATCTCTAAGAGTCTTAAGTCTAATGAGAGGCAGTAATTAGAGGCAGTAAAATTATTTACTGTTTTGGTTAGTATTTCTAGGAGAAAATAAAGGAGTACCTTAGAATCACAGTATTTTAGATCTGGAAAGGCTCTTTTGAGATCCACAAATGCCTCTTTTGGCTTAGAATACTGAAGCCCAGAGAAGAAATGCAGCTTGCCTCAGGTCATATGTGATGTACGTGTATACGTATCATTGTGGCCTCTTGTTCCCAGTTAATATGTTTTTTTCTACTTCAATGTGCTGCCTTGAATAGAAGGCAGCACATTAAATAGAATAGATAATAGAAATCTTTGATTTAGGAATGTAAAACATTTCTACTTCAAAATTCATGTATAAAGGGAATTAGATTTAGAAATCTGAAATATTTGATTGGAATTCTCCTAATTAAAGAAAACTTCTGTTGGCAACCTAAATGTACATCAGTGGATGAGTGGATAAAGATGTGGTATATATATACAATGGAATATTACTCAGCCATAAAAAAGAACGGAATCTTGCCACTGGCAACAACATGGATGGACCTAGAGGGTATTATGCTAAGTGAAATAAGTCAGAGGAAAGATAAATATCATATGATTTTCCTTGTATATGTGGAATCTAAAAATATGAAACAAACCAACACACATAATGAAACAGAAACAGACTCATTCATGGATACAGTGAACAAACTGGTTCTGCCAGAGGGGGATGGGGGGGGAGTGGGCGAATTAGGTGAAGGGGATTAAGAGGTACAAACCTCCAGTCATAAAATAAGTAAATCACAGGGATGTCATGTACAGCATAGGGAAGGTAGTCAGTAATATTGTAATAACTTTGTATGGTGATAGACAGTTACTAGAATTTTCCTGGTGATCATTTCGTAACATATGAGAGTATCAGGTCCCCACGTTGCACTCCTGAACTAATGTGACATTGTAAGTCAGTTATGCTTCAGTAAAAAACTTCCAATAGAACTAAGTTCGTTAGGTCACTGTTACGTGAGGAGCAGTATAGAATATTCCCAGTCCCGCCCCCAGTGCCCTCGTGGCGCCTTCCACTTGGAACGAGCACAGAGAGGGCAGGAGTGGAGGCTGCCTTCTCCATGCAGCTCTCTCCAGTTCTTGCTCTCATCGCCGGAAGAGCAGGAAAGGGGATTTCTGCATCAGGTGTGTGGTTTAGCCCAATGACCTCTTGAAGATCCAGGTGGGAGCTCCTGAGCTATGACTGTATTGGGCACTCCCATCTTGGGGGAGGCAGTCCTGGCCTGGGGAAGCCTGTCCTCGCCCCCCTCCACGCTGGTGGGCCTCAGTGGGGTAGATGAGCTGGGTCAAGGAGGGTCAGTTGGAGCTGCTTGTAACAAACCCACCTGCCTCCTTCCCATCTCCTTCTGGCCCCTCTGTTTTCCCATTTGTCCTCACGAATATTCCACAGATCTCCGTAGTTGAAGATTGCTTTCATCTGTCTTGTGGCATGAGCTGCTTTGGGCTGATGCTGCGGTCCAGCTGACTCTCAGACTCACCTCTTTCCAGACTGGGAATCCCTGGGATGACCAATTACTCGGAATGTTTTGGAGATGGTCTTGCTGCATTTTCGGGTGTAGGCACTATTTCAGGGATGTGATGTCAGGTTCTCGAGAACTTGACTGACTTCCAGCCGTTCTGTTTCAGGATGGTTGTCTCCATGTCCGGTACTGTATGTTCTATGCTGAATTCTTAGCTTATGACCAAGTATGAGAAGGAGACTTTTTAGGCTTTTGTTTTTAAAGTGACAAGCTTTATCTTTCTACGAGCTGCTCGCAGGGCTCTTAAACTAAGAATCCTATAGTGTAAATCTGTAGGTCTTTTGGATACTGTGAAAGGGAAAAACATCTTCCTGAGATTTAAAAAAAAAATCTTATAAGTTATTTTGCTTGTGTTTGAGCCTAAATAACTACAGTTCATTTAGTATGTACTTTTCTGTGTGTCTTCATTTGTTCAGCATTATTTGTGAGACTTATTATAACATGTAAATTTAAAATACATATAGTGGGGTCATATTATATACACACCATTTTACAGTATACTTTGATAGATTTGGGGCATTTCTATGCTAGTAAATAAATACAACTCTTCATTTAAAATAATAAGCTGCTGTTTGATATCACACTGTTTGGGGCACCTAATTTAATCATAGACATTTAGATTGCTCCCCGCCTTTTTTCCCTAGAAATGAAATTTCTGAGTCAAAAAATACATAAATATTTTAAATCATAATAAATATTGCCAAAGTACAGTCCAAAAAGCCGTTAGCATTTTATGTTCCCACAAAGTGTGTACAAGTGTGCCCTTTCTAATAATTTGATTTCTTCTGCTTTTCTCAGTCTTCTTAGCAGTGACTTATAACCCCCAAATCTACAAGTCTGGTTGTGATATTGCACTTATATTGGGCGTTTGTTCATCATCTACCTGGGGGGTTCTTGGGCTCTTTTTGGGTGGGGCGTTTGAGCTCTAGGGAAGCTGTTCTTTACACAGTGACCTCTCCTTCCCTTGATTGCTGATAGAGTAGTTGTTAGTAGAAGGATCTGTTATTTTGTATGGCCCAAGGTTGAGAAGACTCCAGATGTTCACATTATGTTAACTCTTCCTGGACACCTTGGCTGAATGTTGAGATCTTTTCCAGCACCACAGTCTTAGCCTAATTCCTTTGCAGTGAGGATTGCTGCAGATTTGAATCATTTTTTCTGATTTTAGTTTTCCTTTTTTTTTTTTTTTTTTCCATTTTCAATTTCCATAAGCCTTAAATCTTAGCATAGCCTTGTAGGGTTGTCTGGGAAGGAGCGCAGAGAATCACACTGTTGATGAGAAGCTAGATTCGGCAGCTTCCTCCTCTCTGTGCACAGCTGGGCTCAGTAGAGCCGCTTCTTAGTTCATAGCTGATAGCGGGGCTCCTCTTCCTGCTCGTTGCTTTCAGCTGTGAGAGGGTAGGATTCGTGTGCTTTTGCCATTTTCACTTTTGAGGCTTGGGGATGCATCAACTCATCCATCTGCCCGCTGGATTTCATGTCTTTGGTTTTACTATCTGTCCTCCTCTCTGCAGCCCCATTGTCCTGCGCTGCCTTGCATTAAGCCATCATCCTCTGCACCTGGACCCCCAGACCGCTGTCCACGCTCCGTCTCTCCTCGGTTCTGGTCTTCACACAATTACGGAGTGATGCGCCTGACGCGTGGATCTCATCACGCTGCTCTCCTGTGTGGTGGCGCCCTGTCTGCCTACCCCAGTGCTGTTTTCACAGTGCTGGGGGTTTTCTGCGGGGCTCAGTACCTGCGCCCTGGCTGGTCAGTGTGAAATTAGGCTCTCTTTGCAAACCTAAGCCGGTATCTTTACGCCAAACATGTCAAAGCTGGTATCTCTGCCTTGAGGACTCTGTGTAGGCTCTTGGGGCTTGGGAGTTTCTGGGTTGAGGAGGCACCTTATGCTGTCTAGCTTTGGGACTTGAAGAGAGGAAGGTTGGACCACTGCCCGGGCCAGAGTCTAATGTTGCAATGCCTGTTGCTAGATCACATCTTCTAACTTTTAATACTGCTTCTGTGAATTCTTTAAGCATACTTACAAAAATATCTTGAGGCTGAGACTCTTTGTAGCTTCTGAAACATATAGATTAGAAAAGCAAACTTGGCTAATACCGTTGTGGTCAAGTGGGGTACTTTTTGATCTCAGTGCTTTAAAAGAGTGTGACTCTGGCAACTAAATATTCTGCTCTTTTATCAGCCTCAGGGATAGTAGGTTTTTTTTTTTTTTGGTTCCTATTAAATGTTTAAACAGTTACAAATGGATGTTTTTAAAAATTCATTTATTATTTATTTTTCTTTTATGGCTGTGTCAGGTCTTTTGTTTTAATAGCAATAGTTTAATTAATTAATAATTGTTGGCTGCGTTGGCTCTTCGTTGCTGCGGGCGGGGCCTACTCTTTGTTGCGGTGCATGGGCTTCTCATGTGGTGGCTTCTCTTGTTGCAGAGCACGGGCTCTAGGCGCACAGGCTTCAGTAGATGTGGTGCACAGGCTCAGTAGTTGTGGCTCACGGGCTTAGTTGCTCCACAGCATGTGGGATCTTCCCGGACTAGGGCTCGAACCTGTGTCCAGGTTCTTAACCACTTAACATTCTTAACCACTGTGCCACCAGGGAAGTCCCCCTCTATGTATTTAAAATGATCTTTTCATTTATTTATTTGTTCATTGCCCATCTCCCTCTGACCAGAACTTAGGCTCCATGAGAGTCTGGAAACTTTCTGTCTCATTCACTGTCTTTTCCCAAGCACTTAGAACAGTGCCTGGCACACAGCAGGTGTTCATAAAATACTGTCAAAAGAATCAAAGGGTTTTAAATACTGTTGTCACATTATACCCTTAAAGGGGAGGAGTAACACTGTAAAGTATGACAAGAGATGCAATTAGGACCAGTGGATAAAAACCGGGCCAGGCGAATCTTACCGTTCTTGCAGGAGTTGCCCAGTGGAGCTGCCCTAAGCTGGATTGCTCTCTAGTTGAGGTAATACGAAATATGGCTGTCATCATCTCACAGGTGATTAAGTTTTAAGTCAGGGCTAAATTTGTATGGGTAAATACCAATTAGCCATAGTTACCTTTTTAAATTAAGCTGCTTAACCTACAATGTGGCAGATAAGAAGCCACCTCCCGAAATTCAGTTGCTCACGAAATCCCTGTGGAACAGTCCCTCATTACCACCCACTGGACATTTTATAGCTTTATAAATTGAGGCAGAGTGAGGTTAAATGGCTTGTTTGAGATTTGATGAATAGATGGGAGAGTTGAGAGAGGATGAAAGGTTTCCTGTTTCCTGTTTGTGGACCCATTCATCAGCCCAGCAGAATGTTTTCTTTTTAAATATTTATTTATTTATCTATTTGGCTGCGCCAGGTCTTAGTTGCAGCACACAGGATCTTTTTTAGTTGTAGCACGTGGAGTCCTTAGTTGTGGCACACGGGCTCTTAGTTGTGACATGTGGGATCTAGTTCCCTGACCAGGGATGGAACCCGGGCCCCCTGCATTGGGAGCGTGAAGCCTTAGCCATTGGACCACAAGGGAAGTCCCCAGCAGAATTTATCAGTGTTCTTATTTTTCAAAAGAGTTTACAAGAAGGGTGTTTGTCTCTGTTCCCACAGCATTTTGTAGAAACCTCTTAAAGTGCTTATCACTTTTCACTAGAAATATTTGCTTGAATTTTTCTGTCAGTGACCAACACTGTATTCTGTTTATATTTGTATCCTCAGGGCCCAAGCACTCAGGAAATATATATTGAATGAATGAATGAGAGCTGAAAAACCTGAGATTTGCTAAAGCCTGACCACAGCTAGGTTTTCCTTTAGCTGAGTTTCTAGTTTAAATTAATTTGGTCTCCAGTAGTGACTTCTAATTTTGACTTAGGTTGACCACAGTGTTATGAGTTATATGTATATATCCTGAAAGTAAAGAGAATGAATGGTAGTTACTTGTGTTTGCCGTAGGGATCCATTTTTTTTGTTTCAATGTTGTAAAATTTTTTATCTTTAATAACCTTGATATCTGGGACTTCCCTGGCGGTGTAGTGGTTAAGACTCCATGCTCCCAATGCAGGGGACCTGGGTTCGATCCCTGGTCAGGGAACTAGATCCCATATGCATGCCGCTACTAAGAGTTCCCATGCCACAGCTAAGGAGCCAGCGAGCTGCAACCAAGGAGCCCACCTGCCACAAGTAAAGAGCCTGCCTGCCACAACTAAGACCTAGTGCAACCAAATGAATAATAAATAAATAAATATTTTTTAAAAATCCTGTTATCTGCCCCTAAAACATAGATTTGAAAATTGTGGCTTATACTTAATGTAAGTGCACATGCTATAATACTCTGGGTTCTCTGGAACACATGAGAAGTAAAACTTAACTTTATAAAACCATGTTTAAATGCTTAGAAAAAAATTTGACTGTAAAATGATTAAGTAGAAAAGTGAGTGATTTTGGATGTGACTTTCTGTCTGTGTTAAAGATATTTTGAATAATTACTAAGGATCTTTCAGAGGGGAAAGGAAAGCATATTATGTTATATGAGTCAAGAATTTCAAGTTAGGTGAGAGAAAAAGTATAAGAAAACTGCCCATTCTAGGAACTAGTAGTCATCCATTTGAAACAAACTTTATGGCTTTTTTGGGGGGGGTGGGGTAGATGTATGTTCTGTTACCTGCATTTAGAGAAAAAGTTGCTGATCTGTTTGTGGTAATTTGTTATAAAGCTTCTGATCTGAGTGAAGCCACGGTTTGTTTGGAGAATTTACTGCCCACAGCCTGTTAGACGCCTCTTGGAAAAACAGTTGTCATGACAGTAACTTAGACTCACCCCCAAAGAATTCAACAGATTATCTGGAAAGATTGCATCATCTTTAGCTAATGTGCTGTGTTCTGCTCATGTGATGCTGGTTAGTCTGCTGCTCTGAAAGGTGTGTAAGAGGACAGAGAAAACAGAGGCCAGTTTTATATAGGTTACTATTCATACATTCCATGGTTACCAATAAGAGTGCTAAAAAGTCCCATTTGCCAGATCTAGAACTAGCACTTTCCTTAGCATGGACACACTGGCTGCTAACATATAGCAGACTCTCACACTCTCTGTCAGGCACTGACTAAACAGTTTTATGTGGATTATTTTATTTAATCTTCACAGCAATCCTGTAATTATCACCATTTTACTTATGAGGAAGCTAAGATTGTTTGATTTATTTATGGCTGCATTGGATCTTAGCTGCAGCACGTAGGCTCTTTGTTGTGGCGCAAGGGCTTCTTTCTAGTTGTGGCACGCAGGCTTAGTTGTCCCGCGGCATGTGGGATCTTAATTCCCCGACCAGGGATCGAACCTGCGTCCCCTGCATTGAAAGGCAGATTCTTAACCACTGGACCACCAGGGAAGTTCCGAAACTAAGATTTAGAAACTAAGCAACTTGACTAACTCATAGACAGAGCTGGCATTTGAATTTGTTCAACTTGGAGCCCATGCTTACTTAGTCCGTGTTAGCATATTTCTTCCTTTGCTCTCTTCTGAGCCATGAAATTCAGCCTCAGCCACTGGATATCTTTTTCCTTTTGTTGGTTTACATGGAAAAATGGCCTTTCCTGTGTAGCTCCCTACGGAGAAGGTCACCTTTCATTTCTTCAGCAAATGTTTGTTGAGTGTCTCCTGCTGTGCACTGTGGATTGCGGTGCTGGATACAACGGTTCCTGCGTGGAGTTTTCTCCAGCCTCCAACTCCATCTTTCCTCAGTGACACCTGTCATGACACCAGGATGTTTCTGAACTGTCCGGGGACTGCCTGCCCTCTGTCACCCTTCACATGCTCTCCTGCCTAGAGTACCTTAAACTGTAACTGCTTTGGTTCCTTAAATCAGTTTCACAAAGAGTTTGTCTTTCAGAGAAAAAGTATATAGCTTTGAGACTTTAACATTTTCCATTTTCTACAAAGCTTAAATAGAGGGGCTTCCCTGGTGGTGCAGTGGTTTATAGTCCGCCTGCCGATGCAGGGGACACAGGTTCGTGCCCTGGTCCGGGAAGATCCCACATGCCGCGGAGCGGCTGGGCCCATGAGCCATGGCTACTGAGCCTGCGTGTCTGGAGCCTGTGCTCCGCAACAGGAGAGGCCACAACAGTGAGAGGCCCGCATACTGCAAAAAAAAAAAAAAGCTTAAATAGAGCTGGAAAAAAATGTGTATCATCCCAAACTCATAGAAAACTATATTCAGAGAAAAATTAGAACAAAATAGCTTTGGTATTAAAAAGCAAATTAGTATTGGTCTTAAGAAGTTAGGAAGGAAAGAGTAATAAACAACAAGGAAGTGCGAAAAAAGGAAATAGTGAGATAAAAAGTGAATTAAATAAAATAGAGAACATTAAAAACAAAAAGGAAAAACTTAAAAGCTGGTTCCTTGTGAAGCTCGATAAAATAAGTTACCTTCCCAAGGTAAGTCTACATTTAACACAATCCCGTTGGACTTTTTTTTTTTAATTAACCAAAATGATTTTTAAATTTATTAAATCAGTAAACCTACATAACCTAAATGTCTCCCAGTGGGGGCTGATTTAATAAACTGGAGTGAATCCGTATAGTGGAATGACGTGCGATTGTAAACACAAGGAGGACGTTCTCTGTGTCTTGATGTGGAATAAAGCAAGGTGCAGGACAGCTCATGTAGTACAGGTGCAAGACAGCTCATTTTTTGTATGTAAAAATGAAAGGGAGGAGTAAAAACATGAATTAACATTTCCTTTTAAAAAAGAAATTATTTATTTTTGGCTGTGTTGGGTCTTCGTTGCTGCACGTGGACTTCCTCTAGTTGCGGCGAGCGGGGCTACTCTTCATTGCAGTGCGCGGGCTTCTCATTGCGGTGGCTTCTCTTGTTGCGGAGCACAGGCTCTAGGTGCGCGGGCTCAGTAGTTGTGGCACATGGGCTCGGTAGTTGTGGCTCATGGGCTCTAGAGTGCAGGCACAGTAGTTGTGGCACACGGGCTCAGTAGTTGTGGCTCGCAGGCTCTAGAGTGCAGGCTCAGTAGTTGTGGCGCACAGGCTTAGTTGCTCCGCGGCACGTGGGATCTTCCCGGACCAGGGCTCGAACCTGTGTCCCCTGCATGGGCAGGCGGATTCTTAACCACTGCACTACCAGGGAAGCCCCAACATTTGCTTTTATATGCATAAAGCAATGCTGAGAGGAGGATACACTCTACATCAATAGCAGTGGCTACCTGTGATGGGGAGGGTGGGATAGTTAGGGACACCAGTTTAGTAAGAGAGGCTTTTCCCTGGATACATATATTTAAAAGTTTTTGAACCATGAGAATGCATTGGCTATTCACGAATTAATTCATGGGCTTCCCTGGTGGCGCGGTGGTTGAGAGTCCACCTGCCGATGCAGGGGACATGGGTTCGTGCCCCGGTCCGGGAAGATCCCACATGCCGCGGAGCGGCTGGGCCTGTGAGCCATGGCCGCTGAGCCTGCGCATCCGGAGCCTGTGCTCCGCAACGGGAGAGGCCACAACAGTGAGAGGCCCGCGTACCGCCAAAAAAAAAAAAAAAGAATTAATTCATTATAAAGAGTTACCTTTTTAATCAGTAAGAAAAAGGTGAACATCCCAAACGAAAAATGAGTAAAGTACATATTGTGATACATCTGTACTGTGGATGTTAAACAGCTGCCATAAAATAAGAGGGAAAATGAACCAAAATGTCAGCAGTGAGTGTCCCTGGGTGTTGAGATTACAGGAATAACATTTATTTTTTGTTCATAATGTTCTTAATTGCCTGCGGTGACTCGCCTCTTGTATAATTAGGGAATTTTTTTTAATTAAGGAAAAAGAGGGAATTCCCTGGTGGTCCAGTGGTTAGGACTCTGTGCTTTCACCGCTGGGGCCCAGGTTCGAGCCCTGGTTGGGGAACTAAGACCCCGCGAGCCCTGAGGCTCAGCCAAAAAATCTTAAAAAAACAAAAAAGAAGCTTAGCTAAAAGTAAGAAAATCAGTATTCTGAAGAATAATAGTAATAAGGGAAAGCCAGCCCCAGGAAATATCATGCAGGTTGTGAAGTAGCAGTAATCAAAATGCCATGGCAGTAGCACAGTTACTGAACTTTTTGAAACTGTAATAAGACTCAGATCTGTTCTTATGTGCATGTGAGAGAGGATACGATAAAATGAGTATTTGAAATAGAAAAATAATGGCAAAGGAAGAAATAATAAATGCTGATGGGATAATTTTGGAAATAATTAATGTTTGCATGTTATGTCAAACAACAGCTGGGACAAAGAGACATTTAAAAAGATTCACAGCTTTGAACAGTTCATGTAAAATGTGAAGAACAGTCATTTTAATAGTTGTGAAGAAATGGAGAGCCTCACAGTGGAAAATATCAATATTTTAAATATTTTAAAGAATTTACATTTCATGTGTGTGGATGTGTGAATATTTGTCTTTAACATGTACGTGTTATTGCTTTACCTGGATAATGATGTACAGGACATTTGGGAACATAAACACAGCAATTGTTACAGTGGATTATGCATGAATTTTGTTTTTCTTTAATGACGTAGGGGTTTTATTTTTGTAGCAAATATTTATTTTGAAGCAGAAACCTCCCTCCGGAGTGATAAGGTATTTTTTTAATTGGACTAAATGTGGATGACTGCGCATCACCTAGGCGATTTCATTATTGGACTATATCAGGTATCGGATCACTCTGGCGACTGAAGTCACCCAGGTGAACTTTGCTAACCTTTGGAGAGAACGCTTTGAAGAGTTGGAGAGGAGGTTAAGAGAAGAGCTGCTTGGAGAAATGATGGAACACAGTATTGGCTGCAGCTGCAAAGGATTAAGCTGTGAAATTGTAATTATGTTCATCTCTTCCTTTTAACGTTCTCTTCTTCCAGGTTGGTGGCACGAAGGCTGGCGTCGTCCGGTTTCTTGGGGAGACAGACTTCGCCAAGGGGGAGTGGTGTGGTGTGGAGTTGGATGAGCCTCTTGGGAAGAACGATGGGGCTGTCGCTGGAACAAGGTTTGTTTGCAGTTGGAATCTCGTCTCCCTCTTGCATGTAAAGGTGCTCAAGCCGATCCCACCAACCGTGTATAATAAAATGGACGTGAGTGTTTTGAAGAGCTGCACTTTTATTTCCTAAGACTCATCTACAGGTTTTTCCCCCCACTAGAATCAGTCTTTCGACTGTCTGTTTTAGTAATATGTGCAGTGCGTCTGAGTAGATTCTGAGCAAGTGTTTGGTTTATTTATCTATCTATTTATTTTATTTTAAAACTTTATTAATTTTATTTATTTTTGGCTGTGTTAGGTCTTCGTTGCTGTGCGTGGGCTGTCCTAGTGGATCCTTAGCCACTGCACCACCAGGGAAGCCCTATCTATTTATTTTTAAGGCTTTTTTTTTTTTAGAGCAGTTTTAGGTTCACAGCAGAATTGAGAGGAAAGTACAGAGATATCCCTCCTCTACCCCCTGCCCCACACATGCACAGCCTCCCCCCTTATCAACATCCTGCACCCAAGTGGTCCATTTATTACAGCTGGTGAACCTATATTGACACATCATTATCCCCCAAAGTCTGTAGTTTATATTACAGTTTATTCTTGGTATACATTCTATGGATTTAGACAAGTGTGTAATGACATGTTTCTACAATTATAGTATCATCTATAGTGTTTTCATTTTATTTTTCAAAATAGAAAGGAAATACTATATCATCCTTTTGGCTGCTCTCCCTTTGATAGCAGTCAACGTCTGAATGAGTTTCTGGGCGTTGGAGGGTAGGGGGAGTGAGGAGAAGGAAGCTGCTTTTGTTAGGACGAGAACGCAAAATGTGTCTTTATATCTGGTGACAAGGATTCCATCCTGTGGCAAGAGGACTGACGGCAAGCACACCTATTCCACTGTGAGGATAACCCCACTCTCACCTCACAGGGATAGGGTGGGAGTTAAGTCATGCAGATGAATGCAAGAGGCGTTTCCCACACTTCAGATGCTTTGAAGGCCTTGGGCACAGTTGTGGTCTCTGGTGCATTATTGTTAGTAGTATAAAGTGTTGTAGTTAACATTTTACTTATAAAATGTTTACAGACTGGTTATAAGCGTATAGGTCTTACGTACCAAATACAATAACAATGCCTCGAGGAGATTAAAAAAATCTCTTGGTGCTGCAACGATTATGAAGCCATATCATTGATATCCTTCATATTAAGTTGTTATAATTCGCTAGAGTCGTGAGATCTCCAAGTGTCAGTACCAGTTGATACTACTCCACCTTTACTTGAGTGAATCTGCCAGAGTTAGGTGCTTGTTTGATTTCTCTTGCCCTTTGTTTGGCAGGGTTTTATTAAGTGGGATCACTCCTCTGCTGTGTGTTTATCAGATAGTAGAAATACCTTCCCTTTGCGTAAAATCTTAGTAACAGATGAGTGATTCCATCTCTGTGTATCATACTGTTATTTCCTAGTGTGTTTTCTAAAACATTATTGTGGGGCTTTCCTGGTGGTGCAGTGGTTAAGAATCCACCTGCCAATGCAGGGGACACAGGTTCGAGCCCTGGTCTGGGAAGATCCCACATGCTGCGGAGCAACTAAGCCTGTGAGCCACAGCTAGTGAGCCTGCGCTCTAGAGCCCGCGAGCCACAACTACTGAGCCCACACGCCACAGCTACTGAGCCTGCACTCTAGAGCCTGTGAGCCACAACTACTGAGCCCGTGTGCCACCACTACTGAAGCCCACGTGCCTAGAGCCCTTGCTCTGCAACAAGCGAAGACACCACAATGAGAAGCCCGCGCACTGCAACGAAAAGTAGCCCCTGGTCACCGCAGCTAGAGAAAGCCCGCACGCAGCAACGAAGACCCACTGCAGCCAAAAATAAATAAATTTTAAAAATAATAAATTTTAAAAAAACTATTATTATGGTTATTTATCAGCTTGCACACCAGTGAGTGCCACGGGCTGGTGCACCACCCCAGCTGGTTGGTAAAATTCACAGCAAACCAGTCATGAGTTACGAGTCAGGAGAGCTTTTTGGTTATAGTTGTATTTCTTGTAATTAACTTGCTTCTTGTTACTGTTCCTGTTGTTGTCCCCTAAAGGTATTTTCAGTGTCAACCCAAATATGGCCTGTTTGCTCCTGTCCACAAAGTGACCAAGATTGGCTTCCCTTCCACCACACCAGCCAAAGCCAAGGCCGCTGCCGTGAGGCGGGTGATGGCGACCACACCCGCCAGCCTGACGCGCAGCCCTTCTGCCTCTTCTCTCAGCTCCATGAGCTCTGTGGCCTCCTCTGTAAGCAGCAAGCCCAGTCGGACAGGATTGGTAAGCCTCCCTTCCCCCGCTGCGTGTTTCTGCGTCCCAGGCACTGTAAATGCCCGCTCCCCCACCCCGTCGGTGTGCCTGCTTTGCTTTAGGAGATGTTAAGTCTCCCCTTGCCCTTGTACTAAATGTTCTCTGTAGCTTGTGAACGTCCTTACAAATTTTGCAACAAAACAAAAACCTCTAGCAAGAATACAAGTTTGAAATAATTTTTTTAACAGCCCTTTTCAGGTTCCTTAGACTTTAAGATATAACAGTTCTTGGTGAATCTATAGTAACTACTACTTAGTCTAACATATGGGATGATTGAGTATTCTGAAATTATTTTGGCATCAGAAGGACAGGAGAATTGGAGGGATCCTTTTCCTCAAGGACCTGGGTCTCTTTCTCTTTGACATCAAACAATTTTAGGAACCACAGTCGTTTGAGAAAAGGCATGTTCTTAGAATTTTAGTATTATGTTCATACAGTCTAACCCACTGAAAGCAGTTGGTGTGTGGAGCGTTCCTGACTCAGGCCAGAGGATGCAGAGGGGAACTTAGGGAACTTGAAAGGATGCTAGGAAAAGCCATGTTTTGTTTTGTCTCCATCTCCCCCTTCCCCCACTCCCTCTTACTTTCTCCCTCTCTTTCCCATTTAGATCAGCAACAGAAAATCATCAGAATCAAAATAGGCAGCATCTCATTCTGTTTGTTAATGTCATGCTTTTTTTTTTAGTGTCAAAGCAATGACTTTTTGGCTTTGCCCCCTCCCACCCCCCACCCTTTAGTTTATTCACTGGAAGTGAGGCAAATACTGTTTAAATTTGAAGTGGCAGTATGAGGTTGTATACTCCAGTCTGAATTCAGGATCTCTGCTTTATGACAATGAACGACAGACAGGAGTTAGAATGTGAAGTGTCATGATCGGGCAGTAAGGCCGCTGGCCCTTGATCTCGTTTTGCCTTCTCTCCATTGACCTTGGGCAGGGAAGGCAACGGCTGGCCCTTGATCTCATTTTGCCTTCTCTCCATTGACCTTGGGCAGGGAAGGCAACAGCGGAAGCGTCTTTCTTTAAAGTAGGGGTTATGCTTCTCTGGACTTTGTTCCTCTTATGTTCAAGTAAAATAAATACCTGCTTGGACTATGTCATTTTGCATATAAAAGTCTGCATCTTCAACAGAAAAATTACAAATGGACTTATGAGAAAAGCTTGTGAAGAACTTTTTGAATGTTTGAGTGAAATGGATGAAGAAACCCCTCTGTTTGGATGAAGCCTTGTTCAGAGTGGGTCAGCAAACTCTAAAGTGGAAATCGAGTTTACTAATCCAGGAACAATTCCGTGAAAGTATCTACCCTGGATTAGGAATTATTTCTTGTGTAATTTTTACTACGTTGTAATTAAGTGTCCGTTTCTTTGGAGATGCCCAAGCGCCCCCGCTGCTCCCCCAACCGGTCCTCTTACTTTTTAGAACAGTTCTGATTCCTCTTAGTTCACCTTATTTTCTTTTGAAGAAAACTAGCAAAAGAGAAATGAGTCTCCTTGCCTTGTAAAACAGCTTGTTTTTGTACCTCTTTATATAGCGTGGCTATAGTTTCTAAACCAAAAATCACCATAAAAGAATATACCAAAAATACAGAGTAATTGAAAGCGTGACTTCTTAAAAATGCACCTCAACAACGTGATCCCTTGTATATATATATATATAAAGTGGGGACATTCCTTAATGCACAGCAATCTTCTGAAAGAATTGAGTACAGAGGTGCCCAGCCTTTCTGGTTCCACAGAACCTTTAGTCTCAGTTATTTTTTCACAGTGCCCGTAGGCCTAAAGAAAGAGCGAACAGTTCTGTTTATTAAGTAGTTAGGTCCAAACAACTTAATATTTATGTCCTAACAATTTAATAGCTCTTCAAAAAAAAAAAAAGGTTCACATTAATTGAAAGGAAAAAGAATATTTTTAATTCATTCTTGAATAACCACAGTGAACTAGTATTAGGTTACATGCTCTTCTTGGGCATTGCATATCCTGTCAGACCTTGGACTCTTCCTGGACACTGCCACCCTCACTTCCTGTGCCATATTGGTTTTTGCACAGTACTTGCTTTTGGTCTGGCAGTAGCCAAAACCCGGCTTCGGAAAGACATGACGTTGTGGAAAGGAATGTAGTACAATCCAAGGTTGAAACTGAATCACCTCCAGCTAGTAGTTTGCATGGTATCCAACGGGTGTCGCTCTGTTTCCTTGTGTTTCCCTGTGAGTTTGCTGCAGTACCCTGGGGTGTACCTCTGCGCGGGGTTTGGGAACCTCAGATTTAGTGTATTCAGGAAGAAACGTTAGTACGAGAAAGTATAACCACATAGTAAAATTGGAAAATCAAGGTCAGATGGTTAAAAGAGAGACTAGGAATTCCCCACCCCCCCATATACTTAAGTAATTCAAGAAATTTCACTAAATAGAAACAACGAAGGACAGTTTGGGTGTACTTTACTCTCATAGCTGTCAAACTGCCTAACTCTGAACTGACGGCAGATCCTCACTGTCAGTCTGCGTCCTGGCCGGGGGCTCAGCTAGACAGAGGACGAGGAGAGCCTTCAAAGCAGCAAGCGAGGCTTTGACTGCAGAGGGTGAAGTCGAGCGGCGTCGACCTGGAGCCAGTGATCACCAAGTAAATGGCCGTGGACAGACGCTCACCAAGGGATGTGGCCTCTTCTGGACCACCTCCCAGCCCCCGGAGCCCAGCTTGGAAGAGTGTTACTCAGCTTGCCCACATTACCTATGCACATTTAATGGAAGGTTACGTCCTCTGTGTTTTTACATGACGATTAGCCATCTTGAGGAGGCATCGGGTGTGTGAAGCAGCAAAGATGAACGGGTGACAGCGCTGAAACACGTTTTCTCCACGCCTCAGCCCACCACTCTTCCTCCCTCCCCTCTTGTTCCCCCCCCCCGTTCCCTCTCCAGTCCCCATTTTTTTTCCCTCCTTCCTTCCCCTGCTTCTCTTTCTCCACAGGTTTATCTCCCCCCCCTTTTCTCTCTCCCATGCCCTTTTTCCTCCTTTCTCTTATGTGTACTTGCGCACTCATTCACCCACTCACACATGCTTTTGAAGGCACATACAGGTTTCCTTTTAATCTTTTGTCTTTGTAAGTCTTTCTGGTGACTGGGATTCAGGTCCTCATGGCTGGATTCCTGGGTGAAATCACCTCTGCCTTTCATCTTGAAAGAAAGATGAAGAAAATCCTGACAGAGATCCAGCTACGTAATCAATTGAAAGAAGGTTTGTGACTCCAAGCGTGACCTCTTGGTCGCGTAATGGTATTTAGAAGCTTAAGAAGTTGAAAAACAGGTCTAATCCCGAACTCTAAGGATCAAAAGATTGGCCAGACTGTCATAACAAGAAGATAACTATTCATGAAGCTCAGGCCGAAACGGAGTCTAGAGAAGCTTGTTACCTGGGTTCTGAGGAATTTTTTAGATTCCTACCCGGCCCCGTCAGCCGAGCTCAGGGCACCTTTGCTTTTGAGCCACTTCTTCTAAACATCTTCCCGGTTGTTCCATGGCTTCTTTACATTGCTGGGTTCTTTGTGAAATTGGCAGACAGGAGGCACACGCTGTCTTGTTTCCTCGATGAAAAGCCTTTCCTAAGCCTCGGCAAGCCTGCGAGCCGGGGCAGTGCTTTTGCTTTGCTGAGGAGACACCTGCCTGCATGCATCGCTCCCTCCTTGCATCCCTGATAGCATCATCGCCCTTCACTTCTTTAACTTTCCTTTGCAGTTGACCGAAACCTCCTCCCGTTACGCCAGGAAGATCTCCGGCACCACTGCCCTCCAGGAGGCCCTGAAGGAGAAGCAGCAGCACATTGAGCAGCTGCTGGCTGAACGGGATCTAGAGAGGGCGGAGGTGGCCAAGGCCACGAGCCACGTGGGGGAGATAGAGCAGGAGCTAGCTCTGGCCCGGGACGGACACGACCAGGTGAAGTCTGGCACTGACCTTGTTGCAGAGATGGTGACAGGTTCTAAGCTGATCTTGTTGCAGAGACTGTGATGGTTTCTAAATTGAGGGAGGAGGTTGAACAGTGTACTTGGTGCTTGGAGCCGGGGAGCTGGTCTCGAGCGCACTGGAAAGGAGCATAGATGTCTTTGCTGGGCTTGTTTGAAAGCTGTGCCCTGGGGTACCAGTTTGCATCATCATAAAGATGAAGTTCTGTTCTTCTCGAGTCTGTTGCACTCTTTTGGTCTTTACGTCCAGGTCTCTTGGCCTGCCTGTGTCAGGTGAGCGTGTGTACTAGGACCTTACCAGTGGCGACGGCTCCTGTTTTGTACATTATGCTTTGTACGAGTTTCAGCTCAAAAAAGATGAGCATTGTTTTAACATTGCCCCCTTACTTCTTTAATGGTGTGGTTTTTCATCATCTAGCTCCCAGGAGTGCTGCCGAGAATAACCTATCATAAGAGATCATAGAAAGCATTTTAATGCAAAAAGGTTTTTTGAGTAATGCCGACCCACAGTGGTACCATTTAGCCGTAGCTCTTTGGAGGCATCCCTGGGCATGCATCTGGGTCAGAAGGAGGCCACTCACCGACACCCTTGCCTTCCCCAGCATGTCCTGGAATTGGAGGCCAAGATGGACCAGCTGCGAGCAATGGTGGAAGCTGCTGACAGGGAGAAGGTGGAGCTTCTCAACCAACTTGAAGAGGAGAGAAGGTGATCCTGAACTGTTCTCCTTTTAAACAGCCTTCGGGAGAACTTCCCCATCAACAGCCTTGTTGGTGTCAAACCCTTAGAACCAAAGGACTCTCTGTGTGTTCAGTGGAGATTGAACTCCTCGTGCTGTGTGAGGAGGGTTTGCTTTGATTTGACTTTTTTGAGAAGTTTGGAACCAGCTAAATGTGCCCTGATTAATTTAACAACTATTTATTGAGCACCTACTGTGTGCCAAACATCCTCTAGAGGATGGCCTGAGTCAGTTAATTCAAACCCAGCTTCTACCTAGAGCCACTCCTGGAAAAAGGATTTTCTAGGCCCAGTTACCTGGTATTTATGAAACTCCTTCTGCATATCTAATGAAATCGTATTGTGTCTGGGGGGTGACAGAGGGGCCCTGACCTCAGGAAACTCATTACCTTTATAGGAAAACAAAACTCTCAATTAGAGAATTATCCAGGTCAGGATGAAATCAGGTGCTAAACTGTGTGAGACAGAGAAAGCAAGTTTGATTCTTATAAAAGGTCTTTTGAGGCCATTAGCAGACAAGATCTCTGGGAAAAGTGTCTGCGTGGAAACGGTTTGACTGTCTCTGGGCTATGGGACGTTGTTTGTCCTTGGTTGCACTTAATGCCATCTCCTGTCATTTCTGATCGCAGCGATGTAATGCAGGGCTCTTTAGGATGGTCATGAGCACTACTGTGCTGGGGGATACAGGGGGATAGTAACAGTGCCTTACTAGGGAAATGGCTGTCCCACTGGAGAGAGAAGCACTATACACAGGAAGTTCTCCTTGCATCCTAAAAATGGCTACGAGTGAACGAGACATAGTGACAGGCCCTTCTGAAGGCCAAGGCATCTGTACCACTTGCTTCTGTTTTTTTTTTTTTTTTTTTTTTTTTGAGGTACGCGGGCCTCTCACTGTTGTGGCCTCTCCCGTTGTGGAGCACAGGCTCCGGACGTGCAGGCTCAGCGGCCATGGCTCACGGGCCCAGCCGCTCCGCGGCATGTGGGATCTTCCCGGACCGGGGCACGAACCCATGTCCCCTGCATCGGCAGGCAGACTCTCAACCGCTGCACCACCAGGGAAGCCCTGCTTCTGTTTTTAAACTGGCTGTTGCTCTGCTGACTTCTGGGCAGTAGAAATGTCCCCCAGCTCTCCAGTAAGCTTGAGGGCTTTAACCTATGATTGTATTTCTGACTTAACCAAGTAGAATTTTTTTATTCTTAATTTTGTTAGAAATGCTAGTGAATTTGAAAGATTTTTTTTTTTATGCATGTAGATTTGTCCTCCTTTTCTTCCTTCTCTTACATCCAATTTTGTAAAGATTCACAATGTGGGTGTTACCCAGATTTTGTAGATCTTCCTAGTATCATATTTCATTGACTTTGTGATGGCATTAATTGAAACCCACGTGCCATATCAGAGATTTTTAAATGTGAAAAAGAAATGTGCATTTTAGAAGCAAAGAAATAGGATCCTTGATTGCCTCTCTCCCAAATTATTCACAGCCTTATTCTCCCACTCTTGGAACAGGTACTCGTGTTGTCCTGGGGATCTCTGCATGGGTAGCATCTCTGCTAACCTCACGCTAGAATGCCTGATGTGGGGTGGTATAAAGAGAGATTTGTTTTCTGTACCATTTTCCCCTATGTTCTGTTATTGGAAAGTAGAAATTATAGACTTCCATTCTCAAACCGGTTTCTGTGGTAATCAAACCTTTTCCTTTCAGGCTGATCTTGTCTTTTTTTGTTTTATTTTTTCTTTTTTCTGGGAGGAGGGGGTGGAGGAGGAGAAGAGATCTTGCCTTGATTAGATCCATTTCTGGCGGCTGTGACCTGGGGAACCAGTTGCTTTTTCTCAACTCTACCTCATCCCTTCTGGAATCCATACCTGGATAAAACTTGAGAGTTTCCCTATAAACTAGAGGGTTAAAGATGCATTTCTTTATTTTCTATGTGTCTAAGGCATTTCTTCCCATCGTCATCTGCTACGTTCATCAGGACATTGATTATATGCATATGATTTTGGGATAAGGCAGAGGTGTTCCTTAGTTACTTCCTTACGTGTTTTGTTTTGATTTTATTCCACAGGAAGGTTGAGGACCTTCAGTTCCGGGTTGAAGAAGAATCAATTACTAAGGGCGACCTTGAGGTAAAACCCCACCAGCTCTCTAAAGCCTTTATGGGTACAGTATTCAGAAATACGGATAAAATCGTTGTGGTCAGAACAGGCAGCAGAGGGGGGCGGCAGGAACCCCGGCCTCTGGCCTGTGGGCTGTGGCTGCCCTCGAGCCTGTCACTGTGCCGTCCCAACTCCAGTGGCCGAGTAAAATTTTTACTACCCTTTTCTCATGCTTCAGAATTCAAAACCTTGAATTGGAGTTAAGTCATAAATCTGGCAGTGTGTCCTATGTGAGACTCTACACCTTCCTCCGATGATCAGAAATGGCATTTTAAAGAACATTTTTTATTTCATCATGATAGTTGAGAACAATCTCAGCTTTGCTTTTCAGTTGAGCAGGATAAATCCTTTATAACCCTATAGACAATAAATGTATGTTCTAGTAATTGATTTTTTTTTTTTTTTTCCTGTACGCGGGCCTCTCACTGTTGTGGCCTCTCCCATTGCGGAGCACAGGCTCCGGACGCGCAGGCTCAGCAGCCATGGCTCACGATCGCAGCCGCTCCGCGGCATGTGGGATCTTCCCGGACCGGGGCACGAACCCGTGTCCCCTGCATCGGCAGGCGGACTCTCAACCACTGCGCCACCAGGGAAGCCCTGATTTTTTTTTTCTAGTAATTACCAGAAAAAGAACAATTTTATTTCAACTTCTTTATTCCATGGCGTATTTTAAATTCACAGAGATTTTCCTTTAGCATCAAGTTTCTCTCTCTTAACAGTCATTCGTATTAGTTTTTTAATAAGACACCAGAATTAAATGGTTTTGATGCTTTTCAAACCACTGCTAGATGTATGACAAATATAAAGTTAAAAATTTTCAAATTTGCAGATTTTTGGTACTTTAAGCTGTAATATTTTAGTAAAAGTTTCACTTGTCTGTGCAGTTCTCAGAATACACATTTTTGCTACTGTTGCAATTTTAGTCTGTTGATTGCCCACACCATGCTTCAATTTCAAGAGCCCTTCCAAATAAGACTGATTTCTTTGGGAATAAATGTATCTTTACAGTCAATGAAGAATAAGGGAAACGTATTCTGAGTTCTAGTTTTATAAGGCCCAGAATTTATTGGATTATTAGTAATTTGATGGGTATCTTCCTCCCTCATTTCATGTAGAGTCGCAGTCCTTTAGCTGACTTTTGTGTTGTTCTCATCCATTTAAAAACACCCCAAAATCTCATTAGAAGTTTCATATCATCATCTAATTCATGTCAAATACAGCCTATGATGTTTTGAGGAGGGGCAGTTAAAATATTTACATCAGCACTAGGCTAGGATAGTCTGTCTGGTAAACTTGTAATTAATCAGTTATTTTGAAACCCTAACACATTTTGAAACTTTAGTTGAATCTCTCTTTTGTTGTTAATTATTTTATTTTTTTACTGATAGCAAAAGAGCCAGATTTCTGAAGATCCTGAGAATGTAAGAGGGCACTTAACTGTGTGGATATTTCCCTTGTTAACACAGATTGATTACAGATTAAAATGCTTATTGATATACTCAAATACTAACTGCATAATCTGATCTTGAGACATTGTCCTTAATATTTCTGTGCATGTGGGCTTTCAAAGCAGTTACATTTGAATCCTGAAGAAATTGTATGTAATGACTAAGTTCTGTAAACCCATTTGTTTAACACATAGGCACACGTTTCTTTAAAGAATTTCGGCAAAAAGAAAGGAAAGAATTTTGTATGGGGCCCGGCCTTCTTCCCTTAATTCATAATGCCTTCTAGTTTTAATAGAATTATTACAAAATAGATGATACCTGACTGAAACATAAAACATATTAGATGAAGTTGTTACAGAAATTTTGGGGGAAAGTTTCCCCAAGTTTAATTTATTCCCATAAAAATAAAGGAATGGAGTCCCAGACTGATTGCCTTTTGTGTGAGCTCCCGCTGCTGGCCAATGGCTGCCAGTGCAGCTGATGAGAAATTCAAACTTCAGTTTGTTGGGGCTGTGTTTTCCCTAGTTTGAGGCTAGAGGCAAGCATTCTTCAGTGAAGACGTTGTGTGTTTTAAATTTATTATTCTTGAAGAGAGATTTTTCTAGCAGCAGTGCCACTAGGCCCGGAGGTGTATTTTTTTTCCTTCCTCCCTCTGTTTAGGATCAAACACCCAATTCAGATCGTACCAGAGTGGCCTCAAAAGCATGGCTTCTCGGCGTACCCTGCCAGCTGAGATGCCAGTTGAAAAAAACCTAAAAACTTCTTCCTTTGAGGTACCACCACAAGAGAACAAGATTAAAACAGAATTCTTCTTCCCACCACCTCCCGGCAGCTGAACTAGACAACTCGAGACTGAACTTTTTAAAAAGCCTCCGTTCTGAAGGTCTCCTTTTTGTGAAAGCTCCTTCAGTGATCTGGGTCTCTTCTCTGCTTCCAAAACAGGCTCCTGCTACCTCCGGAGCCAGTCTGCATGGGACTCCCTCCTGCCTGTCCTGTGCGCTTCTCTCGGAGCCTTGGCTTTCTCTCTCAATCCCCTGCCCCAGGGCTCTTCTCTTGGGATACTCTGTCCTATTCTAAGAAAGGAATAATTTTAATGGGAGGGTTGTCCTGTTCAGCATAACGTTTTTACCACATACCGTGGAAGGGAAGCGGATCACTAGCTTCCTTGCTGGTAGTTGACCAAGTACAGCTGTGGAGCCCAGATCATTCGTGTGCACTCTCACCAGTCAGGAGGCACCTGGAGGATCTCGGAATGGGGAGAAGATCACATTCAGTGGGTATTTGCTTTTTATCTGGAAGTAGTGACCTTTCACCCAGAGGACACTGAACTCAGTGTCAAGGGAAGAAAGGTTCTTTTGCCTTTGGTTTCTTCCTGTTAATTTTGGATTTCTGTTCTTGAGGCTGTGACCCCAACTGTGTAGATCTGGATTAGATTCTTTTCTTGTAAAAGCAGGTAACTTGAACAACCTCTGTCTAAGGTACATATGGACGAAGGGGACTACCCAGACAATTAGGTTTTGAATTTTATTTCATTTTTCTTGAATGTAAAGAGCTGAAGCAGGTGAAGAATTTTTACCAAAAAAATTTTTATTTACTTTTAAAATATTCTATGATGGTTTTTTTATACCTGGTTCACAAGCAAACTGACCTCTTGAATGCACTGAAATCCCCAGAGTACCACTGGAGTGAGCAAAGATGTTTATAATGTAAAACATTCCACCTTAAGCTTTGCACTCCTTTCTGTCACTTTAGAGTTTGTTGTCATTTCCTTGTTGCCCTTAATTGTCCAGACTGATAGATCCTACCGGTTGGAACCACAAAACAACTAGAAGCTGCTGGGAGCAGCTCTGTCAACAGGTTTTATCAGTTGACTATGTTGATGACCTCTTGGATGGGAGAGGTGAGTGGGGAAAGAGGTCCGTTCAGACTGATCTAGGTTATTTCAAATTGATTAAGATTCTGATGCACTTAAGCCTGTTAGAAAGAGGTCGCCCTCTGGCTCCTCCATCAGCCTCCATGTAAGTAAGTGATGATGGGGAGTCTGAGGTTTTGAAACATGTGAAGACCTTACCGGCTCTTTTTGCATGGAGTTGAAACTCATGCCTTTCTGTTGAGTCACCGTTTCTGACCTCTGAACTGAGAAGAATGAGTTGTCTTAGGATCAAGATTATGAGCCCCTTACCAGTTGCAGTTCACCTTTGCTCCTGCTTTGAACCTCAGGGATGGAGGCCCTCAAGCATAATTATTACTGAATTTTCTCTTTTAAATCTGATCCCCCCCCCCCACTTTGTTTTCTGGCAACAGTCTTTGGAAAGTCCACCCTTGGAAGGAAATGGGAGCTTCAGTGACTCCTCACCTGTCATATACGGGAATGTTGCAGAGACTCTCAGACCCTTCTCACTCATCTCAGCAAAAAGGCCACTGGTGTGATTTCCTTAGCTCTAGATCCTAGATTTCCTTCGTTAGGTTTAATACTTGACCCTCGCTCACGTCAAATTGTACGCCAAAGTGCAAAGATCTGCTCTAGGGACTAACTGAACACTTAGAGACTTATGACGTTATCTTTTCCATATTTGGGTGATAATGATCATTTTGAGGGTCAATTCACTTTTTAAGTTACCGAGTCAGTTACATACACATTAATGTCAAGTAGCTGTTGTGGGGAGGAGGGAAAATGATAGATTAGGGGAATATTAACTATTCTAATTTGTGCTGATAAACTTCACTTATCAATATAACATATTTGGCTGCATGCATCTGACACCTTTCACCTTGCCTCATGTGTTTTCCATTTTTTTCTTTCTCAGTAGACTAGCCCATGTCCCCTGCCCACCTCATCCTCTTGTCCATAGTGTTCATCCTCACCCCCAGCCTCTTCATCTCTGTCCACCCTCATCCCTCCTCCATCACCCTTTCTGTTCATCCTTCGGCGGAAGGTACTGCCGGCTCAGCCTGCATGCCGCGCCCTCTCCTCCTGTGCTGGCATGTCACGGTGGCACTGTTGTGTTTCTTCCTCTTCCTTTTTACTGACAGACGCAGACCAAACTGGAGCATGCCCGCATTAAGGAGCTTGAACAGAGCCTGCTCTTTGAAAAGACCAAAGCTGACAAACTCCAGAGGGAGTTAGAAGACACTAGGGTAATGGTTTTCACTATTTAATGAAGCAGACCCATGTTTGCGAACGGTGGACACCGCGGGTGACGGGCCCTGCAGTTGGCCTAAGCCTTGACCCAGTAGTTCAACTTGAGTTTGGTCTTGGCACTGCCCAGGTGCTCGTGAGTGTAGGCTGATGGGTGGGCACAGGTGTTTTATGTGGAACCTTTGGTCCAAGGTGAAGATTCATTCCTTTGGTTAACTCAACCAAAATCAAGATCTGAAACCCAGCGACTGTGTAGACTGCGTGGACGTCCACAGCTGCATTTGAGGTTCTTCGTATTAATACCGGGAAATACCTTTCTCCAGTTTGCACCAGCAGTCAGTGGTCCTCTTGTTCTCATATTCCTAGTGGGTTTTCTAAATAATTTTTTGTTGTTTCACTTTAGCTCTCTTTTCCTGCCTTCTTCCCTGGCCTCTTAGGCAAAGGGAATTGAAACGTTGGCTCTTTTTTAATGAGAGTTAGGGACTTTCACCCCAGCTATCTTTTTTTCTTCGCACCCGATCTCTTTGAATTTCTGTTACCCAGTAGGTTAGAATCTCAGTGGTCAGGAGGAAAAAGTGTGTTGGGAACAGAATGGCTTCTTACAACCCCCAGCTCACTGCGTTTGGCTCTCAGAACCAGTGCATTAGTCATGTTTTCACTTATTTATGTATTTAAGCACCTATATAGTGCTTACTTTATGCCAGGCACTATTCCAAGCACTTTACAAGTATTAACTTATTCAGTCTTACCACAACCCCAGGGGAGGTAGTAGTATTGTCCCCATTTTACAGGTGAGGAAACCGAGGCACGGAGAGGTTAAATAATATGTCCAAGGTCACACAGCTAATAGAGATAGTGGGGCCAGGATTTCTATTTGGGCCATTTGACCCCAGAGTCTGTGCTCTTAACCACTACAGGATGGAGTCGGAGTCTGTCTATTATGGAAGTAGTTTTGTGGTAAAAGATTTAAGAACTAATCTGAGTCACATATAAGAAAACATGTATGTATTATATACCTCTTAAGTCACGAATTTGACTGTTAATAGCTAAATCAGACAGATCCTTAATTTTAAAATTTCAGAAATGATTCGTCTCTGATCAAATTTGGTATCCTGATTTTTTTCCTTTTGAATTATTAGTATTTGTAGAAATTTCTCTTCTTGAGAAATCATTGATCTAGAAAATCGAGTAATATTTCTTTCTCTAAGTCACGAGTTTTTATTTTTTAAGAGAAAGAAAATGTTCTCAGTCGGCCTCAAAACTAAAGATATCGTCTATGTATTTGGTAAGAAAAAAAAAATCCTGGTAGTTTGGTGCCGTTTCTTTGTTACCCGAGAGCCAAAGACTTGATCTGGGAAATACAAGGGACTCATAGTAAGACTGAGCTCCCGTGGTGTGGCTGGCTATTGAAGTAAGGATGTATTTTTTTACTTCTGAACAAATCTCCGTTACAGCTTTGTCAGCAAACAGTGTTGATTTGTTTTTGTTTTTGTTTTGTTTTCTGTGGAAAAGAAGGCATCCATTGACAGCATGGTTTATTTAAGTATTTCAGATTCAAGCAAGCTGTCATCTTCCTATAACAAGCCTTGTCTCCTGTTGATCCTCGTTCTTGGTTTGCCAAGTGTGAAACTAACCACTGACCCATCTAAGTTTCCCATCACCTACATTCCTTTTTGGGAAGTGCTTCAGAATTCCTCTAAGCCAGTAAGCCCAGTTTATAAACAGTGTGCTTGGCGCTGTAGAAACATTAGCAAGAATAAGAAATGATACCTGACTTTTATGGTGGGAAAGGCAGACAGTTTTGCCTGAGGGCAGATTTTGGGAAATAAAATTAAAAAATGGAACTGCTGTGAAAATGCTGCATAACCACACTATTATTTTCCCTTATTTTTTACTTGGTATTTCCTCAGTTTGACGGTTTTGTTGTGACTGATTAAGAATTAGTGCCCTGTTGGATTAAATTTATTTATGTTATGGACCTTGTAGCAATGGGGTTTAATAATGCACCTTATCTGTGGACTCCCCACCTCCCTACCTCCCCCCCCCGAAAAAAAGTATGTAAATGAATTAACGTCTTGGAAGCACCCATAGCCCTGAAACAACAATTATAGCCAGCTCTGAAATACTTAATGATTTGATCATGCAGTTTTGGAGCCCCAAGTGCTTTATTTTCTTGTTCTTGGTGGACACTTCAGTCCTTATCCATCTCACAGCCTGTAGGTGGACAGAGGGACTGAAGGAAAAACATACCCGTTACCTTCTGTCCCGATAAAGGCAGTGAGGGAGCAGAGCCTTCACTCCGGAGGACTTTTGATCCATGAAATTTGGGATTCACTGATGTCTTTAAATCATTCAAGTTCCCTTCTATTTCCCAGGTTAGTCCAATAATTCGTTTTTATGCCCAAAGCTACCATTTCCCACATATTTTGTGTACTAAACTTACTGCGTAACAGCAGAGGGAAATAACTTCCTAAGAACAAAAGGACGCAGGTTAGGAAAGTGTTTTTCCTCGTCCTGGGGGTATGAGTTTAAACAGCAGCGTATTCCCGGGTTCTGTCCCAGAGCTCAGGTAGAATCAGCACACGTGGGAAAAACTGGGCCTGCACCGTAGACACAGGTCCCAGGCAACTCACACGTACACTAAGGTCGGAGAACCACTGGGTTAGGGGAGCGAGACATGTACGTCAAGATGGTGAAGGAATTACAAAATCTAAAAGCGAGGAGGGATTCTGTATAAGATTCTTAGGTATCATTGCAGGTAAGTAATCATTCTTTCTTTATCCTTTTTAAAAAAGGTTAGTAAATTAGTTCTTTATCCACTTGAAGCTTTTATTCTACAGTTGTCGTGGTATTCACTGAAACATTTCATAGATATTTTTACACCTTTAACACCAGTGCTATCCAACAGAATTATGACATGAGCCACATATATATAATTAAAAATTTTCTGGTACCCACATTAACATACTTTTTTAATACGTAAAAAGGAGCAGGTGAAATTAATTTAGTCATATATTTTATTTATTTAAACCAATATATCCAAACTATTATCACTTCATCATGTAATCAGTATAAGAAATTATTGGGAATTCCCTGGCGGTCCAGTGGTTAGGACTCTGCGCTCTCACTGCTAAGGGCCCAGGTTTGATCCCTGGTCAGGAAACTAAAATCCCATAAGGCACGTGGTGTGGCCAAAAAAAAAAAAAAAAAGAGAAAGAAATTATTAACAAGATGTGTTCTGTTTTTCCTGAGTCTTCATTATTTGATGTATATTTGACACTTGGAGCCACGTTTCAAGTGCCGAGTAGCCATGTGTGGTTAATGGCTGCTGTACGGGACAGCACACTTCCGTAAAGTCACTTCCATCAGATAGACAAACGTTCATACATCTTGGTTGAAGTAGGCAACATAAGGATTCTTCTTCCAAAAGGCAGATGTAGGGGAACCTTGAAAGGTACTGTTTCTATTAACTTAACTACAGTTAGTGGGTACTTTCCTGATTAAGGTTCTTTAAAGGGAAAAGAAATATTTTGGGGGTGAGTCAAACTCAATATCAATTTTATTTTCCTTTAGCATCTCAAAATGGTGAAAAGTTTGCCAAAGACTCTAAATTTGATTTGGGGCTCCTGGAACTGGGCTTAAGCCATTATCACAACTAGATTCACACATAGAAATTCTTGGTGGCTTGACTGCTCCCTGAGCTGGGGTAGTTACTGAAGATCTTCAAGGTTAAAGAAAATCATCAGTGATTTGTTATTTAAATGATCTCTCTCTCTTTGCTGATACTAGGTGGCCACAGTGTCAGAAAAGTCCCGCATAATGGAACTAGAAAAAGACCTAGCGTTCAGAATACAGGAAGTAGCTGAGCTGCGAAGGAGGCTGGAGTCCAGTAAGCCTGCTGGGGATGTTGACGTGTCACTCTCCCTTTTACAAGAGATAAGCGCTTTGCAAGAAAAGTTAGAAGCCACCCATACTGACCATCAGAAAGAAATCACTTCTCTGAAGGAGCATTTTGGAGCCCGGGAAGAAACGCATCAGAAGGAGATAAAGGCTCTTCAGGCCACCACAGAGAAGCTTTCCAAAGAGAACGAGTCACTGAAAAGCAAGCTTGATCATGCCAACAAGGAGAATTCGGATGTGATAGCTCTGTGGAAATCCAAGCTGGAGACCGCCATCGCATCCCACCAGCAGGCGATGGAGGGGCTGAAGGTGTCCTTCAGCAAGGGGGTCGGCGCGGAGACGGCAGAATTTGCCGAGCTAAAAACGCAAATAGAGAAAATGAGACTAGATTACCAGCGCGAAATAGAAAATTTGCAGAATAAACAAGACTTGGAAAGGTCTGCTCACACTAAAGAGCTCGAAGCCCTAAGGGCTAAACTGATGAAAGTCATTAAAGAGAAAGAGAACAGTCTGGAAGCTGTCAAGTCGAAGCTGGACAAAGCGGAAGACCAGCATCTAGTAGAAATGGAGGACACCTTAAACAAATTGCAGGACGCTGAGCTAAAGGTAAAGGAGCTAGAGGTACTACAAGCCAAATGCAATGAACAAACCAAGGTTATTGATAGTTTTACATCACAGCTCAAGGCTGCCGAAGAAAAGCTCTTGGATCTTGATGCTCTTCGGAAAGCCAGTTCCGAAGGTAAATCGGAAATCGAGAACCTTAGACAGCAGCTTGAGGCAGCTGAGAAACAGATTAAAAATTTAGAGCTTGAAAAGAATGCTGAAAGTGGCAAGGTTTGTATCAACATCCTCCATCTTTTTCTTTTCCATTTCTTGTTCTTATTTTGCATTGTATCTTATTTTTCAGTTGAGGTAGTTCACCCTCCAGATTCTTGACTTAGTTAAAACTGGTGCTGACGAATTTCCCAGTTGAGTGTAGTATCTTCTGAGTATTTTGAGTATGGTTCCATCCGAGGAGATTAGAGAAAATAATGGCTCAACTATGTGGCTTGATCCTGGTTTCCTAGTATCTGAATACTTTACTACTTTATCTCTGGGCTTGCTGTGATCTCCTGTTTAAGCCTGGTTCCAGTCTTTAAACTTTTTAAAATAGAGAACTCCCCAAAAATGATGGCATTGAGGTGAATGAATAGAAAGAATAAGATAGAAACTTGTAAGATCATCTCCTCCTTTCCCACCTACATGACTGCCTTGTCCGTAAGGTTACACGTAAAACAGAATGTGAACTCCGAGAGCACTTGACTGGTGCGAATTAACATGCTATGATAAGTGACGTTCACAGCAAAATGAAGGGGAAGAGCCTGGAGCCCTTTGCGTTGCTACTTATGTCTCATTGGAGTTTTTTCTATGTCACAATGAGGACGTGATCTAGTCCCTGGTTTTTTGAGGAAAGACTGGACAAGTGTGCTTTTGATCAAGGCATAGGAAATGATGTGAGACATTGGCTGGCTACCTTTCTTGCTAACTAGCCTTGCTAAATGTCATCTTCATGCTTAAGGATTGTTCAAGGAAGGAGCCCTTTTTCCCAGTCCTCCTGCCACTAGTGGAGGCGCTGGTATTGATGCTGAATGTTCTGAGCTTTTTGCGGGAGAAGCTGCTTTATTGGCAAAGAAGGAAGGGTTGTGATGGTTAAATGGGGAGAGGTGAAGACAGACAAACGGCAAAAATTGCTAAGTCACGTTAGTTGAAGATGACAGTCGTAGGAGATTTTTCTCAGATCTCCTCACTTGGTTCTGAAATACCAATCAAAACACAAAAATTAAATTAATATGGAATATGCAGCTAATGTGTTGGTCTACTTTTTTTACATTAAGATTTAATGAAAGCCAATTTCTGACGACTGTTGTGTAGTACATTTTTAAAATTTTATTTTTTATTTTAAATGTTGAAATACTTTAAGCGTGTACAAAAAGACAGAAAATGAAACACAGTCCACATGAATCCACCATTCCTGTCTTGAGGTTTTCCAAAGTCCAGAAGATGAAATTGCTCAACTGTCTCATTTAGAAAGTAAGCATCTGTAAATTCTGCTTTAGACCAAATTCAGGTATCGAAAAATACTCTTTTGATTATTTAAAATTAGCCATTGGACAATCTTATCTAGAACTGATTGTATGAAAAGTCATTGGCTTCTTAGAATTAAAGACAAAAAAACACCAAAATGACTTTTTACCCATGCCTTTATTCCTTTCAGTTTTGTTTGGTTATGTTTGTATCTCATACATTTTTTTATATTTGTTTTATGTTTTCTTTCTCATTCTTTTTTGTTTCCTTTTGTTCACTGGTTTCTGTACCATGTAACTCTGTATGGTAGGCTAGTAACATCACCAAAGAGCTGCAGGGAAAAGAGCTAATGCTTAATAAACTTCAGGAAAACTTGAGTGAAGTCAGTCAAGTGAAAGAGGCTTTGGAAAAAGAACTTCAGATTTTGGTAAGTACCTGTTGGGAATCTGAATCTCAGGGTCTCTGGCCATTCAAAAATTGTTCCTGTTTAAAAAACAAAAACTTCTATAAAGAAAGACGTATTGCACCTATTTCCTTTCTCTTGCAAAGTATTGATTGGTTGATGAATAACTGAGAGGAACTGGATCAAACCCAAACTAGCAATAAAGGTAAGTATTACTTTTTTTTTTTTTTAATCTGTCCTTTGCCTTTGGTAATGCATTGCTTTGGCACGTTATTGCCTACTTAGTTTCACCAAACACAGGAACCTTCCAAGTTATATACCCAGCACATTAGGTTTCTCATGTAGTGAGGTCTTGCCCTATGCCTTGTCCTGCCTGCCCTGTGACAGCAAGCCAGCAAGCTCTCCTGGACCATCGGCACCCTCTGTTAGCAAGGCAGGGTGCTGTCTAATTAACGAGTTCACAGAATTACCTCTTACACCTCAGTTTATTCCTCCTCAGGAAATTACTTTTCCTTTCATATATATCCTCTTTGCTTAATCCCAGGTTGTAGGACATTTTTTGTCTTTTTCTCAACTGTTCTCCCTTCTGCCTTGCCTCCTACATCAAAAACACAAGCTTAGTCAAGGCTCATGACCACGGGCAGGTGCCGGTGATGCCCACATGTCATGGGAAAGGAGAGGCGTAGGCTCATGGAGAAAACTTGATAAGAGAAACATTAGCTATGAAGGGTCAGTTGTCTTGGGCCTTACATGCACCTTCCTGTTCTCCAAGTTTTACACTTCTCTGCTAATACCAGTGGTGAATAAAACTGTTTGATTTTTGGACTTCCCTGCTGGTCCAGTAGTTGAGACTCCGTGCTTCTAATTCGGGGACATGGGTTTGATCCCTGGTTGTGGAGCTAGGATCCCACATGACACACGGCCCAAAAAAAAAAAAAAAAGTGTTTGATTTTTGTTTTTTCTTATTTAAATGCCAATATTACATATTTCTACTTTTTAAAATGTTAACTATATAGCCGCACTCTTCATTATGGTAGCTACTGTCTATATATATGGCTCTATAAATTTAAATTAATTAAAATTAAATAAAATATAAAATGCAGTTCCTCAGTTGCACTAGCCACGTTTTAAGTGCTTAGAGGCCCCACGTGGCCGGTGGCTGCCCGTTGAACAGCACAGTTTCATTGTAGAGAGCTTTATCAGACAGTTACGATACAGCATATTTCAGCTACGTATTGAGAAAAGTTGACCTGGAAATTACCATTTTTCACTATGGTGTCCTTTAAGAAAATGTGTTTTGAGTTTCATGTCGTTTCTCTGCCTTCCTCCCCAAACTTTCAGGATGCCTTACTTTTTTCTCTAAGTGAGAGTATTCCTCTACGTCCTCTGAAAACATGCCGCCTGAGGTCTGGCTTTGGGAGTAACACAGGTGGACAGCTTGTGGGCTTTGATGGACTTGTGGCTTGTGAGCCCATTTTTAAACTAAAATATTAATTAGAAAGACTCACTTAAAAATTCACTTGGTGTATCTACCTCAAAGTTCGTCGCAGGAAAATCAGGAGAGTGGTTTTATCCTGCCCTCCTGTCATGTTTAGAAAAGATAGTGAGTGAGCGATGGACTTTTTGGTTTAAGGTAGTTGACACAGATCCGGTTTTAAGATACTAGGTTCTGACTATTCTTAGATGTAAAACATTTCAGAACTCAGGCCCACAGACATAGAAAACAAACTATGGTTACCAAAGGGGAAAGGCTGGGGGGAGGGATAAATTAGGAGTTTGGGATTAACGTGTACACACTGCTATGTACAAAATAGATAACCAACAGGGGCCTACTGTGTAGCACAGGGAACTATACTCAATATTTTGTAATAACTTATTAGGGAAAAGAAGCTGAAAAAATATATATGTATAACTGAATTACTCTGCTGTACACCTGAAACTAACCCAACGTTGTAAACCAATTATACTTCAATGAAAAAAAGAAATATTAAAAAAAAACAAATTTCGGAACTCTGTTCACTGTCTCAGGCAGATTTCTGAAGAGAGGTTCTGCTACTTGAGGGTAGCAACATGAAAAAAAAAGCATACATGTGGCACCACATGTGTATCCACACATGCATATACTGACATAAGTGTGCACATCCACACGTGTACAGACATACGTGCACACCCACGCATGCAGCACACATGCAAACCTCACTCGTGTGTACACGTGCACAGTATGCATATGGTAGTAATTGATGCCTACCTGTTTTAAGCGTAAGTTAGCTTTAATGAAACAAGGCTAGCAACAAAAAATAGATAATGTTGTAGTCATAGAAACTTTTTATTTTTGTAATCTGAAATCTTTCTATTCTGAATGTCCACTTCTTTTTCTTTAGAAAGAAAATTTTGCTGATGCTTCAGAGCAGGCAGTCTCTGTTCAGAGAAGTATGCAAGGTATGTCTTAGCAGAACATGAGCAGCTCACTTGTTCTCAAGCTGGAGCTGGCCTTGGGTGCATAACAATAGATGCTGCCTGTAGCCTGGAAGTTCCTGCAGCGCACAGTAATACTGGGTTCCCTTGGCTTCCTGAGGCCTCAGGCTCCCATTCATTCTTCTTTTTGACTTAAAGCTTGTTCCGTATTAAAATGTAGGTGTACTTGGGAAAAGTATTGTCTTACTTAAGCTTCAGTCATTGATAGCTTTATTGAGTTTTAAGTGGAAGGAGGAAAGAGATGCCTGGAAAAGGGATGCCCGGTGCCTGCCAAATCTACAGGTTTGGGGAGACAAGAAAGAGTTGCTTGCTTGTTTCTTTAGGTTCGTTATTCAGTGGTTTGATTTGTAATGGGACTCTTGAGTATTCCCGTGATCCCAAATCTCAAGCTTTTGATTCGATTTGGTTTTGAGACAGTCAGGCTTTAGATGGCTTATTAACTATGAAATGTATTAAACTTTTAACTTCATCCCAAATAGAAACTGTAAATAAATTACACCAAAAAGAGGAACAGTTTAATGTGCTGTCTTCTGAATTGGAGAAGTTGAGAGAAAATTTAACAGGTAAGAAGATGTCTCTACACGTTAAATGTAGTAGACTTCCTAAGATTTGAGATAATTTTAGTGTCACAGCATATCTACTATTCAGGCATAAATTCTTCACTCGTGTTATATTGTGATAAAATGCTTGTTTGAGGTCTGTAAACCTTAGCGAATTCTCTCTGCCTCGTTTTCAAACGAGTCAGAATCCACCCCATCTCACTACTCCCCCTGCTATCCTGGATCCGAGTCAACCAGCATCTTTAATCGAAGCTGTAGTAACAGCTGGTCACCTGGGCTGCCTGCTTCTGCTCTTGACCCCTGCAGTCTGTTCTCAGCCCAGCAGCCAGGGGGATCCCTTCAACATCAAGTCAGATCAGGTCGCTTCTCTGCTCAGAACGGCCCAGTGGCTTGCGTCTCGCTCACATTAAAAGCTGTGGCCCTTACTGTCGTCAGGTCCTCTTACCTCTATGCTCTCATTCTGTACTATTCTTCCCCTTGTTCCTTCCACTGCGACCATATTGGCCTCCTTGGTGATACTTGATTGTCAAGCATGTTCCTGCCTTGGGGCCTTTGCTCTTGCTTTCCCCTCTGCCTGCCTTCCTCTTCCCTCACTTCCCTCAGGGTTTTATGTAAATGTCACCGTGTCAGAGAAGCTCTGTCTAAGGTTTTAACCTCCCCGACTCCTTCCTGACTCCTTTCTCCGCTTGTATTTTTTTCCCTCTTGGCACTTACCACTATCTATTGTACTGTTCTCTTTATTTATCTTGTTTATTGTCTGTCTTCTTTGCTAGAATGTAATTTTCATAAGGGCAGGGATCGCTCTTTGCAAATATTCCCAGAGCAAGGCTTGGCATACAGGGTGTAGTTAATACATTTTTGTTGATTATAACACAACAGTGCTATTTTTTTCTGTATATATTCAGATATGGAGGCAAAATTTAGAGAGAGAGACGAAAGGGAAGAGCAGTTGATAAAGGCGAAGGAAAAGCTGGAAAACGACATTGCAGTAATAATGAAAATGTCAGGAGACAGTTCTTCTCAGCTGACAAAAATGAATGGTGAATTACGTCTGAAAGAAAGGTACGTATGAGTATTAATAAGAGCGCCTGCTTTGGGTTAGGCCCTCGAGCAAGGTCTGGGTGGGAGGGGAGCCTAAATCTTCAGGACTGTTAGGTTTTAAAGTTGCCTGAATCTCATTCTTTCTCTGTTATCGCAGTGTATTGCAGACTTTCTGGTGACTTGTAAAGAAAAGGTAGTAGTTTACCAACGGCAATAACATCTTTTACAGGCAGTTAAAAATACTTTTAACCTATTTCAGTGTAATGATAGATAACACGTGTGAGGGGCTGACCACGTGTCATACACTATGCTGACAGCTTTGTGTAGAGTATATTTTCTGGTTCTCCTAATAATCCTCTCAGGTGAGTGTATTGTTGTTCCTATTTTGTTTTTTTAAATTTATTTTTACTTATTTATTTTTGGCTGCGTTGGATCTTCGTTGCGGTGGGCGGGCTTCTCACTGCGGTGGCCTCTCTTGTTGTGGAGCACGGGCTCTAGGCGCGCAGGCTTCAGTAGTTGTGGCACACAGGCTCAGTAGCTGTGGCGCGTGGGCTTAGTTGCTCCGCGGCATGTGGGATCTTCCCGGACCAGGGCTCGACCCTGTGTCCCCGGCATTGGCAGGAGGATTCTTAACCACTGTGTCCCAGGGAAGCCCCTATTGTTCCTATTTTAAAGAAAAGGAAATTGAGGCTTAATGAGGTTAAGTAACTTGCCTGAGGTTTCAGGTCGAGGTGGTCTGGTCCCAGAGCCCTTGCTGCTCTTCGTCACTACACCCTGCTTCCTCAGCGCTGAAGCTTCTGTTATCGTAATCTCTCTTCTCGTCTTTATCCTGAGGCTCTCGTTGCTTTGATTTCTTTTTTCTTTTAATGGCTGCCATATAAAAATCAAATGTTTATTTTATAAGGCAAAAACTTTTAGAGGACGTATTAGCCCCGGTAGACTTCTGATTCTGAAAGCATTAATACTTGGCAGAGTTAGTTTACGTCCAGCCGTGCACTCACGCACGGCCCAGCGTTGGTGGGTGACGGGCAGATGGGCCTTGGTTGGCCGACTGTGGCAGTCCTGCTGTGAGGTGGGCACAGCTGCCCAGCCGATTGTGGCACAGAGCCTTGGAGAAGTTCCATTTCTGTCGCTGCTTATCCAGAGGCACCGTCCAAGTTTCCTTCCTGTTCTCTGGTCCATGAGCCAGCCTTTTCTCCAGGTTGATGGCCCTCTTACATCTTTGTGGGACCACGTGGTTCTCTTTGAGCTAGAACGTCACATTACTGTTATTTTCGTATCTTCTGTTCTCAAGCGACCCCAAAATGAGTCTTTGATAATCTATTCTGCTAAAATTTGTAAACCTCGAAATACTTACCTCCTCTAATGTGCTTACTTTTCACTCATTTTTCCTTATTGATCTTCTGACATAAAATAATAAATGTTCCCAGTTAGAGGAGTAGTTAAGGTATTTGTAACCATCACAATTGTTAAAATTATTCTTCAGGACAAGTCAGTTTTTGTTTTTGTTTTTTGCTTATTTCAGATGTTATTAATTGCTCATAACATTTATAATCATTAAGACAATTATTATTAATATTTTAAAGTACAACTCTAGAATTTAAAGTACTCTTTTGAAAAATCTGATGCCTTGTATTGAAACTTGTTCTAGAAATGTAGAAGAATTACAGCTAAAACTCACCAAGGCTAATGAAAATGCAAGTCTTCTGCAGAAAAGTATTGGGGAAGTAACTCTCAAAGCTGAACAGAGCCAGCAAGAAGCAGCTAAAAAGCATGAGGAAGAAAAGAGAGAACTGCTGACAAAATTGTCAGACCTGGTAAGGAGAGAATCAGTGGGACGGTTGGCTGGCAGGGGAGGTTGAGGGGCAGAACGGACATGACCAAATGACTCACTCCTGACTCGGGGTGTCTGCAGGAAAAGAAAATGCAAATGAGCCACAACGAGTGTCAAGAGCTGAAAGCCAGGTATGAAGAAGCCAGTTCTGAGACACAGGCCAAGCATGAAGAAGTTCTGCAGAACCTCCAGAAGATGCTGTTGGACGCAGGGGAGCGGCTGAAGGCAGCACAAAAGGAGAACAGCGACTTGCTGCAGGAGACGGAGGAGCTGAGAAGGCAAGCCGACAAAGCCAGAGTACGTGGTGGGGAGAATCGTGTCGTCGAATTACGGTTTGCTTGCGTTCCGCGTCAGGGCTGCAAGGGGGCTTGGAAAGCAGCAGCACGTGGGATGGGTTCAGTGGCCGTTACCAGTGTCGGCCCTCAGGGTGCGTGGCAGGAGGGTGAATTACATTTCCTGTATCTTCAAGTGCTTTGTACCAGCCGCTGTTCCTTCTCAGGGAGGGTGATGGCTACAGGTCTTTCCCCCGAATGTACTGTGTGGCCACCACCCCCTGCGCTGCTTGCTCCCCAGCTGTCATGAAGAGTCTGCTGTTGCCTGACCTCTGTCTGCCTGCCTGTAGTAGACTCCTTGTTGCGGGAAGGCATGTTCCTCTAATCTTGGCCATCTTGCTGCTACCTTGCACCAGGGTTAGGAGAGACATCTTGCAGAAAAGCAAGAGGCAGAGGCCACATGAGGCAGGTGGGCAGGGAATGGAGCCTGCTTGGAGGAACAGAGCTCTTAGAGGATAAAGTAGAAGGGAGAGCTCTAGAGAGGGCTCTCACATGTCCCCAGGAAGGCACTACGAGCTCATTAACAAGGAAGCTGGCTTTAAGGGCTGTGAGAAAACATCCTACTGCTAAGTAGAGTAGAAGTTGATACACTGAATTCCATTTTATGGTGTCAGGATCGTATCAGTGTCCCAATATGTTTTTTGACTCTGGTAACATAATGAAGTTCAACCCTCCTACTCCCATCTAAATTGCTCAAAGAAAAGCAAATACTTGTCTTTAATTATTTTTAATGTGTCAGAGAAATGTTTATATATATATATATATATATATATATATATATATATGAGTTTAGTAGAAAGAAAATAGAAAAGAACATACATAGGACTTGAAACAGAGCCCATTTAAAACTTATAAATATAAGTGTAGCATGACATGTAATATATGTCTTGTATAAGATACCTAAATTTTCTTTCTTCTACATGCTGTCCATCAAAGCTTTCTCTTTTCCCTGTGATGTGTCTCCAGGTTTATGAACCATTTAACAACTGAGTATAATTTCCAGAGTTTTTGTCTTTGTGGTTCCCTTTATCTAGTAAAAAACAGACTCTAGTTTTTTAGTGTTTCCCTTAAAATGTTGCAGCCTGACCAAACCACAGCATTCTAGCGGTTTGTGTAAAGGCTCATTAATTTTGTTTGTTGTTGTTTTTATAAGGATCATTTGGTTAAAACGCCAGGATTGTTCCCCCTCCAAAGTTGTCTGGATATCCGATTTCTGTGAATCTCAATGTTGTCAACAGCAGGGGCTCAACAGACTCTTTTGAGAATCTGATGAAACCTTAAGATATTTTCCCCAGGAAAGCTGATATATACACTCAACAAGTTTTAGATGAAATCTCAGGAGATTCATGGAGCCCACAATGCTCCCATGTTCCCTAGTTTAAGAGCCAATGAACTATAGCTGTGCCGTCCAGTACAGTAGCCACTAGCTACATGTGGCCATTTAAATCTAAATTAGTTCAAGTTATAAATTCATCCTCTCAGTCGCAAGCACCGCACGTGTGGTTAGTGGCTACCACAATGGACAGCGCAGATAAAGTCCATTTGTATCATTGCGGAAAGTTCTGGACAGCACTGGTAGAGACATTGTGGTCAATTTACTTTATAAACCAATACACTTTTTTTTTTTTTTTTTGCTGTACGCGGGCCTCTCACTGTTGTGGCCTCTCCTGTTGCGGAGCACAGGCTCCTGACGCACAGGCTCCGAGGCCATGGCTCACAGGCCTAGCCGCTCCGCGGCATGTGGGATCTTCCCAGACCGGGGCACGAACCCGTGTCCCCTGCATCGGCAGGCGGACTCTCAACCACTCTGCCACCAGGGAAGCCCCCAATACAATTCTTTAAAGCCCATTTATTTTGGTCACCAAAGACTAGCAAATTAGTCTGTATTTTTACTAAGTTATATGTAATATTGAAGCTAAATCAGTCTCAGGCCAGGTCCTTTAGTAAGTAAGGTTCTGCATTTAGTTTGAAAAGCAACAGTTTATAATACCTTGCCCTTCCTCCTCTCTGTTGGTTAAAGTATACTCACTTTTTGTAGTTCTTTGGATTGTGTTTTTAAAAGTTCTGTGAATCCCTTCTACAATAGAAACAATTGGATAATTGGAATGGCAGGAAAGAATTTCATGCCCTGACGTCAAAGTTAAACTACTGTTTGTATCTTCTAGGTGTCTATCAGGAATACTTCAAAAGTTTTTTCAAAGATAAACCAGTAGATATATCAGCACTTTGCAAAGCTAAACTTGCTTTGCATTATCCTTTTATGGGCTCTGTTCATCAAGTTTCTTCCCCCTGTTATCCAGATAGTTTCTATGACAGTTATTGTAAATTTTTTTAACTTTTATGGCTTAGGTTACATTAAGTTATTCGGGCTTGCATTTGTCTGCTTGATTTCATTTTGTTTCCATTCTTTCCGTCTTTTGTTTCTGTAGTCGCTAACTTACTTATTAACATCAGCCAAAAAAGAAATTGAACTAATGTCAGAAGAGCTGAGGGGTCTGAAATCAGAGAAGCAGCTTCTTGCACAGGAGGGAAATGCTTTAAAGTTAGAAAAAGGTTCACTTTTGTCAAAGCTTGTAGAGGTGGAGGCCAAAATAACTTTACTTCAGGAAGACCAACAGAAGCTATGGTCAGTAAACGAAACTCTTAATTTAGCAAAGGAGAAAGTCTTAGAGGAAAAGCAAGATGCTGAAAAGCTTTATCAGCAGGAACAGCTCAATAAAGCAGCTTTGGCTGTTGAGAGAGAGAAATTACTTAAAGAAATCAATAACGCACAGGAAGAACTCTTGAAGATGAATATGGAAAATGAGTCTTTGCAGGCTTCCAAAGCAAGCTTGCAGGCACTCACAGAGGAACTCCAGTTCAGCCGAGATATTTTGATGGCTGAGTCTAAGAAGAATCTGGAAGAAAAAGATCACCTGGAGGATCATATCAAGAAGCTTGTAACTGAAAACCTTGCGTTGGCTGAAGATAAAGATGAAATTATTCAGAAGCTTCAGAACGCCTATGAGGAGCTAGTGAAAGATCAGAAAAACTTGGTGCAGGAGATGGAAAATCTCACAACTGAGAAAAAGTCAGCTTTGGAGAAACAGTCAGGTCTTGATAACATGTGCATAGCCTTAAAGGTCGAAAGAGACCATCTCCTCCAAAACAGCAAAGATCTGCAGTTTGAGAAGGACATGCTGCTTCAAGATCAGGAAAAGCTGAATGCCAGCCTGGAGGCTGCCCTCCAGGTCAAACATCTGCTCAGCACGGAAGCCAGTGGGCTCTGCGTGCAGCTGCAGGAGGCCAGCAAAGCTCTGAGGGAGGCCGAGCTGGAGACTCTGCACCTTCAGGCCACAAACACAAGTCTCACCAAGCTGCTGGAAGAAATTAAGACCAGTCGGGAGATCACAGACTCCGAGTGCATCCAGCTTCTGCATGGAAAAGAAACCTTGGCCTCATCTGAGAGAAGGCTCTTGGCCCAAAAAGAAGAACTTCTAAATGAAAATAGGCTCATCACTGAAAAACTCAACAAATGCTCAGAAGAGGCTGCCCACATCGAGATGAACCTGAACGAGAAGATCACTTACCTAACTTCTGAGAAGGAGATGGCTTGTCAGAAAATCACTAAGCTCAAAAAGCAGCAGGATCGTCTCTTGAAAGAAAAATCTGTACTGGAAACGCAAAATACAGATTTACTTGCAGAAAGAGAGAATTCCATCAAAGCCATAGAAGACCTTAAAAAGAAATACGATCAAGAGTCTGCAAACAGAAGAATCATTGTGCACGAGAAGATGAAACTGCTCCGTAATCTTGATGCTCTGAAGAAAGAGCTTCAAGAGAGAAAAAAGGAAAACCAAGAACTCGCAGCCACCAAGTGTGATCTCGCTTTGATGCTGAAAGAGGCTCAAAATGCCAAAAAGACTCTAGAAAAAGAACACGCTAACATACTGCAAGCAAAGGAGAGTTTGAACGCTGAACTCAAGGCTTGCTGTTCCGAAAAGAACATCTTGCTGAAGGATGGGTTGAACCTGCAAGAAGAGTGTCAGAAGTTAAATGAGAAGATCCACATGATGCAGCAGTCCCTAATCCTGGAGAAAGAAGCCAGGACCCAGGACAAAGAGTCATCCTTGTATGAAAACAACAGACTCCACGGGAGAGTGGCGCTCCTGGAGCAGGAGGTGGAGGCTCTGAGAGTGCGCACCAAGGAGCTCCAGTCCGAGAACTCTCTGCTAATCCAAGACAAGACCAACTCAGAGCAGAAAGTGGCGGAGATTGTTAAGGAGAAGGAACTCTTGAGTGCAGAGACGGCTCAACTGGCCACCAACATAGAGACTCTGAAGAGCGATTTTGCTGCCTTATCCAAATCCAAGCTGGAACTGCAGGAGCTGCACAGCTACCTCACCAAGATGCTGGATGACCTGCGGCTGAACCACGAGGTGACCCTGGCCGAGTGGGCCAGGGTGATGCAGGACAACAAGAACCTCCTGGCTGAGAAAAGAGAGATGATGCTGAAAAAGGACGAGCTCCTGAAGGAGAAGGAGAAGGAGAAGCTGGCCGAAAGCTACTTCATCCTTCAGAAAGAGATCAGCCAGTTGGCCAAAACCAACAGCCATATCTCGGTCAACCTCCTAGAATCTCAAAATGAAAACCGTATTTTGAGGAAAGACAAGAGCAAGCTCGCTCTTAGAATTAGAGAGCTCGAGACTCTGCAGTCCTTTACGGTAAACTGGGAGGTTCAAGTGTTGAGCACCTGGCCTAACCCTGTGCACTAACCCTGCAGTGGCTGAGGGATTTGTCTTCATTTCTGCAGAAGGAAGCCCACCCCATTTAATCACTGGCTTAGATATCTCAAGCTCTTTGTCGCCACCTGAAAGGGCAACTCTTTACTAAATGTCTAATTGCAGTTGTCCCTCTCCATTAGAAGAAATTGCAAACTGTGAATAAAAAGGATAGATTTTTTTTTATGTAGGGAGAACTTTTTGTGAAAAAGGCAACCGTGGTTCTTAAAGGCTTAAGAACAAGTAAAATGGGCACATGTTAAAACAAAGTATCTTCTATGTGACTTTTAATTGTTTCATTGTGTGTATTCCTTCCGAATTGGAAGATTCCAGGGAAACCTCCACAGTTGGTAACAGGGAAGGTATAAAGGCAGAATTGCCATAAACTTTGTTAGACCACATGAAATTGTAAGCAAGTGCCTAAAAAGATTTTAATTCACTTAGGTGATTTTCTTCAGTATCTTATCAGCTAAGGCTTTGTTTCCATATGCATGTTATCTTTTTTATTCACAGCCATGCTTATGTTCATTACTTACAGCTTCTCATCGACTTTGTCATTCAATGCTTCTCATTAAACACTTGAGCCTTACACTGTAATTGCCCAAATAATTTTTATTTTTGAGAAGTTCCCAACCTAAATTCCAAGTGATCTCAAAAGCCCCAAATTTGAGATAGCAAGAATAGTATTTTAAATTTTTAACAATAAATATGATGAAGAGAAAAATTCGGCCACATAAGGATGTTACTCTTTATTATTGCTAAGCATTTCTCTCCAACATGAGTCAGAATAGTGAGCACTGTTGTTAGTGGAACTTGGAACTTAGAAAATGTAGGTTTAGAGGGGTCTGAAAATACACAAATTGCATATTACAGTTGGCCTGTTGAAAACATGGCACAAAAAGGGTCTATAACTTTGTTCTGCTTCAGAGTAAAAACCTTTGATGTCTTGGTCTGTCTGCTTCGGCATGGGATCAGCGACTGGCTCACCGTCTCTGTGTGATTCCCTTCACCACACAGACCCTGAGCCCATGGCCTGAGTGTTAGTCACCTCCCCGCGTTGGTGAGGGGTGCCCTCATTTCTCACAGTGCTTTCTCGTATTTAGGCTGCTCAAACAGCAGAAGATGCCATGCAGATAATGGAACAGATGACCAAAGAGAAGACGGAAACTCTGGCCTCCTTGCAGGATTCCAAGCAAACAAATGAAAAACTGCAGAACGAAGTAATCAGATTTAAATGGCTTTTTGTACAAAGGACAGCTTATCGACTTCACGGAGTGTTTGATCACTAACTCAGGATTGTTTATTTTTTGAAGTGTGGCCTTACACAGATTTGATCCATGTTAGTGGAGTCGAACGTACACCCGGATGATAATATTAAATAAAGTGTATTACTTCATTACTTATTTAGTAGGATCAACCTTTAAAAAAGGAGGGGAAAACCCTAACAGCGTGGCTTTCTGTGATAACTGTTCAGTGATAGAACTAATGAGAGGAGGTACCGATAACATTCTCTAGCTTTTGTATTTTTTATCTTAAATCACATATGCTTTTTTCCTCAACTGTCTCCCAACTTTGAGCCACTGAATTCCATCCCGCAGCCCTGAGTTTGACATAGGCCTTTTTCTTGGCCTAATTCAGTACTGGTTCCCTTTTGTCTCATTTTGAATCAGTCACTTCTGGGTCTTGGATAGATTTGCGGCCTCAAGATAATTTTGATTCTGTCCAGAAGTAGCATTTCTTATTCTTGCACCTTCCTTTGATTCCCAGTCCCCCCCACCCCCAGCTCATACCAACCCTTTCTTTCTTTGGAAAGCTGTTACATAAATCTCAAGCAGATTGCTTCGCCGAAATAGTTATGTGAAGTTCTGTAGAACTTGAAATGCTTTTTAAAGCGAGAGTCAGGTAAGAGGTTAAGAAATTAAAGCCAGGGAAAATCCGGATAGCCGCATTGAATAGCTACTGTAAAGATCAGGCCTTCTCACGAAGGAAGGTCAATGATTGAAATCCATAAAGACATGAACATTTTGAGATAATTATAGGGTAAATAAAACTTGACATAGAAAAGGGTATGTTTATAAACTTGATGACTAATAAGAACCTGCTGTATAAAAAAATAAATTTAAAAAAATTAAAAAAAATAGTACGTTTAGGAATTGACAGTCCTAACAGAAGAGGACTTAAGCTGAAAATATAAAAGCATCAAAAATAATAGATGATAACCAAAATTAGAAGCTAAAATAAATGAGAAGATTTTAGGGAATGTCTCTAACCTTTGAAGATGGATTCAGGGAGAATTGTGTGCTTCTAAACCATACCCCTTGTTACAGCCAGAATACAGACTGGAGGAATCAGTTTTTGGACCCACTGAACATTCCATGAATCTGGAATGTTAGGGAGCATTAAAAGGGAGATTGTGGTGTTAAAACTAGCAAGACACTTTCTAGGGCTCCTGACTGGTAGCAGGTGACAGGACAGAAATACCTTTGGCTGTAAGAGATAACTATACAAGTCCTAGAAAGCCAGCAAGGCGCCAGAAGCATACCCTGTGTAATGGATTGCCCGTGACGAGCTCCCCATCCTTGGGGGATGCACACCTTGAACTCCAGTCACCTGCCAGAGCCTGTGGTTGGACATCCCCGCTCATTCTAGTAATGTGTCTGGCTTTCCCACCAGGGGCCAGGACCTAGGCTGGCTATGTCCCCCATGGGCAGGTGATAGGGCTGAATGTGAGTGAGTGCTTTTCAGTCTCACTACATGGCCTTTTCCTTTTTAGATTGAAGTTGAGATGAATAACTAAATCTTTTCCCATCTAAAAATATCCCAATAATTTTTATAATGAGGACCATAGAAGTTTGGTACTGACATTGAAAAATATCATATCCTAAATGACTAGTCTTTGGGGAAGAAAGGGGTTTATTTTCATTACAGAGAATTAATCCTTGCTGATGGCATGCCTCTGCAATTTCCTTTTGTTTTTTTTTTAAGATGGATTATACATGAATAGCAAGTTCAATGATAAATTTTGAGAATTGTATACAAGGTGAAAGAAAACTTTTGCTTTAATTTATGTAGCAATTTAGTTTGACATTTTGGCCAGGTGTACAGGACATGTCTAACGTAAGGGGGAGGTTGCAGTTTATAATAGACTTGATGATTTATAATCTCTTCACCCAGGTGATCTTTTTGTTTGTTTTGCAAATGACTAATTTCACCTTTCTAATGCACCTTTTCATGAATGATTTGTCTGTCCAGTCATGTGATTGGAAAATGAAATAATTTCATCAAGTTTTTTTCTCTTGGTGTTTAAGTTGGATACACTTAAAGAAAACAACTTGAAAAATATGGAAGAGCTGAACAAATCAAAAGAACTTCTGACTGTAGAGAACCAAAAAATGGAAGAATTCAAGAAAGAAATGTAAGTTTACCTCCTTTGAGAGAAATTATGGCACTTATTTAAAATTGCAAAAGGGAAAACAATGATAATTATTTTTAGAATACTTGACAAGTACGTAGTCAAAAGTAATAGTCTCCCTCCTGCCCCCCGAACGCTGTTGCAAACCCTAGAAGTCACCTCTGTAACATTACACTGTGAAGTCAGAACTATAGCTAAGTTACAGGATCAAAATGAAATGTGTGCTGGCTGATGAGTTAGGACAGCTGGAATTCAAATGTGACTTGGTAAAGCCTTATGAAAATCCAAGGGGAATCAGAGCTTTTTAAAGTAGTATGCTTACGTGGTAGCTAATCTCAACATTAGGAAACATCAGACCCTTTATTAATCAATCCCTCAAAACTCTTTCTATAGGGAAAAAAAAGAAGCATGCACTTTTGAGATTATCAGTAGTCTTGATTTTTAAGAGTAATCTAATCTTCTGGCGTGGAAATTAAAAGAGCAGAATTTTGGGAGACTCTTTCCAATCAAGGTTTACCCATCAGTCTGCTGCCTAGATTTCAGGCAGACAGGCTGCCCATGTTTCCTTTGTCAATACCACCTTTCGAGTTTGGTTCTTATAATCATTGCAGGTGGTTATTTATCTGGCATTGTAAGTGACAGTTACAGAGTAGATTTCATTTTGCTTATCTGTTCTGAGAACTACACTGTATCAGCCATGTGAACCTAAAATTTAAAGCCAACAATCTGGTGAACATTTGAGTATGTCCTTTGTTCTAGGTACAGTTAAGCTAGGAAGGATACAAAGGTGAATTGTTTGTGGACCCTGCCCTCCGAGGGTTTGTATTATTTCCAGTTTTGATCAAACGAATAGATGAGATTCAAACACAAACAAAAGCACCAGTTCCAAACTGCTGTTCCCAAGTCACCGTCCTCAGTACTATGTGATGATCAAGCTCGGATTAAATCAGTAACTATGTCTGGTTCTTCTGAGAGCTCTTAAAATCCTCCTAGAAATGATCTCATCCGAGCTGCTCATCTGAGGGGATGGACAGCTCATGACGTTGGTGATGGATCCTTTCGTCAGTCTTAGTTTTAGTGATGTTTCTCTAGGTGGTGTTTAAACAGCTCCCAACAGTTCCTTTTGCACCGATGTGTGCATGCAGTTGTGGTGATTGGCCACCAGGAGAGGCTTGAATCTCCTGGTCTGCCAAAGGCAAAGAGCACAAATAGAAACGGTCACTGTGATAGGAAAAACGAATTCAAATCAGTTCAGAGAGGGTGGGTTCAGCTACAGTTCAAGGTCACACCCCCCCCTACCGTGACAAAGTAGCTCTGCTCACCTGAGTGTCTGGAGCCTGTCATCTGCATCACAAAGGCAGCTGGTGAGGAAGGATCTGAGTGTAGGGAGAAGATGCCCTCGCCACGCCCCCTCTGCCATCACCCACCTCTGAGCTCTCTGGGCTGCGCTGGGTAGTGGAGGGGCGGGGCCCGAGGGGCCCAGCCGAGGGTGGAATTCCTGTTTCCTGCAGAGCTATCTGGGAGTCTCCTGTAAGGGTCGTCGCACTGGTCTGGCGTTAAGTGTCACTCTCCTCAGTCTCTCTGTCATGTCCCCCACCCCCGCTCAGTGTGCGGTGGTCTCACCTCTGCCAAGAGGGAAACTCCTTCTGCGTGCCCTTTGAACGACCCCATTGAATAAGGAAAGCTCAGCCTTGTGCCCGCGGCCGCAAGGGAGCCAGAGCAAAAGCCTGTGGGCTGCGCTGCCGTCCACCTCGCCGGCACCTTCCTCCCCGGGCCCAGTTCCCGGGTCTCTGATCCCTGAGGGAGGAGTTCGGGCCAGGGGGAGCCAGACCACAGGGCAGACAGTGCCTGTGCTGGTTCTGATTGTCCTGGCCCAGCAGGGCTGCGAGAATTGTGCCTTGTGCCAGTAACTTGGCCGGTCAAGGCCTGGACTCTTAGCAGGACGGAGGGGCAGTGGGAGACACAGCAGTGACGTACGTGGGAAGCTGCTGGAGGGAGGTGTGAGGAGTGGGTTGAAAGCGCCCCCCACCCCCAGTGACTCATTGTTCCCTGCCTGAGGCTTGGCCGCATTTCAGGGACCAGCTGATATAAATGTACTGTGTCATGAGAACAGTGCTTCTTAAAAAGAAAAAAGCAGTCATTTTACTGTTCCTTAGTCTGTTCCCCAGTGCTCCGAGCTAGGGAAGGAGCAGCTGTTTGTTTTTCGAGGTTTAGCACATACCTGGGATCTTCATGGCCTCTAGAGCTTTTCAGGTGTTTCTCTTCACCTGCCAGGACACCTATGCAGACCCAGGAGTTCTAACGGGAACCACTTCCTACAGAAACTTGCCCTCGGCCCTGGAATCCCGGCATTTGCAGCTAAATGTTCCTTTTCCTCTATGTCACTTACTCAGCTGGTTTTAGGAAAACTTGATTTTGGTGAGCCAGCTCCTATTTTTAGTTGGAGAGAGAGAATAAAATGGCTTCTCTCTGGTGTGTAATTTTTGACTCTCAGGGAAAACGATATAAGCCATCTAATTTTTGCCTTTAATTACTCACTGGGCACAGTAATAAATCTAGAATATATTTAGCATGGTAATTAATAGGTTTATGATAGATTCCTAAGTAGAATGTCTGCAAGTCAATATTAGCAATGTTTGCCTCTCAGTTTTAAAACTGTGACAGTCTCCTTTTCTGTTGCAGGATATCTATCTTATAATGTAGAAAGAAAAGCATCTTTAAAAATTGGGAGAATTATATTTGTAGGTATTTTTAGAATTATTCCTTAAAGTATGTCCAGAAGCTGGGCTGTTAGAGCCTCCTTCTTCTATGAAATGTACATATCCCCTCTGGTCTGAAGAAAACTGGAAAGAGGTGTTTCTATATTCAAATCACAACTGAGGTCTGTCTGCCAGTTTTAACTCCAGTTCTCTTGGTTCTACAGCTTACTTGATTTGGGGCAAATCTTTTCACTTACCTGAGCTTCAATTTTGTCATCTTTAAAATATAAATAATAACCTTAACTTCCTTGGGCTTTGAGGATTAAATGTACATGAAATCGTTTTGCAGGTTTTAAAACATTGAACAAATACCATTTTTATAAATCTTAGGGCATCTTGATATTTCTTTGACTCCTTGTTTTAATTTTCTTTACTGTGGGCTCTTAACAGAAACCAAGGATTTAAAAAATTTTAAAGCATGAAAATCTTTAAAAGAGAACAGGATCTTGAACTTATCACTGACAGGCCACACAAATGCTGAAACCAAATCGCCCCTAATGAAGGCGGTGACCACTTGGGAATAAAAGGTTTGGCTTATGATGATTTCATCGTAAGTAAAATCTTCTGATTTGTCAAGAGCTGATGGATTTTGGCCAGAAGATGAACTTTAGCTGTAGTGCGCGTGTGTTTTGATCCATAATTAAAATCAGGCCTCCCAGCTTTTGAATGACTAATTACCTGAGGCTAAAATTCCTTCTCAGTTTTTCTTCACTTGCTAAATAAACATCTCTGTAAAATGCCAAATTTAATGTGCTAAGAGGATTTTTGTGTAGACATCTTCCCCTGTATCTTCATGAGGTCAGCCCCATGGGTATGTTATAGGTACATGGAGAATTAAAAATCAAGAAAACTGAAGATGCCAAGCACTGCCACCCATTAGACAACTGAAGTTAAAAATAGATGTGTTCATGCATCAGCAGATGGATTCATACCCAGATGACTTGATTCAGAATTCAGCCACGTATGATAGCTCCCTAAATGGAATGTAGCCAGCACAGACTTAAAATTCATAATTGCATCAGAACCTTCTATGGTATAAAACTAAAATCCAACAATCAAATAAACTATTTTCAATGTCCACGTGTAAAGGGTAATTTGGGATGTATATTTGCAGTTAAGCTTAATAATGGGAAGATGTTTAATAAATACGTTTACCCTGTTCACATTTTATATGCTGATATTCATGGTATAATATGGTTAGCAAGCTGTATTTTTATTTGCTTCTTTTAATTTCAAGTTAGCAGTATGGAAAGAATACAGTCAAAACAAAACACTTGTTATGTAATTAGAAAACTGCATTTCCTTTGGGCATTTCACCTCTAATTATCCTGAAAATATACCCAGATTCCCGCCAGCACTTGATTCTGACAGATACTGGCAAATGGAACCATCAGATATGCATTTCTGCCAGAAAAAAAAAAAAACAAAAACAGATTACAGATTTGTACAGTTAGAACAGTGCCGTGGCAGCAAAGTAAATCACTTTATCAACATGATAGGTTTAAGTATAATTTTCTAATGGAAGTAAGGAGAATACTGACCATTTCATCTGTCATTTATTTTAGAGTGACCCTGCTTTTTTGTATGGGGAGTATTTAGAAGTGGGGTAAGTGTGTGTGATGAGAGAGTGGATGTAGTGTTTATCAGGTTTGAAAAAAAAATGGAATACATGCGAGCAGCAGTCCTCCTCCTGAGAGGTTAAAGCCATTTGGCCCCTCCTGCACGTAGAGAATGCTGCCTTCTGTTGTTATAGAGCCTATCAGGCACGTGACCCAGATATATTTTCCTTGGTGCTGTGAAGCTGGTCGTCTCCCACAGTTTCCTTGCCTGTCTTGTTTCTATGGTAACCCTGCACTCACTGTCCTTGCAGAGAAACCCTAAAGCAGGCAGCAGCTCAGAAGTCCCAGCAGCTTTCAGCCCTGCAAGAAGAGAACGTGAAACTTGCCGAGGAGCTGGGGAGAAGCAGGGACGAAGTCACAAGTCATCAAAAGGTCAGTGGGCGTTGGGTGGGCATTCCCAGCCCGGCCACGCTGATGTCTGCTGCTGTGGGCAGGGCGCTCGGAGGCTCCTCAGAGAACGTGCTCCATGTGGTGGGGTGGTGCAAGTGGCATTTCAAGTCACCTGTGTTCTGTGTCTCCTGGTTTTCAAGCGTGCTGCTGTAGGACTTGGGTGGGAGTGAGTTGACAGGTCCTTTAAAAACAAAACCAAAAAAAGCGCTGGGAACTTGCAGGCAAGTAGAAAATAAGATCTTTATCAGATGATCTTATGGCAAAAATGTATTTAAATGGATAGGGACAATATCTCTTCCCTACTGCTTGGGTTTCAAAATTTTTTTTTCTCGAAGGTTTTTTTTTCTTTCATCAAAATTGATTTTAAGAAAAAGGTTCCAAGAAGACAGATTTGGTGTGAGGGTTGGCAGCTGTTTTTAAAGAGGACTCTGCTTTTCTTTAAATTAAAAAAAATGTTTAAGCATCTCCTAATGGAACTGTGTCTGCATGTGCACTTGTGTGCATTGGTGTACGGAACGTGTGTTACACCTGGAATGAACGATGAGCTAACCACAACCCACTTGTTTCCGTATTTAAATTACAAAGGCTTCTGACAAGTTTATTAAACACTGAAGCAAAACTGATTTTAAAGAATGCTGTATTCTGCTTTTTATTCTTGAATCAAAACGCTAGACTGTTAGTCACGTCTGGCCTCAGAGCAGAAGTTCCAAAAAATGACATTTTTAAGAGAATTTTACTGTGTGGTCATTATTTCTTGCTTTGCGCGTCAAGGGGAAAAGAATTTTTTTTTCCCAAGCATACTTTGCAAATATTAATTCTCATTTGGATGGAGTAGATTGAGTGTCCATTGACGTGGTGCCATTTGTAGTGAAAGCGCTCTTCAGAGAGTTGATTTCATACTTGAAAGTCTTTGTTAGAGCTTTCCACAGCTGCCTTACTTCACTGGAGAAATGGCCCATGTCTCCAGACTCCAGGACAACAATGATGCTCCTGGTGGTAGTAGCTCACATTCAGTGGCTCTTATTTTACTGTGTGACAGGCACGAATACATGATAGCTGTCCTCTCGGTCTTCACAGTAGTTCCATGAGATGGCACTGTCCTTACCCCCACGTGTAAAACAGGAAACGGAAGCCCAAAGAAGGTAGTAATGTGCTCAACCTCGTTCAACCAATAGCATTGGGAGACGTGTGTCATTTTCTGATTTGGGTCAGGAAAAGGATCAAAGGGGGTTGACGTAAATAGGGTTGCTGCACTCTGCTTTGGTCACTGTGTGAGAAAGCGGGGTTCATGGAAAACAGAAGCCCTTCGACCAGATGAGGTTCTTTTTTTCCTGGCACAAACCAGAGCGTCTGTGGGTGCCTCTGACATCAGGGTGTCTGTAAGGACTTGCAAGGGAAGGATCTCGGCCAAGTGCTGAGTCTGTTCGTCTCCTTTTATCTCATCTCACTGAACGTCTTTGACGGAGAGCGTGGAATCCACCAATGGGAAGAACACACAGAGGTCAGCCTCCTGTCTCACGTTTTGACCTTAACTGGACTGTTGATTACATTTCTTGTTTCTGTCACTCAGAACCGGAAAGACTAAGTGGGAAGCATCACGATTCCCTGGGCAGAGGTTTTCAGGGTTCCTCTCCATCCTCCAGCCCTTTCTCTTTTGCCTTGGTATTTGAATTACCTTCTTTTTGAAAAGGTCTTGGGACTAAACATTTGAAGCTCAGTGACTTTGAAGAATGTTAGAAAACAGCACCTGCAAGAAACAACCAGGGCAGTGACTTCCCTTTAAAGCAGGGGTTGTTTGGCCCTTTGTAGGGCCCTGTGTTTACTCTGGAGAGAGAAGCAAGCGGCTGTGAACTAAACCATGATAGGCTGCGACACTAGAGATTGTGAACAGTGATGGTGGACACCGAGGAAGACTGCAGATGCTGCTTCCCTTGACGTGTACACGTTTCAAAAGAGTGGAGAGAATCCCCCCACTTAAAATAACTTAGAAGCAGCCTTAGGCTAAAGAAGACTGATTAAATCATCGGCTTTTATTACTCTTACTCCATAATCTCCAAGAGTCTAGGGTGCTGCTTACTTATGTAAAATCACGAATTTCCACTTTGTTACTTGCTGCAGTTGAGCCGAACTATTGATCAACTTTGTTCAGAAATATACTACAGAGTTTGGCAGAAACCCTATTTAAAAAAAAAAAAAAAAGAATTTTAACTGTAGTACTATAGACATAGTCAATGTTTCATTTCTAAAGTGAAGACAGTGGAGGACTGTAGTCCAGTGGGTGAGACTCCACGCTCACAACGCAGGGGGCCCGGGTTTGATCCCTGGTTGGAGAACTAGATCCCGCGTGCCGCAGCTGAGACTTGGCGCAGGCAAAATAAGTAAGTAAATAAATAAATATTTTAAAAAATAATACAGTGAAGACAGTAGAGACTAGATTGACATGGGACAGACCCAGGACCCGAGTTCCATCCTGGTCCCTTTGCTCAGCACCACATTCGCTGACTGTGTACTGAGCGGATTGCTCTGCCGCTGTTTCACAGAATCATCACCACATACCTGAGACAGTAAGGTTATCTTGTAGGACGAAAGGAAGCTGAGGCTGAAAACTGAAGCAGTTCACCAAGGACACAGAGCTAGGCAGCGGAGGAGCTGAGATCAGAACTCGTGTCTGACTAACTCGTAAGCCTGTTTGCCTGCTCCTGTCCCTTACAGAGAATAAAACTTATTTCTATGTACTTCGTAATTATTGTTAAAATTAAAAGAAAAAAACCTTCTGAGCTAGGAGTGGGGTAGGTGGGGTCAAACAGTACTATAAAAATCTACTTTCAGTTCTACCGTTAATTTTTTTCTGCCTCAAATATTTATTTTGCTTAGAAAACCCACGAGATTCCAGAATCTGTTCTGCATCTTTTTTTTTTTTTTTTTTTTTTTGGCCTCGCCGCATGGCATGTGGGATCCTAATTCCCCGACCAGGGATCGAACCCACGCCCCCTGCAGTGGAAGCACAGAGTCTTAACCACTAGAATGCAAGGGACATCCTATCCTGCATCTTAAGACTCTCACTGGGAATATGGGCTAAGGATTTTGATTTCCTTGAGAAGCCATCTTCATGAAGAGGGCTATTTCATTTCCTGTTTGTCATTTGGAAGTCAGATTATTTGTTGAAATAAAAGAATCCCTGCTCCCCTGTGACAGTGGTTTTGTAGAGCATTCTCTCTATCACCTTAAAAGGTGATGAAGGAGTCCGGAAATCAAGAGGGCTAACAGTGAGCAGGACGGGTTGGTCAAAGGCATGGAGAGTGATGATAGCTTCTGTGCTTTCTTAGAAACCCTCGTCTGCCTTGATTGGCAAGCGGGTGCCATGTCCCCCGGGAGGAAGTGTTTGAACAGTTGTGGGGCTTACCTGCTCGCTGGCAGCCCTCCAGGGTGGAGCTGGCTAAGCCAGAAGCAGAGCCCGGTGTGCGCACTCCTCGTTGCCTGCCCCATCAGACCCTCTCCTTTCCTCTCTAAGTCCCCTTTACCCAGTAGGGTTTTTCATTTTAAGAGGGGAGGGGAGTGACAACCAGGGTCAGTTAGGGTTGTGAGAAGCAGAAGTGTTGGAGTTAATCTGGCATCGCCTGTGACAGAAATCTTCATAAAATGTCACGTAGAGTGCCTCGTCTTTTAAAGGAGTCTGTATTAGATTGAACCTGTGAAGTAGCTATTGTTCTGCAGTTTCATATGGTTCAACCTAATAGCTCACGTAATTTAGCCTTTCTTATGACTGATGGTTTTGAAGATTGTCATTATAATTGCTGTTGATGGTTTGCTCTCACACTGTTTCCTTCCTGATGTCCTGACTGGTTTCATGCTGCTTTGGGTTGGTTTTGGGTGTGTGTGTGTGTGCGTGTGTGTGTGTGTGTGCACGCGCGGTGTGTGTGTGTGTTCAAATACACGTAACATAAAATGTACTGTCTTACCCATTTCACAGTGTACGATTCAGTGGCACTCAGTACATTCACAGTGTTGTACGACCATCACCTCTGTCTAGTTGCGGAACATCTTCATCACCCCGAAAGGAAACTCCACTTAAGCAGCCACTCCCCATCCCTCCCTCCTCCCAGCCCTTGGCAACACTAATCTGTTTTTTTCGCCCCTGTGGATTTGCTCATTCTGGATGTTTCACGTAAATGGCATCATACAGCACGTGTCCATTTGCACCTGGCTTCTTTCACTGAGGATAATGTTTTCGAGGCTCATCCACGTTGCAGCCTGTGTCAAAACTTCATATCTTTTCGTGGCTGAGTCGCATTTTATTGAAGGGATCGACCACGTTTCATGTATCCGTTTGCTTCAGGTGTCTCAGCCTCTTTCTCCACTCAGACTGTCCCCCGTCCCTCCTGAAGCCTCCACCCCTGCCTGGAGCTGCTGCATCTCATCGCCTTCGGGTCTTCCCGCGGGTGGGGAGATCCTCCTCATTTCTACATCTCGCCACACCCTTCACGCTTGCAGCCCTATCTTCTCAGCTTATCTTTACTTCCAAACTTTTAATGTTTGTTTTCTGCCTTATTTCTCACTCCCCTTTCCTTCCCCGGTCCTTGCAGTCGGCTTCCTGCTGCCCCAGTGCATGCCGGCAAGGACTCTGGCTTGAGCGGTCGCTTCCCTGCGGCTGTACGCGCGTGGCTCCTTGCACGCTCTGTAGACGGTGCGCACCACCATCCACGTTCCGACGCTCCTCCCCTGGCTTCCTCCACACCTCACGTGTCTCCTGCATCTCCCCCCGCACCCCGTCCCTGGCCGTTTGCGTGTCTGCTTGTCCATCTCTCCCCCTCCTCCCCTACTCGTGCACTGTCCCTCACTGCTGGAGGCCCGTGCCGCGTCGTCACCTCTCGTCCGCAGGTGGCTGCTTCCTTCCCCGGTCCGGGTCGCAGTCTCCTCGGCTCTCTGCGCGTGACCCTCGGAGCCGGGTGTGTGGTCCACTCAGGCTCTCTCCCCGCACAGCTCGGAGACAGTGGGCCTCCTAGAGCAGGACATGCAGGTTTAACGAGTGAATGAGTGAACGGGTGATGAAATGACTATCTCATCTTTAGCCAGGCCCTCAGGTCCCGTTTTACAGCGTAAGATACGGAGACTGTGTGACTGCTCTTTCTGCTTTCTTCCAGTCCACTTACTTCCAGTTTCATGGCTCCGTTGCAGAGCTGTGGTTGCCAAAAGCCAGTCACCACATGAGCAGGACATTTGCTCTGTGTGTGGGTGGTGGACTGTACAGTGAATTCGGGCAGGGTCACGTGGTGTCAAGCTTAATGGAAACCGTGCAGAGCATTATTTCTTCTCATAGAGAATACTAAAAATAATCAGAATGATGTGAGTTCTTCTATAGAAACAGTCACCTTGGGGAGTCAGTTTTGAAATGTCTGATGTATCATTGCCAAACCTCACGTGTATTCTCCTCTGTGAGGGTTGCAGATACACTGAACTATCACTATGGGAATAGTGCTGGTTTTTCCCCTGGTTATTTGCAAAATGAGGTCATAGTTGGCTTATGGAAACTGGACAGATATGAGATGACTCAGTAACTGTATTTCATCAACACCTCTTCCTAACAGAGGTTATAACAGATACAGTATACAAAAAACTGGGGTTATCATCTAAGTTGATCCATGAATCACTGCCTGCCTTTTAAATAAACCTGCATTCCCAGACCTGAATGTTTAGAAAGGAAACGCTGTTTTTAGCTTGTCATGTTTTATTTTGGAAAAGTAGTGTCGTGGGCCATCAAATTTTAATCTGGAGTTGAGGTGGGGTGGCCTCCGGGCGAGTAGGGCCGGGGTGGCCTCCGGGCGAGTAGGGCCGAGTGAAGCTGGGTCACAGAATCTCTCTCCCGCTGCCACACCTAGTGAAATGAACACACTTCTTCACCTGTTAAAAACACCTTCAGGAAAATCCAGCAAAGCCAATCAGGTTCACACTGTAAACGTGGAAACTGACAACCAAGAAAAGAAACAAAATTGTCCTGTGACTCTGTTTGAAACTGTTCACAGTGGTAAGAGAAAGGAAAACAAATAGCAGAATCCCCAGAAATTTCCCTCTAATTCTCCCCATCCCCATGCCCAACCCAGTTTGGAGAAAATTAGACTGAAGAAGTGAGTAGGCAGTCAGGGAAAAATCTTTGAGGCCAGCGCTGCTTCTGCCGCCCAGCCCTCTACCAGAGCAGGAAAAACGGCTAGTTGTCATTTTCCATAGCCCGTCTAGCCGACAGGGTGGCTTAAGTAAACGGGTGGGTGGGAATGGGTGGGTTTTTACTCAAATGATGATAAGGTCACAGGTAGGTAGTCCCCGTGGGTCCAGCCACTCAAGAATGTCCTCAGGGAACCCTGCCCCCGCTCTCTGCTCTGCTGCTGTCCTCAGCAGGATAGTTTTCATCCTCTCGGTCTCAGTGGCTCTTACACCCCCAGGCACTGCAGAACTTTCCGGGAGGAAGCAGGCAGAAGGACAAGCGGGGAAAGGCAGAGGGCTCCTCTTCACATGGTTTATCTTTTCACTTGGAGAGGACAGTTCAGATCTCTGTAATAGTGTCACCTCCAACCACGAGTGAGGCTGGATTCCTCCAGGAAGGGAAGGAAACAGAGGAGGTGAGAGTAGACGTTGAAAGAGCCAACTTGTAATATCTGCCTGGAGCTGAAGCTGAGCACACACTCCTTCAGGAATAGAGTTGCCTCTCTTCTGATGCAGTAGATGAGATGCAGGACACTAAAGGGAAAAGCTCAGAGAGACACCTCCAGCAGATCATATAGTCACCCGAACAGCACTCTCCCCACCCTTGCCCCAGGGCCCTCTGGCTACAGAAATATATAGACTGCAATGCCCGATTTTTCAGTTGTTGCTTGGAGGTCTCAGATAAAGTAGGAGGGGCATAAAGGAAAATTCATTTACATTACATGTGAGCAAATAGAAGGTCTAGGTAGAGCAGCCCAGGGTAAGATGAACAAGTGACTCCATACTGTACCAAAAGAGGAAAGAAGAAAAGAAAAGAACCTAGGAATCCAAAGAGAGATGAGGGATTCAGGTCATGAGAAAACATTACCCAGAGTAAAATATTGCTTTGTGTTATATAAAAGCTTAAGTGATGTAAATAAAACAACTGTTCAGAGAGAAGATGGTAAAATGACACTAGCTGAACAGAGAGAGGAAAGAGTTAAGGAAACAAATTGAAGACCAAAACCACACCATATCAGAACTGGTAAATACATCAGAAACAGACCTAATGAATGTTTCTGAAAATATACAGAGAATTCTTCAGGTCCCCAGGCAGAAAAAGCAGATTCCTTATAAAAAGGAGAAAAAATAGCCCACTGCAGCCGCATTCAATGCCAGAAAACAAAAAACAAAAAAAAACATAGTGCACTGTTTCCAAAGTCCTAAGGGACAGAAAATATGATCAGGAACATCATATCCAAGCAATTATTATCCAGGTAAGAAGACAGGTGTTTCCAAACTTGAAAGAACTTAGAAGCTATAGCATCTATGAGTCCTTCTGGAAAGTAGCTGCTACTTGTTGGTAAAATTTGGCCAAGCAGGACATGACTCAATATACAGGACTTACTAGCTCAGGAGAAGCCTGGCAAAAGGGACTGGAGGTGAGCACTAAATCCAGGTTAATAGACACCTAAGCTAACAGTTTAGGGAATCACAGATGAGGAACAGAGTTGTGATTTTAACTTTTTATTTGGAAATCATTTCAAGCTTTGCAAAAAGTTGTAAAAATAAAACACAGAATGCTCATGTAGGCTAAGGATTTGTTTTTACCTAACCACAGTGCAGCTGTCAAATTCAGGAAGTTGAACACTATTATCTAATGTATGGGCCCTATTCCTGTGTAGGCAGTTGTCGGTGATATCCTTTATATCGATAGTTTTTGTGGGGTTTTTTTCCCCCCAATTCAGGATCTAGTCCAGGATCATGCGTTCCATTCATTGACTCAGGTCTCTTTAGTTGTCTTTATCTGGAATGGTTCTTCTGCCTTTGTCTTTTATGACTTGACTTTTTTGAAAACAGGCCAGTTATGTTGTATAAAATCCTTCATTTTGGGTTTGTCAGGTGTTTCCTCATGATGGCATTTAGGTTATCCATCTTTAGCAGGAAGACTATATAAGTGATTACCATTTCCTGGCCGGAGGCAGGTGATGTTGCTTTATCCTATTATTGGTGATGTCAATTTTGATCAGTTGGTGAAGGTAAGCTTAAAGCATTTGCAAGACAAAAAGGAAACAAATCAAAGACAAAGGAGAAAAAAGAAAAATATACAGAGAGAATATAACTAACAAAATTTGAGGTGACAGAGTTGAAAGAACGTGGAAGTATGCAAGCCTTCTCGTTTTTATATCAGGGTGATGTTTGATATTATTTAAAGTTAAAATTAACTTATACCTAAGAAAATGATATTAACATCTATGTTTTTTAAAAAATATATTCTACTTAAAAATTTTACAAAATAAATGTATAAGCCTAGTGGGAGTTCTTAGAAAGGAATATATCTTTGTGGTAAAGAACATTTTTCTGCCCTCAGCCATTTTCTTTTATTTACTTTGATTTTTCTTTCTCCTGTTAAATTCAAGTCAAATTAAATTTGCTTCTTTCTCCCCTCTTTGTCCTTCTTGCTCTGTGTACATGGAGAAGTGTGACTGGGTGTGCGAGGCAAGACAGCTAATGTTCATTGTTTCTTCTCTGAAAGGGCTTGTCCACAGAATTGACCAAATCCTCCTCTCCTCTCTCCCCCTTACCTTCGCCACTTCCAAGAGCAGGAGTCTGTGTGGGAGGCGAGACTAGAAATCCGCAGACACAGGGGATGGGGATGTGTCTTGTGCTGTCAAGGTAGCGCCGCTATTTTGGACCTCAGAACACTTGCTCAGAGAAGAGGCTGAAGTCGCCCACACATGAACCACTTCCCTGGGGAAGTCGGCGAGAAAAGCAGCAGCTGAGCGCCAGCTCGCTCAGACTGGCTGAGCAGAGAGTTCCTCCTGTGAGAACCCTGGTTCCTCAGTGTCACTGCCAACCCACACCCGAGGAGAGCACCAGCTTACCGGTTCTCTGACCCAGTCGTTTACGCGACACGTAGTTACTGAGTGCCTACTGTGTGCCTGCCCGTGCTCCAGAAATGGAGGAGACAGCGGTGAACAAAAAACTGCCCGTCCTCCCTCCGTCGAGTGGTCTGACTGTGTAATGGTTCCGAACTTCAGCACATCCTTCACTTCACACAAGCTAGTATTTTTCTTAAGTGATAGATTGAAAACAAATTACCCACCATGTTTATTGTATTATAAAACAGTTTTGTGGCTAGATCAGCTGTTTGAGATTTTCTGGTCCAGTGTTCCCCAAATCATGGTCACTTGTATACTGTCTTCACCGTAATGTTATCTTCTTAATATTTTTCTGTAAAATAACCCTCGCTTTTATTCAGCCTTTTATTACAGAAAGTTTCAAACACGTACAGAAGCAGAGTGAGCAGAACAGTGAATCCCCCTGTACCCCACTCCAAAGGCAGTCAACTCTTGGTCACTCTTGTTTCTTTCTTTCTTTTTTTGTTTTCTTGGCCGCGCAGCCTGTGGGATCTTAGTTCCCAGACCAGGGATTGAACCCGCACCCCCTGCTGTGGAAGCGAGGAGTCTTAACCAGTCACTCTTGCTTCAATTCTACTGTCACTCACCCTCCACCCCATCATAGATTAATTTGAAGCAAATCCTAGAATACTGTCATTTTATCTGTAAATATCTTTGTACCTCTAAAAAATAAAATCCCCCCCCCATTTTTTTGGCCATGCTGCATGGTTTGCGGGATCTTTGTTCCCAACAAGGGATTGAACCCGGGGCCCACGGCAGTGAAAGCGCCGAGTCCTAACCACTGGACCGCCAGGGAATTCCCTATTCCTTTTAAACTGTAATGTTATTTTATAGTGTTTATTTATTTTTACTTGTTGACAGTTTGCTTTATTTATTTATTTATGGCTGAGTTGGCTCCTCGTTTCTGTGCGAGGGCTTTCTCTAGTTGTGGCAAGCGGGGGCCACCCTTCATCGCGGTGCGCGGGCGTCTCACCATCACGGCCTCTCTTGTTGCGGAGCACAGGCTCCAGACGCACAGGCTCAGTAATTGTGGCTCACGGGCCCAGTTGCTCCGCGGCACGTGGGATCCTCCCAGACCAGGGCTCGAACCCGTGTCCCCTGCATTGGCAGGCAGATTCTCAACCACTGCGCCACCAGGGAAGCCCTGTAATGTTATTTTAAAATTAAAAATAATCATACATGTTTGTAACATGAAACAATACAAATACATACCATTTCAAAGTTATTACTCCTCCCATTGTTGTTTCATGGAGGCAACATTATAAATGGTTGGGTGTACCTTTCCATACTGCTCTTCATGTGTGTAACAGCATATACATATAGTTTGTTTTTTACAAAAGCAATATTGTATACACTACTCAAACTCGCCTTTTCCCCCGAAGTTATATTTATTAAGGTATAATTTATGGGCCTCCCTGGTGGTGCAGTGGTTAAGAATCCACCAGCCAATGCAGGGGACACGGGTTCGAGCCCTGGTCCGGGAAGATCCCACATGCCGTGAAGCAGCTAAGCCTGTGCACCACAACTACTGAGCCTGCACTCTAGAGCCCAGGAGCCACAACTACTGAAGCTCGCGTGCCACAACTACTGAAGCCCGCGCGCCTAGAGCCTGTGTTCTGCAACAAGAGAAGCCACCGCAATGAGAAGCCCGCACACTGCAGCAAAGAGTAGCCCCCGCTTGCTGCAACTAGAGAAAGCCTGCGTACAGCAACAAAGACCCAACGCTGCCAAAACATAAATAATAAATAAATTTATAAAAAAGAAAAAGGTATTAAAAAAAGGTATAGTTTACATAAAATTCACCCTTCATAGGTATATGGTGTGATGAGTTTTGACATATATGTATATAGTCATATAATATACCCCAAAATCAAGATTTCCTTCACCCCCAGAATTTCTCTCATGCTCCTTTTATAGTCAATCACTTCCCAATCCCTGAAAACCATTTCTCTCTTTTATGGTGCTATAGTTTTGCCTTTTCTAGTAGGTAATATAAGTGGAATCAAAATAGTATGTAACAACAAAATATTAGCAAATTAAACCCAACAATGTTTAAAAGGAGGAATGATAGATTTAAAACAAATTGCTAGCTTGTGTGAAGAAAAATACTAGCTTGTGTGAAGTGAAGGATGTGCTGACGTTCGGAACCGTTACACATACTCCTGCTTTTGTAGGGTCAGTCAGACCACTTGACTGAGGGAGGAGCAGCAGTTTTCTGTTCACCGCTGTCTCCTCCATTTCTGGAGCACAGTATACAATTCCACAACCAAGTAGGATTTATCCCAGAGATGCAAGGCTGGGTTCAGCACTTGAAAATCAAATAATGTAATCTATCACATCAACAGACTAAGGAAGAGAAGCCATGAGATCATATCAGTAGATACAGAAGAAGCATTTGAAAAAGCTAACACCCATTGTGATAAAATCTGTCGGCCACCTAGGAATAGAGGGGAACTTCATCAACCCCATAAATAATACCTACAAAAACTACTGCTGACATCGTACTTAATGGTGAGAAACTCAAAGCTTTCTTTCTAAGATAAGAAACAAAGCAAGGATGTCCCCTCTCACTACTGCTTTTCAACATCGTACTGCTAGTCCTTGCCAATGCAGTAAGAAAAGGAAATAAAAGGTATACATATTGGGGAGGAAAAAGTAAAACTCTTTGTTCACAGATCACGTGCCATAGAAAATCCAAAAGAATGACAGACTCCTGGAACTAGTAAGTGATTATCGCAAGGCTGCAGGATACAAGGTTCAGTGTACAAGAGTCAGTCACTTTCTTATGTCAAAGCAATGAACAAGTGGAATTTGAAAATTGAAAACATAATACCATTTACGTAAGCAGCCCCCAAAATGAAATACGTAGGTAAAAATCTCACAAAGTATGTACCAGGTCCATCTGAGGAAAACTACAAAACTTTAATGAACAAAAGCAAAGAGCTAAATAAGTGAAGAGATATTCCATGTTCACAGATAGACTCAATATTGTCAAGATGTTGGTTCTTACCAACACGATCTGTAGATTTAACACAATCCCAATCAAAATCCCAGCAAGTTGTTTTATGGATATCGACAAACTGATTCTAAAGTTTGTATGGAGAGACAAAAAGACCCCAAATAACTCAGTATTAAAGAAGAGCGAAGTTGAAGGATTGACACTACCCAACCTCCAGACTTAGTATAAAGCTGCGATAATCGAGTACAGCAAAAGGGTAGACAAGTGGATCAGTGGAACAGAATCAAGCACTCAGAACTAGACCCACATAAATATAGACAGTTGATTTTTGACAAAGGAGGAAGGGCAATACAATGGAGCAAAGATCACCTTTTCAGCAAATGCTGCTGGAGCAAGTGGATACCCACATCCCAAAAGTGAATCTAGACACAGGTGTTATGCCCTTTATAAAAATTAAGTCAAGATCGATCATAGACTTAAATGTTAAGTGAATAACTATAAAACCCTTAGAAAATAACAGGGGAAAACCTAGATGGCCTTGAGTATGGAGGCGACTTTTTAGATACAACCCCAAAGACATGATCGTGAAAGAAAGAATTGATAAACTGAACTTTCTTAAAATTAAAAACTTCTACTCTGTGAAAAACAACGTGAAAAGAATGAGAAGACAAGCTGCTGACCGGGAGAAAATTTTTACAAAAGACACATGTAATGAAGGACGGTCAGCCAAAATATACAAAGAACTTGTAAGACTTAAGAACAAGAAAATGAAGAGCGGAATTAAAAAATGGACAAAAGACCTTAACAGACACCTCACCAGATAAGACATGTAGATGGCAAGTAAGCATGTGAAAAGGTGCTCAGTATCAGATGTCATTAGGGAATTATAAGTTAACAGTGAGATCATACTACACACCTGTTAGAATGGCCAGAATCCAAAACTCTGGTAACACCAAATGCTGATGAAGACGTGGAGCAACAGAAATTCTCATTCCCGGCTGGGAATGCAAAACGGTGCAGCTGCTTTGGAAGACAGCTCTGCAGTTTCTTACAACACTAAACATACTCTAACCATATGATCCAGTAATTGGGCTCCTTGGTATTTACCCAAATGAACTGAAAATCTATGTCCACACAAAATCCTGTGCATGGATGTTTACAGCAGAGTTAATCACAATTGCCAAAAACTTGGAAGCAACCAATATGTCCTTCAATAGGTGAGTGGATAAATAAACTGAAGTACATCCAGATGATGGAATATGACTCAGCACCAAAATGAAATGACCTATCAAGCCATGAAAATAGATGGAGGAACTTTAAATGCATATTACAGAGTGAAAGAAGCCAATTTGTAAAGGCAACATACTGTATGGTTCCAAAGATATGGCATTCTGGAAAAGACAAAACTATGGGGACAAAAATATAGTGGTTGTGGGGGCAAAAGGGGGAGGGAGTGATGAATAGGCAGAGTACCAAGGGTCTTTAGGGCAGTGAAACTATTCTGTACAATACTACAATGGTGGATACATGTCTTTATCCATTTGTCAAAACTCGTAGGATATACAACACCAAGAGTGAACCTAATGTAAACTATGGAAATTTGGGTGGTAATGATGTGTCACTGATTGTAACAGATGCACTGCTGTCCTGTGGGATGTTGATAATGGAGAAGGTTGTACATGTGTGCAGACACGGAGTTATGGGAAATCTCTGTACCTTTTGTTTGATTTTGCTGTGAACCTGAAACTTCTTTAAAAAAATAAACTATTAATTGAAAAAAAAAGTATGTAACCTTATGCATAATAACATTAAATGTAAGTGAGTTAAACACTGATTAAAATGCAGACATCGGCAGAATTAATTTTTAAAAAGCATCATCGGGGCTTCCCTGGTGGCGCAGTGGTTGAGAGTCCCCTGCCGATGCAGGGGACACGGGTTCGTGTCCCGGTCTGGGAAGATCCCACATGCCACAGAGCTGCTAGGCCCGTGAGCCGTCGCCGCTGAGCCTGCATGTCTGGAGCCTGTGCTCCGCAACGGGAGAGGCCACAACAGTGAGAGGCCTGCGTACTGAAAAAAAAAAAAAATTGTTACTAGAAACAGAGGAAGAAATTTTATAATGGTAAAAAGATCAATCCCTCAGGAAAATACAACAATTACAAATATATATGCAACTAATGGCAGAGCCCTAAAATACAGAAAGCAAAAACTGACAGAATTAAAGGATGAAATAGATAATTCAGCAATAATAGTTGGAGATTTCAGTATTCTATTTGAGTAATGGATACAACAACTAGACAGAAGATCCACAAGGAAGTAGAAGACTTGAACATCAGCTAAGCCTAACAGTCATCTTTAGATCACTCCATTCAACAATAGTAGAAGACACATTCTCCTCAAGTGCACGTGGAACGTTCTCCAGGGTAGACCATATGCTAGGCCATGAAACAAGTCTCATCATATCCTGCAAAGTATGTTCTCTGACCACAATGAAATGAAACTAGAAGTGATAACCCAAGTATCTCAGGTGTAGTTTTAATTTGCGTTTCCTTGATGGCTAATGATTTTGAGCTGCTTCTTTGGTCAAGTGTCTGTTCAGATCTTTTGCCCATTTTAAGGTTTGGTTTGTAGTCCGTGTAGTTGTAAGAGCTCTTAATATGTTCTGGATACAAGTCCTTGATCAGATTGAGTTTTGCAAGTGTTTTCTCTCAGTCTGTATTCTCATTACATTTTCTTAACAGTGTCTTTTGAAGAGCAGAAGTTTCAAATTTTGGTCAAGTCCACTGACAGGGCTTAGAAGTAATAACACTCCAATATCAATGAGCATACCTAACTACCTAGATTTTGGTTTCTAAATACTCTTCCCTACTAAAAGGTCCTTAGAGAAATGGCTGATTCCAGGGCTGAGACAGAAAGACTAAAAGATGAGCCTGGAATATCTTGTGTACCAAAAAGCAAGGAAGTGCTTAAAGAACTGGGGATTAGTCAGAAACCTATCAGAACCATGTTGGAGGGGCTTCCACTGGCCAAATCTGAGATAATTTGAGCATCAAAAGAAATAATGAAAAAAAAAGAAATAATGATAGTAATGGATTATAGCCTATGGAATAAAATAAGAAACCATGATACATAAATATGCCATGGAAACAGGTATAAATAAGTAAATGAGGGAAAAATGAAAGCCCTTCCTGGGGCTTCCCTGGTGGCGCAGTGGCTAAGAAGCCGCCTGCCAGTGCAGAGAACACGGTTCGAGCCCCGGTCCGGGAAGATCCACGTGCCGCGGAGCAGGTAAGCCCGCGCGCCACAGCTACTGAGCCTGCGCGCTAGAGCCCGCGCGCCACAGCTACTGAGCCTGCGCGCTAGAGCCCGCGCGCCACAGCTACTGAAGCCCGTGCGCCTAGAGCCTGTGCTCCACCACAAGAGAAGCCACTGCAATGAGAAGCCCACACACCACAACGAAGAGTAGCCTCTGCTCGCCGCAACTAGAGAAAGCCCGTGGGCAGCAACGAATACCCGACACAGCCATAAATAGATAGACAGATAGACAGAAAGATAGATAGATAGGAATGCCTTTTTTTAAAAAAAAGGAAAGCTCTTCCTTATGGTAAAATGCCAACTGGTAAGAGCGTGAAATGATGGAATTAGAAAATCACTGTTTGGTATCCATCGTGGTAATTATTTCGGCAAGAGTCATCAGTTGGTGCTAAAACCAGTGGGTGAAATTTCGTTAAGGAACAGAATGTTGACATAGTTTCAGAGCATCTCTCCACAAAACAGTAGTATTTTTACAGTGGAGAAACATGGAAGATTCTTCTTTAGCCAAGTGATTGAAGTTACCCTCACCGAAAATCAACATTGTGTGCCTCTTCATATCACATACTGAGAAGGACATGGGATCACTTCTGTGGTGTTTCTGCCAAAAAGTGCATAGTCTGACTCTACTCATGTGGGAATATCAGGTGAATCCAAATTGACGGACATTCTACTCGCTTCTGTGCTCTTCAGAAATGTCAAGGTCAAAAAAAACTATCAAGGTCAGGGAATTCCCTGGCGGTCCAGTGGTTAGGACTCCAAGCTCCCATTGCTGAAGGCCCGTGTTTAATCCCTGGTCAGGGAACTAAAATCCCACAAGCTGCAGCCAAAAAAAAAAAAAAAAAAGTCAGGGTCACAAAAGACAAGGAAAGAATTAGGAACTAGACAGGCTAAAGAAATTTGACTACTAAATGAAGCTTGTTATCCTGGATTGGATCCTGGACCAGAAGCGGAAAAAACCATTATTTCCTATGAAGTATCAGTACAATAAGTATCCTAAACTTCTGTTCTGTGGAAATTCAGGAACAAGAAATTCAGCCTCCAAGAAATGGGGAGAATCTCTGCATACTTGTTCTTTGCAGTGTTGAATGATTTTCCAAGTGTTTATTAATTATTTGTATTTTCCCTGTTGTGAATTATCTGCCATGTCATTTATCCATTTATATCTTTTTTTTTTTTTTTTTTTTTTGCGGTACACGGGCCTCTCACTGCTGTGGCCTCTCCCGTTGCGGAGCACAGGCTCCGGACGCGCAGGCTCAGCGGCCATGGCTCACGGGCCCAGCCACTCCGCGGCATGTGGGATCTTCCCGGACCGGGGCACGAACCCACGTCCCCTGCATCGGCAGGCGGACTCTCAACAACTGCGCCACCAGGGAAGCCCCATTTATATCTTCATTGTAGTCATTTCCCAGTCTTGTTTGTTTATTTCTTTTTAAATTTTTTTAACTATAAAAGTTAAACAGCTTCCTTGTTTAAAAAATAAATATAAACCATATAAAAGGGTACAAAAGAAAAAAATGAGAGCCCCTCTCGTCTCCACATCCCACTCTCCAGATGTTCTCCCTCTTGTTTCATTCCTTTAAAGTTTGCCTCCCACTGTTTTTCCTTCCTTTTACTCTTTACAAATTTCTAAATATATCTGTGAATTACTCATGCAGCAAAAGCATTTATCTTAATGGACTAGGAAAGGAGAGAGTCTACAGTGGAAAAAAACTGTGTGTTAACCTCTATAGATTTCTTGATAAACTTATGTTCAAAACATACATGTTTATATTTAAAAACTTTTAAAGTATAAAAGACCTTTATAGCAAAGCATGTACATAACTGACACATAATCAGAAATAAGACCACGACTACTTATCGTGAATTAGTGACTTAAATTCTGGGCCACTCCCAAATGGTTGGAAACCATTACATAGTCTTTGGTGTTATCCTTTGATTAAAAAAAAAGCATGTAAAAGCTTTTGTCACCTCTTTGTTTTATTAACAGTGTGAGTTAAAATTGGTACTGTATTTGGCTAAACTGTATGTGGTACAGATTGTGGGTAGAGGTGAATCTTTTCTCACAAGGTTGACTAGCTGAATCTTTTGTTTTCTATCCTTAACAGAATAACAGAATTTTAGAACTAAAGGGCCACTGGAAATTCTTCTGTAACCTTCTTATTTTATAGGTGAGAAAGAAATGCCTGGATATAGTAGGCATAAGATAAGGCCCGTGTAGAATAAATTACCTGTTCCTAGCCCTACACAAGTTAGCGACCTTTGACTCCTTTTGTTTCAGTAAAGGAACCAGAATGTTAATAGTGAAGTTTTCACTCATTCATCTAACAAATGAAGGAAACATTTATTGAATGTCTAAGATATGGCATGTACATGGTATTGTTTAATATTTTAACTCTCAGGTCCCTGATGTACACTTGGTCCTTTTTCACTGCCTCTGAGGAAAGCCCGTTGCTTTAGCGGTCCTGGAGCATGGGAATGTGACCTGGGGGATGAGAAACTGGCCTGTCTGTTATGAACTGACCTTTTTGTTGTGTGTGTGTTTTTTTCCCAGCTGGAAGAAGAGAGATCTGTGCTCAATAATCAGTTGTTAGAAATGAAAAAGAGGTAGGCTTTCTTTTTGTATATATTGTTGTGTGTGTGTGTGTGTGTGTGTGTGTGTGTGTGTTTAATAAGGAAAATGTTAGAACATGCTGTGTACAGTGACTTGTAGAAAACATACGACCTTCTTATATTCAGAAAATTGCATCGTGATCGTTTGGTACTCATAACTGACAAATTTGTAAGAGTTTCAGTATGAATTACTGAAAGAATAGTTCGATTTTTAAGCCATGTTCAGTTGCGTTTGTCCAGAAATGTTCTAAATTAGGTTGTCTCGTATTACACTGTTTACCTCCTAGTTTCAGTAACTAAAGTGCTATAATGTTACCTAATCTGCAAATAAATTCAGTTATATAAAACTTTCATTTTCTCAGTAATAATGGGAAACATTTTAAATGTTTCTACTTACTTTCTTAAAAAGAGCTTTGTTATTTGTTATTCTTTGATGATGATCGAATGCTGTTCACATGGAAGCTTCCAGTACTTTTGAGTAAGGATAAACGGGCCCCCAGGAGTCATCATGTAGAAGCCTGGTGCTTATGCTTTCTGACGGTCTCTGTCTGCTTTTTGAAAATGTGTAGTTTGTGTCTAGAGAAATTCTCTGCTTTACTCTGCATGCCAAGTAGGCATAGTGTATACTGTTGCTAAGAGCCACAGCCCGTACCGTGGTTTGCTGTAGAGTACATCACAACAGTGACAGGCGTTTTTTGTCTTATTAATTACAAAAAGAAAAATAAACCTTTAGGAATAGTATAATCAAGAATTCTTCTATACCTCAATTAAAAAATAATAAGAAAATGAAATAGAAAAGAAAAAGAATTCCTTCATAGTCTTGCAGAGCATTTTATTCTTACTTGTCAGAGCAGAGGAAGTCTCCCTTACTGACCACTGACGCATGCGTTTATGCTGACATTTGTCCCTCCTGCCAGTATGGCGGCTGCTTCAGAGTCGAGGGCTTTATTTAGCCCACAAAGATATTTGGGTTCCATAAGCTACCTTCTAAAGGAAATTAGGCCTCAGTTCAGGGGTGCCTTCCTCCTTTCTTTTTTTAAGACATCCTTAGACTCATTGTTCTTTAAAGTTTCACATCAGAATGCATGTGTGTTTCATGACTGCCACACCCCCGGTCCAGCCAGGTGTTCGCCCAGTGCCTATGAGCTGTGGTGACTGGCCTGCCATGCCTTAACCTGGGGCCCAGGTACAAGCACAGCTCCCCCCCGTGGGGGCCTTGGGATATTTAATTTTCCATGAATAAGGCTTTGTTTCTTTAAAAAGAACCCCATGTATGCAGTTGTCAAGGGTGTGTGAACAAGTTGATAGCACTTATTCCTGAGGCATTCTGACAAGGGAAACAGGCTGGTGTGAGTACTGATGTAATCCCTTTGCATTTATGTAGCCCTTGTAATTCACAAATTTCTCATATCTCTAAACAAACCACTGAAATATATGGTGGGGCTTGCATTGAAAAATGATGAAACTAAAACCCCCCAAGTTAGGCAACTTGGCCAAGAGCTCAGATGCAGACACAAGGCCCAGGACTTCAGATTTTTACAAGGGCTCTTTTCTCACTGTACATCTATTTATTTTTACTTTTTAATCTCTTTTAAAAATAAAGATGCTATTGCTTTGTCAGTCCTTTTCATGTGACTTTGACTAAATTACATGCCTCTCAAAATGTGATTAGACATGTGACTTTTTTCACGGCTTAAAAAGATAGAACAAATTTGGGTACTTGTCCATTCCTCTCTTCTTATTTCACCCTGCTCCCATTTTAGGTCCTGGATAATTATTACTCTTAATCAATAAACGCAGATAAAGATGATAATTTTTCTGGGAGTGAAAAATGTTAAAACCTAGTTTCTTATATTTAGAACTGTTTTTTAATCAAATTGTTAATTAATCCTCATGGAAAGTTATGTCTTTCAGAAATCTGAATGCAAATATATTTTAGATAATATTTTGGGGGCCTTAAATGCCTTCTGAAGGTCAGTTTGGTAAAGGATTCGTATGTAGGTCTATGTGTGTAATAGTTAAGTACCTGTAGCATAGAGTACTAAAAAGAATTGGATACTTTCTTAATTTAAGAATCTGGAAAGTACTTAAATCATAAAGATATTTGAAATGTAGTGGTTCATTGCAAGAACCAAGATCTTAGCCAACAGTTTAATTTAGAGGTGAGAACTGAACATACACAGTCAACATAGTATATGATTGCTTCATTCAAACTCTGTTGTTTATTATGTTGAAGTGCAGTACTTACTCCTGATGTAGGGTGAAACTACTTATCGTTAAAAAATTAGTATCACCCTTTTGTACTTTGTCTTTTTGCTATCTAGCATCAAATTGCAAGCAACACGTAGTATAAGTTTTTCTCTTAGCTTAAAAATGTAATTATTTCTTTGGGAAACTGGTCTCCAAGTTAGGGAAACCTCTTTCAGAACAGGTTCCAACACGTCTGGTAGATAAAGCAGAGCCAACCTTGACCGCTCTAATGGATGGAAGTAGAGAAGTGTGTCCCTCTGGCCAGAGAGCCTACAGCAGATTTGGGAACCTGTTTGGCTCCTCTCCCTTCTCTAGGCTTTTTGATGTCCTAGAAGGAACTCCAGAGCCATCATCTTAGCTGTGGACTTGTAGAGTCAGGATTAATTCTGTGTGTGTCAAGGCAAGATTCCTGTCAGGAAGGAAAACTGGCTGACGGTCCCCGTCCACCAGTCCTGAAGAGGTCACTGCCACTCCAGCTCATTCAGCTCACTGTGGGTTGCTAACTGTCTGACTGTCTCCAAGCTTGCGCTACTGATCAATGCTCATTTCACCCCTCTCTTTTCCCTTTCCTACTCTTGCTTCCTTTGCTATATCTGTGTGTCTTTAATGGTAAGACTAAAGAAAGTCTATCCACGTTATAATAAATAAATTTCATATACTTTTAGTAAAAAAATTGTTGTATATATTTTTTGGCTGCCTTTGTCCCTCTGTGTCTTGCTTTTGTTTTGTAAAATATTCTCAGCAGTATATACATACACACACACGCACACATATCTTTTTTATATCTATATACAGCACAGAACTTCAGTGCAAATTGAGTTCTCCTTACTGCATTTGCAGTTCTCTTCATGTTCCTAATATTTGGTTCTTGTTATCTTGCATTTTTAAAGCTTGCCCAGTAACACTTTAAGGTATTTGCTTCATTACTGGAATTTCTTTCTTATGTAAGTAGTAAGGAAAGAATCTGGGTAATATGTTCCCTTGGGGGAAAGATTTCTGGCCCCTATAACCCTTCTTTCATGTTATGTTTATCTTCCCTTCTTGATACTTTTAGTAACGCCAAGTCACTGGGGCCAGCATGGCTTTAAAGTAACACAGGCCTCACTGTCAATGCGATGTGTGACTCAGGTGTCAGTGATGCTGGCATAAATGGTTTAATTTAGCCCCTCTTGGTTTGCACGGTGGGATTTGGGCTTAGAAATCACCTAAGATGCTAACATTGAAGACCTGTCACAAAGATGAGCTGCCAAGGTCTATTTGTCCCTTCATTTGGTGTACAAATCACAAGTCAGATCCCTTTTTTAGCCACGCATCTTTTGACAACTTTTGTATGAGAAACATCTGCTTGCCATCTTCTTAGAAAGCAGCCTCACTTAGAGGGTGGACGTGTGTGGCGATAAGCAAAGATACCTGCTCCTTTTTCCTTCTGCCGGCTGATGCCGGCCTCATCCCTCCCTAACACAAAGAACCTGTGAGAGCTTGACTAACTAGAGTCCTGATTACAGAAGACTCTAAATCCGTGAACCCCCAAATCCTGGTATTTCTCAGTAAAAGCATTTAAAATCGCATCTTTCAAATTTGAGTTGGATTTACAAGTGAATCTCTTGAAACGGTTTTTATAATAGAGTGAACTACCAGATAAGTTTAATAGAAACTTGAAGAGCCCAAGAGTTATTGAATCTTTGGATAAAATCAGATATTTACTTCCCAGGTGGAAAAAATGCCTGTGTACATTCCTTTCACTTAAATCTTTGGGGTTTTGTTTGTTTGTTGTTGTTTTTACTTAAACAGGATCCTATTTCCTAGCGAGGTGTTAGGCAGTTAGTAATTTAACAGCACCAAGTGTTCATGTAATGCTTGGGTGTTGAATTCAAGACATTTTCTGTAAGTCTCAGATTCTTTTCTTACTACTTATTCTGGGGTGTAAGTGTAAGCCACACAATGAGATAAATACAACACTTACATTTTTCATCTTTGTGTAGAATAGAATTTCAGTTTACCATAAACCATGAGAATTCTGTAATTCGTGTGCCGGATATCTTGGGTCTCACTAACCAGACATACATTCTGCCATTTCTAACCTGGGCCTCAGTTTCCAATCCCTCCAGTTGGTTCGAAGACATACTGAACCACTACATGCTCTGCATTCACCCAGCTACTTCTAATAGAACCGGGAGTAATTCGGTTTGTTGTGGTTTAAGCCATGAACTCTCACTGATGATTATCTACGTGGATGCAAATGAGTAGGTTGTATGGCCTGAGGGCTGGCCAGGAAATTTTTCTCCAGCTGTGTTTTCCCCAAATATTTTTGTGATACAAGGTCTTTTTTCCTCTTGTTTCACACTGCATGTCATTTTTTAAAAACTTCTTATTTCAAAATCTGAGGTTTCCAGAAGAGCTGCAAAGGTTGTACCTGGTGGTCCCACATTCCCTTCACCCAGCTTCCCCTCACGGGCACATCTTACATCCCCTGGTCCTTTGATCCAAACTGAGAGAGTAACATTGGTCCAGTACTCTTAGCCAAACTCTAGACATTGTTCAGATTTCCCCAGTTTTTCCATTCATGTCTTTTTTTCTCTCCCAGGATCCAGTCTAGGAGACACAGTGCATTTAGTTGTCCCATCTGTGACAGCTCCTCAGTCTTTCCTTGGCTTTCGTGACCTTGGCACGTTTGAATTTTCACCACAAAAATTTAAATACACTCACACATTTATAAACACATAGTAGCCTGCCCTCTGGGGTTGTCTCCATTGTGTCTTGCCCTCTTCCCCTGTCTTCCCTTCATCTTTCCCTTTCTTTTCCCACTCCCCTGACTCCAAGATAAATGTTCTCGTCTCCTGGAAAGCCCGGTCCCCGTCCCAAATGCTGGGTCGGCCTGAGAAACATACATCCCGTGTGCTGACCTTCTCCCTCCAGATGCCCCTTGGCTTCCATTCTACACCTGGAAATCCATCTTCACATTTCCGTTCTAGCCTTTATGTCATTACCTTTGATTTCTATGAGCAACTTAATGTCTGTCCTCTTCAGAGTCTATGGACGAAAAGTAATAATCCTTCCGTTTGAATAGTGGTAATAATCTCTGCTACTGTTTTGGCCCAGAAGATCTCCAAAACACACTCTTGGAACTTGCTGAAAGTTACTGAAATTAGTGAGAACCAATCGATACTTCCAGCATAAAACTGCTCTGCATGACATCTGTATAATCGCTTTGCATGTGTGTATTTTAATTGTTGGTATTGCTTGGTAATGATTTATTCAAGAAGTAACGGAATTCATCTGGGGGGTTAGATTTTTAAAGTAATTCTTTGGGGGTGCAACAGTCTTGTTTTTTAATTCTGCGTCTTCCAAAGTTATTAACTTGTTTCTTTAAATTCAAACGGATACAATGATATGCAGATTCTGGCATGTCTCTGCATAGGTAAACTTTTTCTCCCCTCACAGTAAGTAAAATTTCAAGTAACATTCTGCAAGCGTAATAGCCTTAACCCCCTGTAAAACTTCCCCGTGATACTTTATCCCTGTACATTAGCTAAAGTTAATTGCGCGTTTGTTCTAGGACGGTTGTCCACTGACCGCTCTCTCGGTTGATTTCTGGAATTTTTAACTCTTTGGTCTTTTAGAGAATCCAAGCTAATAAAAGACGCAGATGAAGAAAAAGCTTCCTTGCAGAAATCCATCAGTATTACTAGTGCCTTACTCACAGAAAAGGATGCAGAGCTGGAAAAGCTGAGGAATGAGGTAGAGTACCACCTCGGGGACCCTGGCGGTACCCGTCCCTGTTCCGACCGGAAGCTAAGCCAAGCCGTGTGTTTCAGGTCACAGCGCTCAGGGGAGAGAACGCCTCCGCCAAGTCCTTGCGCGCAGTCGTTCAGTCTCTAGAGTCCGACAAGGCGAAGCTTGAGCTCAAGGTAAAGAACTTGGAGCTTCAACTCAAAGAAAACAAGAGGCAGCTCAGCAGCTCGTCAGGTAAAATGGCCACGTGCTTCCTCCCGACACTGCTGCTTCCCGCGGACGCGGGGTTCGTGGCGGGCGCACCCTTTGTAGGCGGCTGCTGCGCCACGCCGCGCCGACGGGGCCGCTCTGTGCCGGGCCCGCCCGCCTGTAGTCGGATGAGGCCCTAAACAGAGGGGCGCGCCTGCCGGTCCCCACTTCCGGACCTTCCCGTGGTCCTGAGCATCGGCAGAAGTTTATATAAGACAGTGGGTGATAACTGCCACCCCAGCAGCAGCCGCGGCTTCTGCAGGTCCCCTATCGGGGAGGAGGAAATGACGGCCGTGACCTTGACCGGCGTTCCTCCCCGCAGTGGGCCGGCCTGAGAGAGGACGACCGTGTCCGAGGGGTCCAGAGAGGAGACAGGAACTTCAAACGTGTTCTCAGAGAGGCGCATGTGCGGATTCCACATGAGAATGCGTTTCTAACACTGGCCCTTTCAATGCAGTAACAAGGAAATAAGATTGCAATTCTTTAAAAATCCCCCCTCCACTTTTTTTCTTTTTTTAAATATAAGGTAATACTGATACTCAGGCAGAAGAGGATGAAAGAGCCCAGGAGAGTCAGGTAATATTCCTTCCTTTTGCTTTGCTTGCTTGCTATTTTTAAAAAATCATTTAATCTTTTGAATAGGTAATGTATTCATATGTTCTAAACATTAAACAACGTTAAAAATACGTACAAGTAAAAATAAAAAAAATCTCCCTCCAAACACCATCTCCTGCTTAGTTCCCAGCCCCCCAAACAGGTAATCAGGGTTATTAATGTCTTTTTTATTTTTTCAGAGATTTTTTTAAAGGTACATACAAGCCAAGACTAATAGTCTTTCCACCTCCTTTTTTTTTACACATATGGGGGCATATTACATAAACTGATCTGCACTTTGCTTTTTATAGCTGTATAGTATTCTGTTATGTGGGTGTACCATAATTTAATCAGGCCTTATTGGTTGACATGACATTTGGGATGTTTTCTGATCTTTTAGGTGTATTATAAACAATGCTATAATGAACTGTCTTGAACACCTATCATTTTACAGATATACTAATATTTCTTTAGGATAAATTCATAGAAGTAGAATCCCTCCATAAAAGGTTCCTTCCTCATCTTTACCTTAAAAGGACAGGGCTCTTGAAAACTGTTTCCTAAAGCCAAAATTATCAAAATAGCCTTAGTTTTAAAAATGGTATTATATGGAGGCAAACTATTCTGTTTTTGGAAATGTATAGCCCACAAGCAACAAACATCTATTTTCAATTTTTATTATATATTTTGGACATACTTGTCTCATTCAAACTTCAAAGGTACGAAAGCCTTCTTTCACTTTTAAATAAAAGAGAAACTCAGTGCATTAGTGACTTTAGTTATGACATCTCCTTTGAAAGGCATGTAAGGATTCAACGCACAGCCTAATTTACCCTGAATAGCATTGTCTCTGCTTAGTTTGTATGTCTGATGAGCACAAACTTAATTCACAATGTTTTCTCTTTCCCCCTTCCTTTCCGCTTCCGTTTGTTTCATCTGCCACTGCCAACGCTTTTCTTCCAATCAGCAAATGGTTTGTTTTATGTTTCCTAATTTGTGAGCACGTGTGTGTGTGTGTGGTTTCCCACTGTACTTACATCCATTTTGTGGCTTTTTCCCCCCTTTCTGATATGTATCTGCTAACAGGGTAAAGTCTTTAGAAAATACAGTTTGAGAAGTGAGATGAGATTCAGTGGGTCTTGCCTTCAATGGCAGAAGGGAGATTCTGCAGAGAATCACAAAACTAGTGATTTCTAGCTTTGTTTCATACCTACCCCAGCAGGAGAAAAAGGCCAGATATTTCATTAAAAAGTGGATGTGTATGTATGAGTATATACACACACACAGATGTATTTTTTAATACTGTAAAATGGGATTTTTTCCCCAATGGACATTTAGATAAATGATACCTTTGTATCTGTAGAAGAAGGAAGAAACTTACTGATTTTTTTCTTTTCTTGGCTGCGTCATGCGGCATGTGGGATCTAGTTCCCTGACTGGGGATCGAACCCTCGCTCCTTGCATTGGAAGCGCAGAGTCTTAACCACTGGATCATCAGGGAAGTCCGAAACTTACTGATTTTAAATTAAAGTGCCCTTGCTTTGCCAGGTTAGGACAAGAGCGTTTCCTCCTGGTGGGCAGTCATCTCGTTATCCCACTGCCCCAATTCTGGGCCCAGGTGGCCTGAATGCTGCCCCTTCAGTGTGTGGCCACACCTCCTCAGGTGAAAGAGAGCTTAAGCCTTCTCTTTAAAACGCCTTCCTTTTTCTCTGAAGACCCATTTACCATCTCACCATGACTAATAAGTGAGTGTTAAATCGTAGTTGGAGGAGAATTTCCATGAGCTTTTTGAAATCTACAGAACATAAAAGTCCTGGCTTAGTTATAGTTTAGTGTAATAAGTAACTGGTTACGCTTTCTGTACAGTGTGTGTGTGTGTGTGTGTGTGTGTGTGTGTGTGTGTGAGAACATAATCTAAAACACGGTTGAGTCACGGCTGCTGTGGGCCCCTGCGACTCCAGCATATACTCTGCAGCCACAGCCTGAGAGTGTACTTGTAGACTTCTTGATGCTCCAGCGAACACATTTCAGACATTTTACACATCTGCTTTTGTTTTTTCCTAAAAAATCAGATTGATTTCCTAAATTCAGTAATAGTGGACCTTCAGAGGAAGAATCAGGATCTCAAGATGAAGGTGGAGATGATGTCGGAAGCAGCCCTGAATGGGAACGGTGACGACATGAACAATTACGACAGGTATTTCACGTCCAGCGATACTGAGTGGAACCTTAGTTCCATCTAAATAAATGTGTGTTTTTAAAGTTAGGTTCTTCAGACAGAGGACAAATATCGCATGATATCGCTTCTAGGTGGAATCTAAAAAAATGGTACAAATGGTACAAACAAATAGAGTTACAGATGTAGAAAACAAACTTACAGTTACCGGGGGGTAAAGGGGGGGGAGGGATAAATTGGGAGATTAGGATTGACATATACACACTACTATATATAAAATAGATAACTAATAAGGACCTACAGTATAGCACAGGGAACTCTACTCAATACTCTGTGGTGACCTATATGGGAAAAGAATCTAAAAAAGAGTGGAATTATGTACATGTATGGCTGATTTGTGTACAGCAGAAGGTAACACAACATTGTAAATCAACTATACTCCAATAAAAAATTTTTAAAAAGAATATATATATGTATAACTGAGTCACTCTGCTAATACAGCAGAAATTAACAAAACGTTGTAAAACAACTATACGTCATCAGTAAAATTAAAAAAAAAAAAAGGCTCTCCAGTGGATTGGAGGAACAATTGCTTTGTGGTTATTTGACTTCCACAAATCTGGCAGGAGAGTGAAAATGGTTTGATGTGAAAATTTAAAACGTGGACCGTAGTACTTAAACACTTGAGGCTCCCCGACTTGGCCACAATTCTTGCTTATTTTTTGTTCATTACAAGTGATACTGTCTCTTGAATTTCTTCTGATGGAGATGAGTTTCTGATTATGCACATTAACATTTGTAGTGATGACCAGGAGAAACAGTCCAAGAAGAAACCTCGCCTCTTCTGTGACATATGTGACTGCTTTGATCTCCACGACACAGAGGATTGTCCTACCCAGGCACAGATGTCTGAGGACCCCCCCCATTCCACACACCACGGCAGTCGGAGCGAGGAACGCCCCTACTGTGAAATCTGTGAGATGTTCGGGCACTGGGCGACCAACTGCAATGACGACGAGACTTTCTGATGAAGCCTCACATCCAGAACTGGGCTTTCTCAGATGCACTAGCGTTTAGGCAACTGACCACCAGCATTGTGTGTGCAGACTTCAGGAGAACTCATGTTATTTTTGACCCCCCATCAACAAATCTAAGGAAATATTTTGATCTTCAACAAATCTCCCTTTTAGTCTCCCCTTATAAGTTTATCAGAATAATCAGTAGGTGAGTTTTCACCTCTGATTTTGTCTTCTTGAATTTAAAAAGTATTAACAAGACATTGCACCAGATGCCATTACATTAATTGTCCCTAGGGAGACCTCAGAGAACGACTCCTACCCTCACAATACCTTATTTAAGTAACTTTAAATTATGCTGTTACTTTTCATATTTGCACTAAAATATTTCCAGGCTGCGTTTGTATATTTAGATGTTTTGGTTAAACTTTGACACTGGAATGAGTTGAAAAAATGTGCCACTTTGCATATTCATCTACTCATTTAAAATATTTTATACTTAAAGAAATATCTGAGCTCTTTGCACTACCTGATATCAGTAGTGCCTTTATTTCAGGCTTGATGATACTTAGGTGTGATTATAAAATCATGAAACAGGTAAAGGGAGGGGGAAGCCCCCAAACTGCTGTGGGGACATTTTATAATCTCTATGCTGCACCCACTTACTCTTCTATGGTGTTTTTTGTTTATTGGTTTTGCATAATTTCAGCTTCTATATATTATATGTATATATTTTTGTAAAATCTCTATTTTGGGAAAAAACATATACAATGTGTCTTTCTTTTCAGATTTTTACCTTTATGAAAAAGAAAACACTTAAAATGTTCATCAGGACCTAACGGACTAGGCCAGAAATAGCATCATGTGGCTTTGCAGCTCCTTGTTCTTTGTGTTCTCATTTTATTTCTTTATCAGATATAAATAACTGGGAGAATTCTCTCCAGATTTTTTTTTCCTTCTCCAGCAGATAGCCCCAGCAGTCAGTTAATTAGATAATAAGCCACTATAAAACACCTAAATTAACCAATCTACAATCTTTACACGTTTTTTTTTTACTGTGTTTTTAGATGAATGTACGATGAGAAATTCAACATTAATAATTTTGGATTTTCTTATCACAAAAAATAAACTGAAGGACCTCAGCCACAAGAAGTTTATCAACCAGTTTGAATCTATTTATCTTCATTTGAATGTCTCCTAGAATATGTAAAAAGTAATAAATAAATGTATCTTCCATGAGACATGTATAATAAGAACTTCTATAATTGTATATATGCCTTTGATGTATTTTCCTCTCAAGATTATCAACTATGTGTTTGACAAGTGAAAAATCTGTAGTCAGTTGAAATTTGGGGTTATAAACATATTATAATAGGAACTGTTTCACAAACAACATGTAAAGCAATATTAAAATCTGAGCAAACAAGTGTTCTGTATCTACTTTAATAAATGGTTATTCTTTTTGGCCAGTGTAGTAAACTGGTATTATTCTCAGGTTTATTTGTCATAATGGTTTTTCTTTAAGTGAGCAAGCACTAGAGACCCAAATAGCAATTTCTACTGCAGTCTGTTGATAAACTGCTTTTAAGAAATTATCTCAAAGCATTCTACGACCCATTCAGCATAAGATCAATACCCAAGGTGGTTATCCATTGCTATGTCTTACTATATTACCTGACAGAAATGTAAGTGGCACCATGTAGTACCTACTACCTATTACAGCATGAAGTTTTGGAAGGAAACTCTGTGAAAGCTGTTGTGGTATTTTCCAAAATGATAACTGAACCAAGCAATCTGTTTTATGAGCTCCCCCCCCCCCCCCCCCGCCACAGGTAGATATTTCCAAAGCAGAGTTACCGGCTGAACGTTATTTTGACCTAAAAATTACCGACAGTGGTCCTTGACTTCAGCTTTGACCGAATGGATGAAAAGACTCAAAACTATGAACTACATTTGTTGTGGTGACCATTTCACCACATATACGTATATCAAATCATTATGTTGTACACCTAAAATTAATATTAAATATCCATTATATCAATTAAACATACATTTTAAAAAGAAAAAAACTCGAACACTAAACAAGTCTGTGATATTTATAGGGCAACTGCGGTAGTATTGCAGTATCACCAGTTGGGTCTTTACACAAATAAAACACCTCTGTTGATCGTTTAGAATCCTGGTCCTGTTTGCAGAGGATCGTTTCTCATCCGAGTCTTGCTCGTTTGCACCCACGCATGCCTGAGAGTTCGCTAACCGTGGGCATCTTTACCTCTTACGTGGGTGTGCCCTCATTTACCAGTTCAGGACATGGCCTGCTGAGCTCAACATTTATTCTCACAGATGCTGCTAAAATAATACATGTTCTCAGTTGAGCAAAAAACCTGCGCACGTTGAGAAGAGTTTGTGATACAGGTTGAGAAGAATCCCTGTGAAAATCGGGTGAGAACTAGGGCATGGAACAGTCTACACGTGTGGAAACATGTTATTTTAAAATTAAATGTCTTTGATAGAGTCAAGAAGTTGAGAGTGGAAGTATGTAAATATGTATAGTTGACTACTGTATCATCTCCAAATTCCACTCTTTGCTTATTCATACTCCATGGTAATTGCTTAGCGAGTCCTTTCTTAGTAACAGTGTATAAAGGGTTGAAGGGAGCCAGGCAAGACCAGACATTTTCAAGCCCCTTTCACCAGATCCCAAATAGCCAATTTTACACCTCAAAGTACTGAAACGGATATATCTTCCTAATAAGTTATTTATTTAGCAATTATTAAATAACAGGCACCCTGCTAAGCCTTTTACATAAATCACACGATGTAAATTACACCGTTTCACCCTCGCAACTCACGAGGTAACATGGGAATTTTACCTAGATTCCACATCGAATAGTATTTGTGTGAAATACCATGTCGCGTGAATGTCTACTAGGAAGAGCTGAACAGACAAGTCACTCAAGGTTCCCTCAGCTATTAGCCATTTTTGTAGATTTTAGCCGACAAACCAAAAGGGCAAAGCGCAGGACCTTTTTGATTGCTATAATTTAAAAGATTTCCATTCAAGTTTAGCTTCGTTACCATCTTACAGCGAGTGTGCTTGCTGCTAAGATGAAAGTCTCGATTTTTAAACGGGACGAGTAGGATCCGGTCTCTGCCCTTAAACCCAATTCTCAGCGCCCAACTGAGGTGCCCTGGACTGAGGCGGGGTCTGGACGGGTCTGTCGCTCGCGGGGAGCCTCGGAACCCACGCAGTGGAAGAAAGAGGCGGGCGCTAGGGCCTGGGGAGAGAGCAGCAGACACCCGCCGATTCCGGTTTCCGGGTTTGGCTTGCTGTCAGCGGCCCTCGTCACGTGAACATGCCGTCACGTGACAGCGTCTGTGGGCCTCGCGTCGGGGTAAAGCCGATCCGGTTGGATTGCAGGGAAAAGAGAGCGGTGGGGCAAGATGGCGGCGCACCTGTCCTACGGGCGAGTGAACCTGAACGTGCTGCGCGAGGCGGTGCGTCGCGAGCTGCGCGAGTTCCTGGACAAGTGCGCGGGAAGCAAGGTGAGGGACAGTGCGCGGCGACACCGCCCTCCGGCGCCGTCCGGCCTGGCCTGATCAGATCCCTGACCGACCGCCTGGGCTTCAGGTGTACGAGGTTTCCTAGGGCTTCCAGGAGGAGAGCTGGCGGGAATGCTAAGTTGGGGAGAGGGGCCCGCTGGTGGGGCCTGGGGCGTCCAGCCCGCAGTCCGCGTGGCATCGTGATTGTTTCATGGCAGCAGAATAAGCCACCGTGCTGTCTCAGCCTCTAGTGAACCAGCTTGTGGTCAGGTCGAGGGGCGGATCTGGTGCCCCCGAGCTCCCACCCCAGACACGGGAACTGGTGATGCGGGCCCGGCCCAGGGACGTAGCTGGTCCAGTGTCCATTCATTACAAAGATCATATGTGTCGTTATAAATCATACCCTCAAAAGTATGAAGCACCAGCACCTTACAACCTGCTGCTCCCTCGGATTATGAGAAGTTGTAGCTATTTGAGGTTTTAACGTCGGCTTCTTTAAATAGTATTGTTCCTCCTGTTAGACGTTTATTAGCACCCAGCTCACAATGGAATCAGAAACCGTAGATTAGAGACTTCATAGGATTTCTTTTAAGTGGTATTACCTCTCCTCTCTCCCCTTAGGATTTATCAGTCCCTCTAAGTAACTGGCAATACAACTCTGAAGAGAAAAGGAAAATTGGGGAAACTCAGGAATCAGTATTAGAAAAAATAGGACCTCAAGAGGTAGAGTGGTTGCTAGAAGCAATTGAAAGAAAACAAAAGCAGGCTAAGTCCTACGTGCCCAGTTCAAGCTCAGGAAATAAATGTGAAATCTGAATGAGATCATGGATTGTATCAATGTCAATATCCTGGTTGTAATACCTATTGTACTATAGTTTTGCAAAATGTTTCCACTGGGGGAAACTGGGCAAAGTGTACTAGGGGGTCTCTGTGTTGTTTCTTACAACTGAATATTAATCTACAGTTATCTCAATAAAAATTTCAATTAAAAATGAAAGAAAAAGAAATCACACTGGAGTTTAGCAGTGGTAGGGCCCCAGAGCACTACCCTGTAGGGTCATTAAGTCCTAGGTTGGAGTCCTGACTCCCTTATACTGTGTACGTCCAAGGTCCCTATATGGCCTTGGACGTTACTTAAACTTTCTGAGCCTTTAAAAATTTCCTCTTCTGGGACTTCCCTGGTGGCGCAGTGGTTAAGAATCCTCCTGCCAATGTAGGGGACATGGGTTTGAGCCCTGGTCCGGGAAGATCCCACGTGCTGTGGAGCAACTAAGCCCATGCACCACAACTACTGAGCCCACGTGCCACATCTACTGAAGCCGGTGCGCCTAGAGCCCGTGCTCCGCAACAAGAGAAGCAGCCACAATGAGAAGCCCCTGCACTGCAACGAAGAGTAGCCCCTGCTCGCTGCAACTAGAGAAAGCCCGCATGCAACAAGACCCAAAACAGCCAAAAATAAAAATTAATTAGTTTAAAAAATAAAGTATACAATTCAATTTTTAAAAATTTCCTCTTCTGTCAAAATAAGATTTGTATTACCTATATCAGAGGTTTTAATTTTTATAATTCGATTATATGATACTTATATATAAAATACAAGTTGAGGACTTCCCTGGTAGTGCCGTGGTTAGGAATCCGCCTGCCAATGCAGGGGACACGGGTTCGAGCCCGGGTTCATGCCGCAGAGCAACTAAGTCCTTGTGCCACAACTACTGAGCCTGAGCTCTAGAGCCCGTGAGCCACAAGTACTGAGCCCGAGTGCTACAACTACTGAGCCCGAGTGCCACAACTCCTGAAGCCCGTGCACCTAGAGCCTGTGCTCCGCAACAAGAGAAGCCACCGCGATGAGAAGCCGTAGTCTCCACTCGGGAGAAAAAGCCTGCGTGCAGCAAGAAAGACCCAATTCAGCCAAAAATAAATAAATTAATTAATTAAAAAATAAAATAGGGCTTCCCTGGTGGCGCAGTGGTTGAGAGTCCGCCTGCCGATGCAGGGGACACGGGTTCGTGCCCCGGTCCGGGAAGATCCCACATGCCGCGGAGCGGCTGGGCCCGTGAGCCATGGCCGCTGAGCCTGTGCGTCCGGAGCCTGTGCTCTGCAACGGGAGAGGCCACAACAGTGAGAGGCCCGCGTACCGCAAAATAAATAAATAAATAAATAAAAATAAAATAAAAGTTGAGTTGTTGCAATTGGCAGTTTCCATATGGTTCAGTCTAATAATAATACCATGACACAGATACACAGCAAAGTACCGTCCTTCTTTCCTTTGAGGACAATGACTAGGTCTTAACTTTCCCATTTACCACCAGTAACATCACTTACCCTGATGCTATTTTTTTAAGACCTGTAGGATATGAATGTGGCCAGAGCCAGTTACAATCTTTGTTAATTCAGACTTTGAGGCCAATAGTCCTACTACGTATGACTGCCATTTTCTGTTGGTATTGTTGAAATTCCTGATATTAACTGTAATGAGAGAATGTTTCTCCCCTCTTATAGGCAATAGTTTGGGATGAGTACCTCACAGGACCATTTGGCCTGATTGCACAGTATTCACTACTGAAGGTAAATGAGCTATTTGGGTTTTGTTCAGGGATTGATAATTCTGTACTTTAGGGACCTCCTTGGCAGTCCAGCTATTAAGACTCTGCGCTTCCACTGCAGGGGGCGAGGGTTCGATCCCTGATCTGGGAACTAAGATCCCGAATGCCGCCATAAATTTAAAAATTAAATTAAATTAAATTAAAAAAATAATAATTCTGTACTTTAGTAATAATAATAAGTTTACATTTCCTCCTGAGTAGTTGGCTTGCAAGGCTGTTTGGTTTTTATCAACACCGATACCAATGCCTGGCTAACATTTTGTATACAGCAGTCCTTTGGCTGATGATTCTGTACTGATCCTAATGGCTAGCATTGTATTATGTGACTGTTACCTGGTGTCTTTGATAGTGCATCACGTGAGAGTCATTTAAATTCAGATACAGTAGCAGTGACTTCGTCCTGAAACCTTGTCCTTTACACAGCTGGCTTTGGGAAATCTAAATTTTGATAACAAAGTACTGATGTACATTTGACTGGGAGTGTTTATGATGTCTGAGTCTGGATACCATACGTAAATTTCAGGGGTTTTGTTAACCTTTCGTGTGTGTGTGTTTTCCTAGGAACATGAAGTGGAAAAAATGTTCACGCTTAAAGGAAGTCGTTTGCCAGCAGCTGATGTCAAGAATATTATTTTTGTTGTCAGACCCAGGCTAGAATTGATGGATATAATCGCTGAAAATGTGCTCAGGTATCTCTCAGAGCTCTTGTTTGGGCCAAAAGAAGTTAATCCTTCCCGTGGTTTTAATGTCCTGAGCTTCTCATTGTGAACCCCTTCTCTTGCCAGTACCTTGGAAAGCGGTCTTTTGGAAAAACTGGGACAGGCACGGAAGAATACAACGAAGAAAAGTGGGAAACTTGTGACATTGTTCAAACAGTTTGAGAGGGCGGTTATCATAAATCCCCATTCTTTCAGGACAGCTAAAAGTTTGGACGTGTATCAGTAGAAAGGACACTGATTTTAAAAACAAAAAAACAAAACACCTCTAATGGTTATACTGAATATAAGGTGCTTGAATTTCATAAGCAAAGTAAGAGCTGATTAAAATTTTATTTAGCATCCAGTCTAGAGAGAGGAAGTTCTCTCAGCCCAGTCTGTACTCTGTGGTATAATCGATTGATGTGGCCCCTAAAATCTTAAAAGCATATGGGCTATTTTGAGAAGTCCAGTGTCGAGGAGAGATAGGAGTCAAGAGTGATGTTTTGTTTTAATATGAGACGCTGTGGCTGCATTGGTTTGGTTAAAGAACAATTTGTTTTCAACAAGACACAGATATCCTGCTTCAATAAACCTGAGAGCTTTAATGCCCCCATAAATAGTTTAAGAGAAAGCTAGAAAATGCAGATACTGGCTATGAATCAACGCTTTCCTGTCAGGGAAAAAAAAAGGGAGAGAGAGAGCGAGAAAGCGACTGTTAACAGTTGGGTCTGAAAGTCAATGTTCATATGTTTATCTAGCCAGCATTTATTTAGTGCCTCCTGTGTGCCCGGCAGTTTGAATAAAGTAAGTGAAAGAGTCTGTGACTCTAAAGAGCTTGTAAGCTAACAAATGTTCCTTCTTTTGCAGTGAAGACAGACGTGGCCCAGCAAGAGATTTCCACATTTTGTTTGTGCCACGACGTAGCTTATTGTGTGAACAGCGGTTGAAGGATCTAGGTGTTTTGGGATCCTTTATTCATAGGGAGGAGTACAGCCTAGATCTCATTCCATTTGATGGGGATCTCTTATCCATGGAATCAGAGGGTGCATTCAAAGTAAGTTTGGCGTTTTCTTTTTTAACGTCAGGGTTTAATTTTTGCCAAATTTGTGAACAGGACGGTCATGTTAATCTCAGGTGTACAGCAGAGTGATTCAGTATTTTTGCAGATTATATTCCATTATAGGTTATTACAAGATAATTAGGTATAATTCCCTGTGCTATACAGTAAATCCTTGTTGCTTATCAATTTTATGTATTCTAGTTTGTATCTGTTGATCCCATACCCCTAATTTGTCCCTCCCCCCTTCCACTCCCCACCGGTAACCGCTAGTTTGTTTTCTATGTTTCTGTGCGTCAGTCTCTGTTTTGTGTATACATTCATTTGTATTATTTTTTTAGATTCCACATATGAGTGATGTTATGTAGTATTTGTCTTACTTCACTAAGCATAATATTCTCTAGGTCCATCCATGTTGCTGCAAATGGCAATATTTCATTCTTTTTAGTTTTTTAAGGAACCTCCATACTGTTTTCCAGTGGCTGCACCAATTTACATGCCCACCAACAGTGTAGGAGGGTTCCCTTTTCTCCACACCCTCTCCAGCATTTATTATTTGTAGACTATTTTTTTTAATTAATTTTTATTGGAGTATAGTTGCTTTACAATGTTGTGTTAGTTTCTGTTGTGTAGCAAGGTGAATCAGCTATACGTATACATATATCCCCTCTTTTGGGGATTTCCTTGTAGGTTCTCATTAGCTATCTATTTTATACATAGTGGTGTATATATGTCAGTCCCAATCTCCTAATTCATCCCACCCTCCCTCCCCCCGCCTTGGTATCCATATGTTTGTTCTCTACATCTGTGTCTCTGTTTCTGCTTTGCAAATAACTGATGGCCATTCTGACCAGTGTGAGGTGATACCTCATCACAGTTTTGATTTGCATTTCTCTAATAATTAACGATGTTGAGCATCTTTTCATGCGCCTATTGGCCATCTGTGTGTCTTCTTTGCAGAAATGTCTATTTAGACCTTCTGCCTATTTTTTGATTGAGTTGTTTGGTTTTTTGTTATGGAGTTGTAGGAGCTGTCTGTATATTTTGGGAATTAAGCCCACGTCGGTCGCATCATTTGCAAATATTTTCTCCTAGTCCATAGGTTGTCTTTTCGTTTTGTTTATGGTTTCCTTTGTTGTGCAAAAGCTTATAAGTTTGATTAGGTCCCATTTGTTTATTTTTGCTTTTATTTCTATTGCCTTGGGAGACCGACCTAAGAAAACATTGGTATAATTTATGTCAGAGAATGTTTTGCCTATGTTCTCTTCTAGGAGTTTTATGGTATCATATATTTAAGTCTTTAAGCATGGCACGTTTTTAGAATTGGGCATTTATCTTTTTGTTATAAGAGTTTTAAGAATTCTTAATATATTCTGGATGCAAGTCTCTTACCAGATATTTGATTTGCAAATATTTTCTCCCATTCTGTGGGCTCTTTTCACTTTTTGGTGAAAGGGATATCTCAATGCACCAAAGATTTTAACTTTGATGAAGTTCGATTTATCTTTTTTTCTCTTGTTGCTTATGCTTTTTGTGTCATATCTGATCTAAGGTCACAAATTTACTCCTATGTTTTCTTCAAAGAATTTTACAATTTTGGTCCTACATCTAGGTCTTTGATGGGTTTTGAGTTTATTTTTATCTGATGTGAGGTCGGGGTCCAACTTCCTTCTGCATGTGCAGATATGCACGTGGATATCCATGTGTTCCAGCACCATTTGCTGAAAGAGTATATTTTTCTCAGTTAATTGTCTTGGTACCCTTGTCGAAAATCAGTTGTCCCTAAATGTGTTTATTTCTGGTGTCTCAGCTCTACCCCATTGATCAGTATGTCTGTCCTTAATGCCAGTAACACACTGTCTTGATAAATGTAACTTTGTAGTAAGCTTTGAAATTTGGAGGTATGAGCCCTTCAAAGTAGTATATCACTTTTTTTCTTTCAGTTTGTGTTATTTTAGTCTTAATAAATCCTTCTCTACCTGAAGACATAGAAAATCTTGTATTTTCCTTTAAAAGTTTTAAAGTTTTGCTTTTCACGTTCAGGTCTTTAATTCAGCCTGAACCATGTGTTTGGAGTGTGTGGTGTGAAGTAGGGACTAATTTATTTTTATCTGTATTTTTCCATATGAGGCTTATTTTATTTTTTCCATATAGTGCCAGTTGTTCCAGCGCAATTTTTCCCCACTGATTATTTTCGGCGCGTGTTTGTTAGCGAATATGCATATCTTTGTTCCCCAGTTCTGGATGGTTTTTCCAAATGTAATTTTATATATTGGTTTTGTTTACAACTTTATTTTAAAGAATGCTTTCTCTCATAAGAATATTACTTTATGTTGAAAAAAGTAATTTGAAAATCTTTTGTAAACATAATCTGTGTACATGAAAATTTTCTTTGAGTAAGAAAGGGTACAGAATGAAAAGTAAGCCACTCTCCACCCAATTCTCAAAATGCCATACCTCCCAGAAGCAATCACTATTACTCGTTCTTTTTTAATTTGTTTTTGGAAGTGCTTTAGGCAGCTACAGCTCATAGTATATATGAGCTTTTATTCAAATGGTAGCATATCCTATATAACTTCGGTAACTTACGTTATTCTCTTAATAATATATCTTGGAGTCATTTTCTACCATCTATGAAAATACTTTTTTATTCTTAGCTGAAGCTGCATACTGTTCCATTGTTTGGATGTACAATGATTTATTAAGTCAGTCCCCTTTTGAAGGACATTTTGTTGTTTCTCATCTTATGCTTTTAGAGGCAGTGCTACAGTGAATTACCTCATGCATAGATCACTGTACACGTGGGCCCTGTATCTGTAGGCTTTTTTTTTTTTTTTTTTTTTTTTTGCGGTACGCAGGCCTCTCACTGCTGTGGCCTCTTCCGTTGCGGAGCACGGGCTCCAGACGCGCAGGCTCAGCGGCCATGGCTCACGGGCCCAGCTGCTCCGCGGCGTGTGGGATCTTCCTCGGCAGGAGGACTCTCAACCACTGCGCCACCAGGGAAGCCCTGTATCTGTCGGCTCTTTACCTGCCTTTGACATTTGTCTATTGACTTAGCTTATGGTAGTTTTTGCTACGCGTACTTTTTTAGTGTAATCATATTTATCTGTATTTCCTTCTTTGAGTTATGCATATGTGACGTTGATGCTGCTGGTCTGGAGACTAGAACTTTTGAGAACCACTGGTGTTGTGCAAAAAATTATTTGAAACTCTTTCTTCCCTAGTATGTTGTTACAGTGACCACTGCTTTCAAAGAGTGAACCTGAGGAAGAGCTCAGTGGAGCCACTGATGAATTTTATAACCAGGAGAGTTTCTTGGCTCTTCTTTTCAGCCATGTTCCCCACTGATTTGCTTACAGTGAATCTCTTCCATTGATGGTACAGATTTCCCGTCCCCCAACATTTTATATGAAAATTTTCAAATATACAGAAAAGTTGAAAGAATGGTACAGTGAACGCCCGTATACTCATCACCTAGGTTCTGAAATTAACATTTTGCTATATTTGCTTTATCACGTAGCTATAATGGTATACCCTCATGTAATCAATTCACATCCGTGTAATTAATGTGAATTGGTAGCAGCTGAGGAAAACCTGTCCTGGCATGACAAAACCTGTCCAGAGGAGAGATTTCCTGTTTATTTAACCGCTGGTTTGCAAAAAAGAACAGAATTCTTTTCTGCTGAGAATTTGAAGCCCTTGGTTTATATATGTTCACTTAAGATTCTATTTTAGAAGTCAGAGATTTCGCCTGGATAATAAAGCTGAGAGTTCTACCTAATGTTAAATTCAAGCCCGATTTCTGATAGAGTTGAGGTCCTTTTACTTATTTATGTGATTTTAAACAGTGAGCATAATTTAGCTTTTCGTGGCATCAGGAGGCACGTGTAGATCTCTCTGTGCTTTGGGGCTGTGATTATGACCGTATTGCACTGCACAAAACGTGGGAATTAGAGTTCAGCTCATTGAACTCTAATGCTCAGTCACAGGGCTTAAACTATTGGGACCTTCATATGTATATATAGAAATCAGTATACATAAAATCTACCTACCTCCTTTGTAAAAACTGCACGGTAGGGCTTCCCTGGTGGCTCAGTGGTTGAGAGTCCGCCTGCCGATGCAGGGGACACGGGTTCGTGCCCCGGTCCGGGAAGATCCCACATGCCACGGAGCGGCTGGGCCCGTGAGCCATGGCCGCTGAGCCTGCGCGTCCGGAGCATGCGCTCCTCAACGGGAGAGGCCACAACAGTGAGAGGCCTGCGTACCGCAAAAAAAAACAAAAACAAAAACAAAAAAACTGCAAGGTAGCGGACGGTAGAGGCCTCCCTTCTGAGGCGGCGGTGCGGGCGCTACCCACTGGGGCTCTGCTCCCCCGCACGAGCCCGCGCATCCTTCCCGTCGAGGTCCCCGCGTGGCGCGACCAGGCCCGGTGGCACGGATGTTTCCATGCAGGCGATTTTGACAGCAGTCATCATACCAAGCTATTATGAAATGTGATGTCAGTCTGGAGGACGGATAATATATAAGCCAGTTCTTGACACGCTGTCTACATGGAAACATCTGAGACCATCAGTCCACTTCACTTTGCCATTGAACATGATCCCTATAAGCATATAATACATAATTGTTGAAATGTAACTAAAATGTGGAAAACATGTATATCTTCTTCTGGCTCAAGGAATATTATTATAAAAGAGTTAAAAACTGTGGCCTTTCATTTATACAAATGGAATATTGTATTGACTTCTCTCAAGTAGTAGGGTAAGGGAAGAAAAATAAAGTTTTCTCCAGCCCGTGCCCTAGTCACAGTACCATATTTTTTTCTCCTTAAGACTTTCAAAGCAAAGTTTAAAGGACCTGCATGATTGAATGAGTTTATGTTGTCCATTTAATAATTTTAGAATGTAAAATTTTCCTTAAAAGGTCTTACTTCTTATATGGTGTGCTAGACTGGCTGGTGTTATGTGAGTGAAGCACTGTAATTTTAGTTAAAATCAAAACTGCCTACCCTTTTTTTTCCCCAACCTGAAGTAAGAATTGCCTACAATTAAGTCAGGAAAACAAACACATTCCAAGTAGTTACAAGTACACCTGTTTAAAATTCATTTTCATTGGTTTGATAAGCATAGAAAAACAAAACAAAACAAACAACAAACAAAAAAACTGCCAGGTATTCTATCGTGTAGGCATGTGGGACTTTGGGGTCAAAAAATATGTGAATTTGAATGTTAATGGGTATTAGCATTTGTCCCTCCAAAAATGCCCTCATGGCTTGAAATACCAGGTGATTCCACAAGCACAGAATACAGGGATATTAGTACAAATAATCATCCCACCACCAGTTATAATAGAGCAAAAAATTCAAGATTAATATGTCATCAACTCTTAAATTTTTTTAAAAAGAATTACAAAAAGAATGTCTATAGTAATACAACTTTTTAAGTTTAAAAAAATGAATACGATTTTGAGAGATATTCCCTAATTTTTTTTTCTTAAATTTTTAGCTTAACTCTGCTCTGATAGGGAGTTTTAGGTAATTTTTCAAGAAAGTATGTCTTCAGACATTCTTGAGTTGGACATGTCTTATGCAGTGAAATGTTAAAATCATCAGACTTGGAAGAGCCGCCAAGCACTCTCCCCAGGCTCTTTCCAGGCACAGCCCTCCTTCCTCCCTGGGTGGAGCACGAGTCCCACCCTCGTGTGCTTAAGGCCTCCAGTGTGCCCTCCCTCCTGGCTTTGGAAGCTAGAAGCACGTTGGGAGGGTCGGTGAGGGGTGTCTGGTACAGTGTTCCATTTTGACTTATGAGTGGATGATTGTAAAAAAAAAATAGTAATCCAAACAAGTTCTAATAATAAAAGCTAATATTTGTTAAGGACTTACTATATGTTTCAGGTACTGGGATGAAATGTTTTACATGCAATTACCTCATTTAATCCATATACTATGTTGAATATACTCCCTTCTGCAGACCATAAATAAGGCACAGAGAGGTTACCTAAGTGGCCGAGGGCACCAGTTGGGAAGTGACACAGCCGAGGTTCAGATCAAGACAACCAGAGTCGAGAACCTGTGCTCTTACCCATGTCAGAACTGCTAGAGTCTCTCTTCTCACTTCCTAGCTGGTTGTGTGTATATTTTTTGGTCCCTTTTTCTATGCAGAAAAGTATAATTTTGTCTACTTTACAAAATATACCCTGTATATTTTATAAGGTAAAATATATCTTCTGAAAATGAGATCACTCTCTAAAGATTCTTCAGCTGCCCCTTTCTCATTTCTCAAGATGTTATGGCCTTCACTTGCTGTCAGTACATATGAAATTGGCGTCATGTTTGTAAAAACTGCCAGGTATTCTGTTGTGAGGTCATCTGGGACTTTGGGGGGTCAAAGAATATGTGCGCTTATGTGGCCCTCCCACGGTGTCCTCCTAGCCTTTACACTCACAACGGTGAATGAGAAAGCCCAGTCCCTGTGTCAGTCTTTCTTAATCAGTAGCTTATTCAAGAGCTGATGAACTAAGAGGAGTGCCTTCCAGAAGGCTCTGCCACGGGAGAATTGCTGCCATAGCTGCCCCCGACGGCAGAGCTGTTGGCCTCCTGGCCTGGGCTGGACTCGAGTCTGCAGCTTCCTGGCAAAGTGGGGAATTAGTGGAAACAGTCTTACCCAGTGGCTGTGTAGTCCCAGCGCCTGACAGAGGTGGGTGCCTCATGCACCCAGATGACCATGACCGTAACCGGCCCTTCCTCCCCGCAGGAGTGCTACCTGGAGAGCGACCAGACCAGCCTGTACCACGCAGCCAAGGGGCTCATGACCCTGCAAGCTCTGTACGGGACGATCCCCCAGATCTTTGGGAAAGGAGAGTGCGCCCGGGTGAGAAACGGCAGGTGCTTCTGGTGGTGGAGGAAGGGTCCCCTGGTCCCCAGGAAGGGAAGGAGTGGGAATCTGTTTACAAATACAGTCAATCCTTTTTATTTGGCAATTCACCTATTTACTGAAATTTATTTGTAGCCCCCAAATCAGTATTCACAGTGTTTTGTGGACATGCTCAGAGCGGCAGTAATTTGAGTTGTCCAGTATGCATGTTCCCAGCTGAGGTCACTCAGAGCAGCCCTGTGCCTTCAGCTCATACCATAAACAAGTGTCCTTTTTGCCGCTATATAATGCCATGCGCTGCTCAGTGCCACTTTTTTTTTTTTTTTTGCATTTTTGTGCTCTTTTTGATGGTGATTTTGCTGTTTAAAATGGCCCCCAAAGGTGGTGCAGAAGCACTGTCTAGCGCTCAGAGCGCAGGGAGGCTGTGATGGGCCTTAGGGAGAAATCTCATGTTAGATGAGCTTCGTTCAGGCCTGAGTGATGGCGTTAGAGAATCAACGTCATATATTTAATGTGTCTTTAAACAGAAACACACATAAGACAAGGTTATATATTGATCAGATGACAAAAATGTTATAACCAGAGGTTCGCGGCACCCTAACCCCGATTGCCCCTCGGGGCAGTGGTTCGGTATTTGCTGGTTCAGTATTCACAGCAACTTTATAGAACAGAGCTACTGTGAATAACAGAAGTAGACTCTCTGAACTAGGCCCCGTTGAGAAATAGCTGCTACCACTGGCTAAAGTGTAAGTGTTGGAACAGGCAGCCAACAGCGAATGCTTTTCTGTAGCTGCTTATTTCTTATCCATCTCACTCTTCCACCGTTTTTCTCCTTTTTTCACTTTTTTGATTCTTTCCATTTTTAGCCAAATTTTTTAATCTGCTTATTCCCAGGAGGGTCCCACCTGATCCCATGTTTTGTTTCCAGCAAGTGGCCAATATGATGATCAGGATGAAGAGAGAGTTTACAGGGAGCCAGAACTCAATATTCCCTGTTTTTGATAATCTCTTGTTGCTCGATCGGAATGTGGATTTGTTAACGCCTCTTGCCACTCAGCTTACGTATGAAGGACTCATTGATGAAATTTATGGTATTCAGAACAGTGAGTAAAGTAACACCTACTTTTACTAATAGGTAATCTGATAAAAATATCCAAAAGGCCGTTTTTTTAGAAGGTGCTTCCTTTTCAAGTAAATCAGAGAATATTTGAAAAAAATAAAAATGCTGACTTTAGACCTGCAGACGCTAGGATTAGACAACATCTGAGGGACTTCCCCAGCGGTCCAGTGGTTAAGACTTCACTCTTCCAATGCAGGGGGCATGGGTTCAATCCCTGGTCAGGAAACTAAGATCTTGCATGCCGCACGGTGTGGCTAAAAAAAAAAAAAAAAAAAAAAATTAAACGACATCTGAGCAAACTACCATTGTCCGTCACACAAGGGCTGGCTGATGTTTACTACACAGGACTGTGCTTGCCCGCTGTGAGCGGAGGCCAAGGGCTAAATAAACAGATGGCTCTGCAGTTGGAGAACATAGATGCCGTGGCAGGCAGTTGTTCAGGAAAGCCTCTGGAAGAGGTGGCCTTGGTACTGGGTTTGGAAAAAGGGATAGAGTTTGGGGGGGTTGCTGGCGAGGGGCAGGTGGCATAATACCTGCAGGGAACCATGGGACGACCAGCTTGCTGAGGCAGAGAGCACAGCTGAGACATTCTGGGGAAAAGGCTGATACGGGAGGTTGGGACACTCAACGGAAGATTTGAAGGCCTGCTAGAGTTTAGGCCTGACAAACTGTTGGGGTCAGAGGTCACAAATGTTTTATTTGGTTTTGGTCCACATGATGTTTGTCTGTTTGTTTCTGTCAGCATTTAAAATTGGAGAGAATTTTTAATAATAATCCTGATGGATGCCATGTCTTTTTTTGTTTTGTTTGTTTTGTTTTTGTTTTTGCGGTACACGGGCCCCTCACTGTTGTGGCCTCTCCCGTTGCGGAGCACAGGCTCCAGATGCGCAGGCTCAGCGTCCATGGCTCACGGGCCCAGCCGCTCCGCGGCATGTGGGATCTTCCCGGACCGGGGCATGAACCCGTGTCCCCTGCATCGGCAGGCGGACTCTCAACCACTGTGCCACCAGGGAAGCCCTGCCATGTCTTTTTTTAAATTTAATTTTATTTTTTTGGCCATGCCACACGGCTTGTGGGATCTTAGCTGCAGGGATCAAACCCAGGCCCTCGGAAATGAAAGCACGGAGCCCTAACCAGTGGACCGCCAGGAAATTCCCATATATGCCATGTCTTTAAAAACATCTGAAGCTCTGGCGACCCCGAGGTCACATTCCCACATTGCAGCTGGTGCCCAGCGGAGATCCCACTTTAGACATGCCCCTGTCTCCAGTTTACGACAGGTCCCACCACTCCCTCTGTCCCATCCAGGCCCCCTTCTCTGGTTTCCATCAGCCCCTGACCTCTATTGCCATCCTGAATTACATCACAGGGAGCCAAGGAACAGCCTAGAAGGAGAAAACACAGAGACAGAAAACAGAGTAGTGGTGGCCAGGACTCGAAGAGGTTGGGGAGTGACTGCTTATTGGGTGTGGGGTTTCCTTTTGGGATAAAAAGGTTCTGGAACTAGGTACTAGCTGTGGTTGAACAAAGTTGTGTATGTACTAAATGCTACTGCACTGTTCACTGTAAAATGGTTAAAATGGTAAATTTTATGTTATGCGTATTTTAACCATAAGGATGGATAGATAGCCGAGGGAATGGGTGAAGACACAGCCATGAAGAGGGGTTTCCACAAAACAAAGAGTCTTTAGTGATAAAGTTGTAAAAAGTCTTATTTTTAAATTATTTGTTCCAAAAGATGACATCTTAAATACTTTTTAAAACTCCATTTCATTGACAGAGGAGTTCTGTGCTGGATAGTAGGTGGGAGTCAAAGAAACGAGGTAGCAGGGCTGTTGGAAAAAAAAAAAAAAAAACCAGAAGGAAACAAGGGTGCCTCTCCTCTCATGGTCCCAGAGAGTGAAACACCCAGGAGACCATTAAAGGGAGCTAGAGTTTAGAGCAGGGAGATGACCTGTGAGGCAGCCTCAGGGGGCTCTGTCTAAGACAGGTGAGAGGTAGGAGGGGATTCTCCAAGAAGAGAAGGAATATGTATAAATTCCCAGTTTCTATGCAGCAAGTTTTTTCCATAATATGAGTCAAATATCAGTTAAGGGAAAATTGGAAAAATAAAGAAGGAAAACATAGATCTCCCATTATCCCTGAAGCCCTACCCCCCAAACCTTGGGACAGCCAATGTTAATATTTTGGTGTATTTCCTTATAGTCTTTTTCTATGCAGAGTTTATTTTAGTTAACAAAAAATAAATAGCATCAGCTTGTCCAAATTATTCTGAACCTCTTTTTTTGTCGTTTTTTTTTCACCTCGTGGCTTGCGGGGTTCCCCAACCAGGGATTGAACCCTGGCCCTCGGCAGTGAAAGCATGGAGTCCTAACCACTTGGACCGCCAGGGGATTCCCTGAATCTCTTTTTTGATTTGGTATAATATGAGCATTTTCTCAGCATATGCATAATTTTAACAGCTTAATTAAAATCCATAATATATATTATACCATGATTTGTATAATCCTTCCCCTAATGTTGGGCATTTTAGGTTGTTTGGGGGTTTTTTATGGTTATAAAAACATCTGTATACAAAAAACTTTTTCATATAGCATATTACTTTCTTTCGCTACATCCTCTGATGCGGGATTTTGGGGTCAAAGGTGTTAACGTTATAAGGCCCTTGATTCATATTGCCAAGCTTCTTAGAGTTAAACCGGTTTATAGGCAACTCATAAGGGCGTGTGGGGTGTTCCCGGAAATGGTGACTAAGTTGGTTTGGGAGGAACAGAGATGGGAGAAGAGGGTTAAGGCTACTTACTGGAGGGACTGGATGCTGTGCTGAGGAATTTGGGAGCTTGTTCTAGAGCAGGGTGGACAACTTCTGTAAAGAGCCAGATAGCAAATATTTTAGGTTCATGCAGTGCCTCTGTGGAATCTCACTTCTTCTTTATAATGTGAAAGCAGCCCCAAATGAGGCATAATGAAGAGGCATGGCTTTGTGCCAATAAAACTTTATTTATAAAAACAGGAAGTGGGCTTTCAAACTATTTTTGACAACAACCTATAGTAAGAGATATATTTTATATCATGACCTAGTACATGCACACATATGTGTGTGTGAAACTGAAGCAACATTTTATTTAAAAGAAAAACCACCCTACTTCATGTGATGCACTATGGTATTTAATGTTTTGTTTGTTTATAATGCTAATTGCAACCCACCAACTTGATTTCATGATCTACTAATAGGACATGACTTACAGTTTGAAAAATGCCGGAAGATAATGGGGAGAGCCTTGTAATTTTTTTTAAGTGAAAAAGTAACCTGATCCCTGAATAAGTTCAGGAACTGGTCATTGCTGCAGGGCTTCAGATAGGTGCCCCCAAAGAAAAGTGGAACCATGATATGAATATTAAAGAGTCACTACATTCTGTACTTTGATCGTGGAAAAATCAAAACCTCAGTGCTATACTCCAGTTTTTTCTAAAGCCGGCTTCCATCCTCTCCTAAGTTGGAAGATTCTGTTTTGTGCCTGAGCACTTGACTGGTTCTTCCATTAAATGCACGCAGAGCCTTGTTCCCTTCCACTGTTGTCAGGTTACGTGAAATTACCTCCGGAGAAATTTGCACCTAAGAAACAGGGCGATGGTGGTAAGGACCTTCCCACGGAAGCAAAGAAGCTTCAGCTGAATTCTGCGGAGGAGCTGTATGCTGAGATCCGAGATAAAAACTTCAATGCAGTGGGCTCCGTGCTTAGCAAGAAAGCAAAGGTGATCTCTGCAGCGTTTGAGGTGAGACGGTTTGGTTGTCATCCTGATTCTGGCTAGACTGCCCACCCCATGAAGGAAGGAAGAGCTGCCAGAAGTGCAGCCACTAAGCAGAGCTGCAGTTCTCATCCTAAGAAGCTGCGGACTCAGCCATTGGAGGACCCAAGATCTTCTTTTTAAACTGCTTCACAGGCCCATGAGAAAAGGTGTTAAGTTTTTCTCCTTTTGGGGGAGAAAGTGGTAGTGTTTGCAGTTTACAAGCTTTCACCATAAATATTTGTTTTACCTTCCTTTTAATTATTTCCTATCTCACTTAAGAGGAGGGCAGCTGTAAAAAAAAAAAAAAAGAGAGAGAGGAAGCCAGCTGTACTGTAAATAAAATATCCTCTGTAATAGAACTTGCAATTTGGGCCAAAAGCTCCCAGTTTAGCCAACATGCAGGAGAACCCTGCAGATGCGGTAGGTGATAATAAGAGTGAAATCCCAGCAGCCCAGAGCTTTTAAATTGGCGGCTTCATTATCACCTTCCTGCCTCCTCTTGTCCCACCACTGATTTATTCTTGGTTAAAGCTCATTTTTGAAACATGCGAATTCAGTAAGATATTGAACTCTGTGTATTTAATCTTTGGAAACATAAATTGGGAGAAATTTTGAAGGCTGATTTTTTTTTACTGAGTGTGTATTCCAGGTTTCATCTTTCTTAGGAATTGTGTTTGCTAATTGATTTTCTTCAAATTTCTGGTTACTTTTGGCTTAAATTACTAAATTTTGCAAAAAAAAAAATTTCTCATCACCCAGGAAGGTTCTCTTTATTCGTGGACAGTATTCAAGATTGAGTTCAGCAGTAAGAATGGATTTTTTTCTATTATGGAGGAAATGTTTTGCCATTTATGTTCCCCTCTTAACATGTCTTTGTTTTAATTTTTTTACTCAGAAATGTTTGTGGACAACCTAGTACTGTCCCCCACAAATACTAATCACAATATGATCTGATGCCTGGAAAGAAAAAACATTAGGCATTTGCTCCCTTAAAAAGTACTAATGTGGGCTTCCCTGGTGGCGCAGTGGTTGAGAGTCCGCCTGCCGATGCAGGGGACGTGGGTTCGTGCTCTGGTCCAACAAGATCCCACATGCCGCGGAGCGGCTGGGCCTGTGAGCCATGGCCGCTGAGCCTGCGCGTCCAGAGCCTGTGCTCCGCAACAGGAGAGGCCATGACAGTGAGAGGCCTGCGTACCGCGAAAAAAAAAAAAAAAAAGTACTAATGCAGTGAACGGGAACAACGAGCCTATCTTTGGTGTTTTTCTGGGTCATGTTGGAGGTGGGTTTGGCCTGATTTATTTGTATTCTGTTCTTTCTCATTAGTATAAATTAAATGTCCTCTAAGCAATACAAAGAACAGAGCACTTAAAATATTTTCCCCGCTCAACGGTTCTGCTGTTTTCCGTGTTTCAGGAGAGGCACCACGCCAAGACCGTTGGGGAGATCAAGCAGTTCGTTTCGCAACTGCCCCACATGCAGGCAGCAAGGGGCTCCCTCGCAAACCACACCTCGATTGCAGAGCTAATCAAAGATGTAACTAGTGAGTATCCTTGGGAATGATCGTGCTCACCTGGGGCTGACTTGCATGCACCATGACTGACACCGTGATCACTGGCACCACAGTACTCCCTTGGGAAGGTCAGCTCTGTTTTAACACTGTATGTTATTCTCAGCGTTAAGTATTCGAATGTTTATAGTCAAAAATGTTCCCTTTGTGGTTAACTCAGTTTTTTTCATTGTTAAAATCACGTAATCATATGATAAAATATTTGGAATGTCAAAAAGAGAAAAAAATTCTTCCCATAACATGAGGCGGTTAATTTTTTCAGTCTGGTTTTTTTCCTGTTGTTAAGGATTACTTAATTAGAGCAGCATCATGTTTCTGTTTTAGTTCTTGTTTTTCTCTTGAAGACTCTCTGCAGAATTGGTAGAGAGCATATGTTAAGTATTTTGAAAGGGCTTGGAAGATGTGTTTACTCATTAAAACACAGGCTGTAAAAGCTGAGTTGGAGATTGTTCCATGCCCTGTTTTATAAAGTATACTTTGAATCTTATATAAAAGTGTTGGAAAATCAGTCCATTGTTTTCATATTAATAGAAGTGGAAATCAAGTGAAACTGGGTTGGATCTGATGATGCAAGTAAAATGCTCTTTCAAAATTAGCTTTCATTGATACTGAGAAAAAATTCTTGAGTCCTTATTAGCGTCCTAAGGATAGCAAAGGGGTGCAGTGGTCGACTGTTTCTAGATGTCATTTAGGAGCTCAGGGTTGAAGGGGCTTCCATGTTTCTTAGAAGATTCTTTTCAGGTGACGATTTGAACTTTTTGCTTTCTTTTGTGTGTGTCTTGTTTCTTAATCATGCTCTGTGTATAAAAGGGTTAACATTAATTTCTTAGTTACAAATTTGCTAATTCCATTTTAGCTTCTGAAGACTTCTTTGATAAATTAACAGTGGAGCAGGAGTTTATGTCTGGAATAGACACTGATAAGGTATGTGTACAATAAAACTGTTCTAACAAATAATTGATACCTTATCAAACGTAAGATTATAGCTAGAAAAGCAATTGCTTTGATTCCCATGCCTTGTCTACATTTTTTTTTTTTTTAAGATGTTGGGGGGCGTTTTCCTGGTGGCGCAGTGGTCGAGAATCTGCCTGCCAATGCAGGGGACACGGCATGAGCTACTGAGCCTGCACGTCTGGAGCCTGTGCTCCGCAACGAGAGAGGCCGCGATAGTGAGAGGCCCGCGCACCGCGGTGAAGAGTGGCCCCCGCTCGCCGCCACTAGAGAAAGCCCTCGCATAGAAACGAAGACCCAACCCAGCCAAAAATAGATAAATAAATAAATTTATAAGATGTTGGGGGTAGGAGTTTATTAATTAATTAATTTATTTTGGTTCACGGGCCTAGTTGCTCCACGGCATGTGGGATCCTCCCAGACCAGGGCTCGAACCCGTGTCTCCTGCATTAGCAGGCAGATTCTCGACCACTGCGCCACCAGGGAAGCCCCTTGTCTACATATTTTGAAGAGCAAATACAAAATGTGAAAACAGGGATTTTATCAAGTATCATATATTTAACATTATCCTATGCAAGGCACTTCCTGCAGTGCACGGAGAGGTGAGACCCAGCCCCTAAAATCAAAGACCTTTAAGGACTATAACAGATAAATGAATAGATTTGCTTTCTGAGAGGATTGATCATATAATTTCCCTTAAATATTCACTTCTATTACTAAATTTAAAATTATTCGATTTATGAAAATTCCCATCTTCTAAAAAGATTCCTGTCACTTTATGCTGATAAATTGTTGCTGTTATGGTCACACACCCGGGACATGCAGCAGCCTCTCCCGAGGTTGTCCGTGGAGACAGGTGAGTCCAGACAGGCTGCTGGATTGCCTGCGTGTGCCCTCACTGCCCTGCACTCCCCATCGCTGGTGTGTCTCCATGGTGACGGGGATGCGTGTAGCAGGGGCAGAGGAGCTACTTCGGAGGGGGCTTAGGGACAGTGAAAAAAAGAATGAACCGTTCTCCCACTCATCTCCTTTTTTTTTTTTTCATGTTTTGTTTTATGTTGGAGTCGAGTTGATGAACAATGTTGTGTTAGCTTCAGGCGCACAGCAAAGTGATCCAGATATGTACATACATACATATACACACACATATATAGGAATAGATTATGGTATCTTTTCAAATTCTCTTCCCATCCAGGTCACCACACAATATTTGACTTTGAAAAATAATAGTAAATATCAAGTTCTTTAGGTCCCCAAACCAGATGCTGGTACCGGTATATATTTTGTTTCCAGGTCAACAGTTACATTGAGGATTGTATTGCCCAAAAGCATCCGCTGATCAAGGTGTTAAGACTAGTTTGCCTCCAATCCGTGTGCAATAGTGGACTCAAACAAAAAGTTTTGGATTATTACAAAAGAGAAATCCTGCAGGTCAGTATAGTTTTAAATTACTAATTTGCCAGGGGAGAAAACAAAACATCTTTTTAAAAAAATACTTCCCAAAGCTGCTATTTTGGTATAGTGTTTCCACTATCTTTTAAATTTTTTAGTACATGGAGGGATTGTCCTTGGTATTCATTGTTTACTGTGTTTGCATAATAATAGCAATAGCTAATGTTTAGTGAGCTTTCACTATGTGCCAGGCTCAACTGGAAGAGCTTTATGTGTATTCGTTTGTTTAATCCTTACAACAGCGCTGAGTTGTATACTCTTACCATCCCCATTTTATGGATGAGAAAACTAAGGCACAGAGTAGTGCTATAACTTGCCCAAGGTCACCAGCTAGTATGTGGCAGAGCCAGGGATAAAACCCAGGCAGCCAGGGTCTAGTGCTCTTGTTTTTAACCCAACTATTCGATGGAGAAAGGGAACTTTCTGCCAACTCACTTAAATCAAGCCTGTTACTTTATAATAAGGAAAAGCCCACCATTGTTTTTAAAATTCTCCCTTCTGTTTAAAAATGTTTCAGGCACTATTTATTTGCTATTGCTAGTCACAGTTAAGTATCTTAGCGTTAAAACTAAATACTCATTCAGGTTGGGTTTTGGGGGGTTTTTGTTTGTTTGTTTTTTTGCCTTTTAAAAAGTTACACAAATGACACGTGCATTCTCATCATATAACGTTCAAACAAAGCAGAAGTACGTGGTGCAAACCATGACCCTCCCCCGCCTCCCCCCATTTCCCTCCCTGGAAGGGACCAATGTCAGCAGTTTGGTTTGTGTGCTTCCAGATTCCTGTCTTTGCATCTATGTACAAAGAATGTTTATATACACAGACCATGGGGCGAGACCAGCTGGATCCACGTCCCAGCTCTGTTACTCATTAACTGTGTGACCTTGGGCAAGTTATTTAAACTTCTCTATAAAATGGAGATAATAGTGGCTACCTCATGGGGTTATAATAAGAATGACTGAGTTAACGTATGTAAAGCACTTAGAACACACCAGTGCCCCCCGCCATAGAAAGTATTATATAAGTGTTAGCTATTATTATTACTTACTGTATCTTTTTTAACAAAAATAAAATCCTACTATACGTAATAGTCTTCTTATATTTTTTTGTCTTTAAGAATAAATCCAGAAGGTCTTTCTTATCAAGATGTATAGATCTGCCTCTTTCTTTTTTTAGTAGCTAATTATATCCCATATAAAAATATACTGTAACTTATTTGATCCTCACTTAAGTTGGGTCCATAAATTCTGACTTTAAAGTAAAAAAATTTACATAATTCTTTGAGTGATCCAGTGAGCTGGATTTGCTGTAATGGCAAGCAGTTTTAGGGCAGGCTTCATCCCTGCCCTGCACCTATGCCCATGGATGGTCATTGCCTGGACTTCAGTAACATGCCCCAGAGTACAAACCAGTGGATTTGTTGCAAGTGCTCTTTTTTTTTAATTGAAGTAGAGTTGATTTACAATGTCATACCAATCTCTGCTGTACAGCACAGCGACTCAGTTATACACATAGAGACATGCTTTTCTTTCATATTCTTTTCCATGATGGTTTATCACAGGATATTGAATATAGTTCCCTGTGCTCTACAGTAGGGCCTTGTTGTTTATCCATCCTATATATAATAGTTTACATCTGCTAACCCCACACTCCCAGTCCTTCCCTCCTCACCCCCCTTTCCCCTTGGCAACCACAAGTCTGTTCTCTATGTCTGTGACTCTGTTTCTGTTTTGTAGATGGGTTCATCTGTGCCATATTTTAGATTCCACATGTATGTGATATCACATGGTATTTGTCTTTCTCTTTCTGACTTACTTCACTTGGTATGATAATCTCTAGTTGCATCCATGTTGCTGCAAATGGCATTATTTCATTCTTTCTTATGGCTGAGTAATACTCCATTGTATATGTACCAGATCTTCTTTATCCTTTCATCTGTCGATGGACATTTAGGTTGTTTCCATGTTTTAGCTATTGTAAATAGAGCTGCTATGAACATAGGGATGCATGTATTTTTTGAATTATAGTTTTGTCTGGATATATGCCCAGAAGTGGGATTGTTGGATCATATGGCAACTCTATTTTTAGTTTTCTGAGGAACCTCCATACAGATTTCCATAGTGGCTGCACCAACTTACATTCCCACCAACCGTGTAGGAGGGTTCCCTTTTCTCCACACCTCCTCCAGCATTTGTTATTTGTAGACTTTTTAATGATGGCCATTCTGACCAGTGTGACGTGGTACCTCGTTGTGGTTTTGACTTGCATTTCTCTAATAATTAGTGATGTTGAGCAGCTTTTCATGTGCCTACTGGCCATGTGTACGTGGAAGTGCTCTTTTTTGAAAGTCGCAGAAACCGTTTTCCTGATTCGACTTCTCTTGCAGACGTACGGCTATGAGCACATATTGACCTTATACAACCTAGAGAAGGCTGGCCTGCTGAAACCACAGACAGGGGGCAGAAATACTTACCCAACCGTCCGGAAAACGTTACGCCTCTGGATGGATGATGTAAACGAGCAAGTAAGACGCTCCTGCTCTTCACCTCATTTGAGTTCCCAGTTAACAGGTTATTGCAACGACATACGCTACTTGATCTCCGCATCCACCTTGTTTTCTAACGACAGTTTTCTAATGCTTTGGAGAAAGTCGTGCATTCGTGTGGATCCCAGCAGGAAGCATAGGGTGCTCTGGCACTGGGTAGTTTGAGGGAGTTTCATAAAGACGGGGTGGACCAGAGAGAGGCAATGCAGTGGGGAACCCTCCCCAGCCGAGGCCTGAGGGCAGGGGAAGGGGGCTGTTCCAGAACTGGGAGAGAAGAGCTGTGTGGCCAGGCCGTCTGACAAGCCGAGGGACACAACCAACCTCTGGCAGCACCACAGAGGGGAAGTCAGGGCAACAACTCATGCTGCCGTCCTCTCTCCAGTTTCCAGCTGGTGCAGAGCCCACGGGGCCGCCTCTGGGGCACAGAGCACCAGGGAGAAATGCGGGAGGGTCAGGCAAAGATCCAGTACAGAGAAAGCAAACGGTGAGAAGCAAGGCTCCTCCCACTTCCAACCTCAGTTTCCTCTCAGAGGCGAGCACTGTAACCAGTTTGTAATCTATCCTTCCAGAAAGATTCTGTGTACAGACAAACATTTTTACATAAATGGTGCATATTCTATACCACTGGTCTCCAAAGTAGGGTGCGCTTTGCTTTATGTTTATTGTTTACTCCAATCTTTGTAAGTTTCATTTTTCTTATTTTCTTTTTTGGTTTTTCATAAGGGACTTTATTAGGCTGCGTCTTGCCGCAAAAGCTGACAGTCTCCTGCCTCAGTAGCAAAATTGGATTGTTTTTGTCCAGTGGGAACATAGATACTCTTAATTCCTGGGTTGTACAGCGTAAGTCGTAGATTAGTTCAGCTCTTCACAACGCTGACCTCTTTCCCCACCCCACCCACCACTTAACACTGTATCTTGAAGAGCCTTCTGTGATCTCCTCATTCTTTTAAGTTCTTTTTAATTGCTACATAGGGACTTCCCTGGTGGTCCAGTGGTTAGGACTCTGAGCTTCCACTGCACGGGGCCTGGGTTCGATCCCTGGTCGGGGAACTAAGATCCCTCAGGCTGAGTGCCAAGGCCAAGAATAAAATTATTATTATTATTTTTTTGCGGTACGCGGGCCTCTCACTGTTGTGGCCTCTCCCATTGCGGAGCACAGGCTCTGGACGCGCAGGCTCAGCGGCCATGGCTCACGGGCCTAGCTGCTCCGCGGCATGTGGGATCTTCCCAGACCGGGGCACGAACCGGCGTCCTCTGCATCGGCAGGCAGACTCTCAACCACTGCACCACCAGGGAAGCCCTAAAATAATTTTTTTAATTAATTGCTACCTAGTGGTTTTTCAGATACATCTTATTTTATGATTTATCAGATTTCTACTGATAGAAATTCAGGTCGTTTGCAGTCCTTTGCTAGTTCGCGCAGTGTTGCAGTTAATATCTTTGTGCTTTGGTCTTTTGTCCTCTAGAGTACAAGTCCCTCTGTGGGATAAGTGCCTGAAAGTGGAATTGCCGTGTTCAAGGGTTATATTCTCGGCTAGGGAGTTCCACTTTACCGTCCAAGAAGTTTCTTGCCAAACCAAGTAACAATTTTTCATCTTCAGTACCTATAGATGCTTTGAGTGGCTGTTGAAGATTTGAGTCAAAAGTGAACCTTTTGAGCCCAGCAGGGGTGGATTGGAGCAGGATATTTCAATATTGGAGCAGGCTATTTCAGGGGTTTGTGTTTCTGCCTTCAAAGCCAAATCAAGTAATTTTGGGTTACCCCACAAGCCACAGTTAGGCGGCTATACGTCTCTCTCTCGCCCTCTCTACAGGCCTTTTTTCCTTTAATTATTTAACAGAATCCCACGGACATATCGTATGTGTACAGTGGTTATGCCCCTCTCAGTGTGCGCCTGGCCCAGCTGCTTTCCCGGCCCGGCTGGCGGAGTATTGAGGAAGTTCTGCGCATCCTCCCAGGGCCCCACTTTGAGGAACGGCAGCCGTTGCCCACAGGGCTACAAAAGAAACGTAAGTCCACGGCCCGTATCCACAGATGGTTATGTAGTGTTAGTGTGCTTTTCATGTATTATGCAATTGCTTTGTAAAATACATTTGTAAAGTACTTAGGAGTCAGAGTCCGATATACATACCTCTTTTGTTAGTTGTGAATTATATTGTAAGCGCTAGAACCCATTACTCCCTCAGGAGAAGCCGCTTTCAACCTCTGAACTGAGGATCTCAGAAGTTAGAAAAAACATTGAGATCAAAGTCATGGTCCTGAGTTTCAAATGAATTGTCTGTACCAAGACATATATGACTACTTTTCCTTAGGAATGGTGTAATTTTTTTAAGAGGTGGGGAGAGAAGCATCAATAATAATTCTGTAAGCATCAATAAACATTCTGAAATGTTTATATCTTAGGTCAACCGGGAGAAAACCGCGTCACTCTGATATTTTTCCTCGGGGGTGTAACCTTTGCTGAAATTGCTGCCCTGCGATTTCTCTCCCAGCTGGAAGATGGAGGCACAGAATATGTCATCGCCACCACTAAGCTAATAAACGGGGCCAGCTGGATAGAGTCGCTAATGGAAAAACCTTTCTAGGGCGTTCAAAGGAGACTTACCGGTGAACTGCAGAATAAACGGCTCCTTTGAAGAAGTTGCTGGAAGGAAGTACAACCCCATGGAGGAATAATATGAGAATACAGAATTTACTTTGGGGTCAGCTTCTTAAATTATGCTGTTTTCTCCTTTCTGCTTGTCTTTTGTGTTCCTAATTTCTTAAAGAAAGAAGAATGGAAGAGAATCAGCCAGGGTAAAAGACAAACAGTTTTTAATGTTCTGAGCTCAGGATCTTCATTAGAGACCTCTGGAAATATATTAAGGATGGTGGGGTGGATAATCTATACAGCCACACAGATGGGTCCAGTTCTTAAGAAAGCAGGGACCAAGCAGGTAAAAATGAAAATAAAAGTGGAAGGTCCGACCCCTAATAAATAGTGCTGAATTTCTTAAAGGTGCATCATGCCTAGGGCAGTGGCTGAGTGTTGGGGGCCTAGGGCTAGTATTATCACTGAGTTGAGATTTCTTTTTCCTGCAGAACATGGCACATTACATTCAGTGTCACCAGTCTCTACCTTATCCGGTCATTAAGGCAAGTTGTGTTCCTTCTGTTTTTGATTCCTCTGCTTCTAAAAAGCAAGAGGTTTGGAAGAGCTGCTTTCCCCAGAACAGGTTTATGATCTGCCTGATCCACTAAGTCAACTAAGTCGGTATGGATCCCATACTTATCAAGGGCTTTTTACATTGAGTAACATAATAATTAGGGAGCAGCTTCCTGAGAATGTAACCATTCAAAGACGCGTTCTTAGTGCACGTGTTATTAACTCTAAGACAATTTCAATGGTAGATGCCTCCAGTTTTCTTCCCTGCCCACCGTGGACTGCACCATCCATCCAGTCCCACTGTGAGCGGTGGCAGCTTGGCTTCTCCAGCATCTGGCAGCTCCCCTCCCTGGTAAGTGCCACACGTGCTTCCCCAGCAGCCTGCGGACACACCTATTCGGCCTCGGGCATTTATTTTGCTAGAAAACACCCAGCCCTGTTTCAGTCCGTGGTCCGGTGACTTCACCCCCCTCTGGTGCAGCTTGTCAATGATCTTGGAGTCCAGCTGCTACCCTTCCTACAGGAGACTGCTAGACTGCAGGACAGAGGAGCTTGGGTGCTGGTGGCGAAGTTGGAAGTCTCCCTCCCGCTCTATCCCAGCGTCTGGAGGAGTTAAGGCCAAGAAGGGGACCAAATTGACGGTTTCACAGCCCTTGCCTGAGTCTCCAGCCAAATTAGCTGATCCCCGTCTTTGCTGGGGGCCAAAGTCAGTGTCCTTCCCCAGGTGTCATTTCTACTGTTAATTAGTACCCGTACATGTTTTCCTCACTTTCTTTCGCTAGTGGACGTCTCTTAGCACACTGCATGTTATGAGTGAAGGAGAAATTCTGTACTTTTAAAAAATCTCCTTAATGTAAGAATGAGGGGTAGAAGAGGGAATATTTAAAAGATTAGCTACTCGAGGATTTAACTTGGCTTTGACATTCAGTATTTGGAAAGGTCTTAAAATGATTCCTGTTTTAGGAATCCTTTTTCAGCTACTTGTTATCCCATGGAGATTAGTTTATACCTTCCTGCCCCAGCGGTTGTGAGTCTCAGCTGCTTTAGAGAATGAAATCCACCTTGTCTGTAAGTGTTTTCGGCTCATGGGATTCAATTTAAGTCCAGTCAAGTTTCCTTGGCTGGGGTTTTGTCCTGTGAACAGGTACTCAGTTGTGTCTCGTGTGTCTGCATTCACTGGTGACTCTATACTTGCTTGCTCCGAGCATAGTTAGGTCAGCTCCTAAAAATGCATTCAGCAGAAGACTTCAAAACATCAATTGCTTCATTTGTATGCAAATAGAAAGTGGTGGATAATTATATATTATACGCCTTTGTGTAAGTTCATTTAATACTTGAAGCAGTCTTTGTCTCAAAGGAGTGTGCCCTTACTGAGAAAAAGGGTATGTGAATGGTACGTTTATTCTTGGAGAGGGTGGATTGTTTACATCATGTCTGGACTTTTGTCTAGTTGGGTAGACGGTTCTACACCAGCAGTCCCACCAAAAAGAAGTCTACATTGACAAAGAAGTCTACATAGACACTATTTTGTGTCATACTGTACACTTTTGAATTTTAGCCAACAGAGAAATAAGTATTTGAACTGTAGCTTAACGGTGGAGCAAGAGACTAATGGTTAAAAGAAGGAGGATTAAAAACAGCACATTTAATTCTTGAGGAGAACTGGGAAGGGGGGATCTCCATGCGATAGGCCACTGCAGCTCTGCCCTCACGGCAAGGATTACGATTAATCCGACATGGAGTCTGTCTCTTGTTCTCAGTTGTATGTTAAAGACTGGCCTGTCACCAGGAGGAAGTGTTTGTATTCAGCAGAGCTGAACTCAAGAAGAAATACTTCTTTAAGAAAAACACCACCAGAACAAACAGAGTATCTAAAGCAGCCAGGAAGAGGGGCTGTAATCAAGATGGCAAGGCAGAGAAATACCGACATCACATAGACTATGAATTATGAACAGACTGTGAATTATACTCTAGAGCCTGGTGTATTATATTCAATCATACGGTTTAACGATGACATACTGTAGAAAATAGAGGATGCCGTTTTGTCATCCAGCAGTCAAAGGCAGTAATGTAAAATTTCTCAGATTCTCTTCTAAATGAATGCATATGAACTTCAAGCTACATGACGTTTCTCAGCTCCAGTTACTCCGTTGCTGTAAAATACCCCCAAACTGGGTGGTGACTAGAGTCTGCAAAGGCTGGAACACATAACTGACTTGAGATATCCATTTGAAGGTTGTGAGAGTTAAAGGGGAACAGACTCAGGCCTATTTTAATAGCCTTTTTCATGTTACTTTGGTGTGGGATGAGGGTATAAATCTCAGCTGTACTTTCTTTCCTGTGACTCGGCAGGACACAGAGCCCTCCAGATGACCAGCTCTCTGGGGTTGCAATTACTACTCACTGGCTTCCTGCGCAGCTTGATAATGTTCTGCTCCTGTTTCAGCCCGGCTGCGGCGGGGCAATGATTTGATAATAAGAGATCCTGATCAAATTAGAGAGCCATTTGCTTCTGGACGAGGATGTTAATAAAAGGGTTGATGTCCACACTGCCTGCTTTTTTTTAAGGGTCAAAACATATTCTTACTACAAACTACTACAAAAAGCAGAAGAATCAGAAGCAGCATAAAGTTTGTGCTTTCGTTTCCCTTCATTGTTACATCTGGGAAAGGGTCTCTTCTTTATTGGCTGAAATCCTGACTGGTTCTTTTTGCCTTACATTTGGAGGAGTTGAAATTGGAAGTGGGCACATTGGGAAGGTGACTGTATAATGAGTCTCTAACCTGCTAAACTCTGTGAATTAGAATCAAGCACTTGGGAGCTCTTGGTTCTCTGAGCTGGTTCTGTCTCTCTCACACACACACACACACAAATGCTCGAACTTGCATATGTTTTAAGACAACAGCTTTTGCTTTAGCTGGGCAGTCATGAGTGTTGTATGTACAGTGGTTCTTCTTGTCTGAGACTCCAGAGTAGGATGGGACTGCTCTCAGTGGGAGTTTGTTAGGATTTGGACTGTATCCCACCTGCAGTGTTTAGAAAAGCCAGACAAGAGGGCCATGAAATCCCCCCTAGTGTACCACTTGCCCAGCCCATCTAAGTCAGGAGCTTTGCAGGCAAGTTCAGAGCTCTGTGGGCCGTGGTGGTGACATAGGCAGAGGACGGGCAGAGTTGCCAGCGCCCCGCCTGGTCTGGGATCGCCTGTGCGCAGCTCCGTGAGAGCTCAGGGACCACGTGAAGATTGTGATTGGTCTCTAGACCACACCTAGTTGGTGAGTGCAGCTGCTGCCTGAAAATCCCTCAGCTCTGCTGACATCGCTGGAGTGCACGCAAGCCTACCTTTGGACACCAGACCAGAGAGCGACCGTGGAGCTGCTGCGGTGGACGAGTCGTGGAAACTTTCCTGAGTGAGTGAAATGGGGAGAAAGGGAAGCTGGTGGTTGGCACTGAGGAGCGTTGCTGGGCAGGGCAGCAGTGGAGGTAAAGAACTGGTTTGTGATTGTTACCATATGATTCCATCTGTGGTGGAAGGTAGAGTGCTGGAGCAGATGCCAAGAGCACGATGGGGAAGGAGATTAGCCCAGAATCAAATTCATACCCACCTCTTGGCACCCCTGCTATCCTGGCTGGCCAGAAGGGCAAGCATGCCTGGCCACAAAGCAGGGATCCTCAGACTCTTGTGTACTAATGAGCCTTGGGGCCAGAGGAATTGCGGAGGGGCTGCAGCGAGGGTCTGCTGCTTTCCCCCTACTCAAAAGGCTTTCTTCTCTTCCCCTCCCAAGTAGCGCTGACAGCCGGGGCTGCAGCTTGAATGATGGCAAAAGAAAGCTTTACTTCGCCAGCCCATTAGCAGCACTCACAACATTAAAAATGAATGAGGTGGATGGGAGGAGAGGGCTGGGGGTGAAGACCAGTGCAGCAGCGGGGTCTGGGAACCGCAGGCTTCTCTCTTCTCTGAGCCCAGATCCAGATCGGGAGCCTAAGAATGAGGGGAACTTTCGGTTTAAAAGAATTCTGTAGTGTCAGTGCAGAGTGTCCAGGTGGTTGTTAATGGAGAAAATCAGCACTTTGGGCTTCCTTAGCCTTAGGAAAGTATGTTCACTCTGTAGAGGGCCGGGACCTAGTCTAGGCCCCTGTGTCCACGCTGCCTGTAACAGTGCCTGGCTCAGCAGCGCTTGCTTAGGGTCCAGCGGAGGTTGGTCAAGGGGAGAGAACCGTCCTCTTTGCGTGCTCAGGGTCTCCCGGGTGCCCTGCCCCGCAGGTCCTCGGGCCTCCCGCGCAGGGCGATGCCGGCCTCGACCACCATCCACGTGCTGCAGCTGTTGCGGGAGCTGCTGGCCTTCGTGCTCCTCAGCTACACGGTGCTCATCGGGGCGCTGCTGCTGGCCGGCTGGACCACCTATTTCCTGGTGCTGAAGTGACAGCGCCCCTGGCCCGGCTCCCGCCCCTCCCGCCCCGACCCCCGCCCCGACCCCCGCCCCAGCAGCAGCTTGCCCAGCAGATCGCTGCTCCGCCTCCGACTTCTGTCCTGACGGACCCGCACTGCCAGCTAACGAGAGAACTCTCCCGAGGTGAAGGGCCCCGGTCCAACCACCCTCCACGACGGCCGACTTGGCTCCGCCCGCTCCGCGTCCTCACACGGCCCGCCCCGCCCCACGCGGAAGCTCCGGCAGTTGTGTGTCCGGCGAGGCTGTTATAGCCGTTACCTTCAGCCTCGCCCCCTCTCTCCCCGTCTGTCCAATCCCGGCTGCGCTCTCGGGCGGGGGGCGTGGTCATGCGAAGAGGCCCTCTCATGTGAGGGCCGCCCCCCGCTCACGAAGTGGCGTCACTTCCGGCGTGTGCGTGTGGGGTCCGTCAGACGCGGGATGGCGGCTCTACGGAGTTGGCTGTCGCGGAGCGTAGCCTTCTTCTTCAGGTAGGGCTTCAGGTCGTGTAGGTCAGGGTCGGACAGAGGGAGGGGACACTGAGAGCGCTGCACTCGGGCCGCAGCCCCGGCCTTGCGGGCGCGCGCTTCCCTTCTCGGCCGAGAGGGTCACGGCGTCCAGCCCCTCTCGGAGGTCTGAGGACGTCCCGCCTCTGCCTCTGGCCAGAGGCCTCCCGCCTCCTCGGCCAAGCCCGGGCTTCGTGTCTCACTGACGGCTTTTCCGTTTTCCCACCTACCGAAAGCGCGTTCCCTCACCCTCGGGCTGTCTTTTGGGGGGCGCTCGGCCTGCCCGCGAAGTGACTCTTGTTGGCCCATTGAAGTCACTGGGGAGAGTAGGGGAAGAGGCCCGGGCAGGCGGCGGGTTCCCGGAGGAGGTTTTCCGTGAGGGCGGAGGAGCCCCAGGAACTTGCCTGCCTCCCCGCGGGCCCTGCTCCCTCGGCCTCTTGACGCCTGCGGGCTCCAGGGGACCATCAGAGCCCTTGCAGCCTAGGCCAGAGGGCCTGCCTGCAGAAGCGTTTTATTTTGGCCTGAGTTTTTAAAAAGCTTTGAGACCACCTCTTAAACGTCCACACCTGGTAACTCTTAAACTGCGGCACCATCGGCCCGGGCCTTTCCAGGCCACGCAGCTCCCCACAGAGCCCTGTCGTGTGGAAGGCCACCCTGCGTCGTCATTTGGGTTCCAGCGGGGCCCGAGTTTGAGTCTCCAGCCCCTGCAAATATCAGTAAATTGAAGAGGCTTTTACAGGTTGGTGGTTGTGCCTCACTAAATTTGACTTCTGTTTCTAGGTACAAACGGTGTGTGCCAGTCGTGGCTAACTGTGAGAAGCGCTGTTTCTCGGAATTGATAAGACCATGGCACAAAACTGTGGCTGCTGGATTTGGGGTAACCCTGTGTGCAGTTCCTATTGCCCAGGTGAAGTACTGTCCTGTCACTCCGTGTTGTTTGTCTTTGTGTACTGTGTCCTCTTGAAGTCCCAGGTGGGCAGTGAAGCATCTGACAAGCTCTCATGGTTTTACCCCGCGCCCCTCCTCACCCGCATGTGATGGTATACTTTCTAGTGTATCGGCATCTTTTCAGAGCTGAGCAAATATAGTAATATTTCCATTTTAATAGTATTATTTGGTAGGAACACTATGTCAAGTTGGTCAGATTGTATAAAGAGGGAAGAAAGAAAACATATTACAGTATCAACAAAATAGTCTTTCATTCAATAAAAATTTATTGGGCAACTTTTATGTGCCATACAAACTGAGACCGTACGAGCAAATCAAACGAAGTTTCTGCTTTCATAAAGCTTACATTCTGGAGATACGGAAGAGGAGAAAGTGGAATGAGAGGGGGAGAGAGAGAGAGAAATAGATGAACTCAGCTCACAGAGTTAGCTCAGGACCAGAATGTGCTTCGACTTCTGTACTTTGTGGGCCATTGTAGAGCTTTGGATTTTATTATGGAAAAGAAGCCACAGAGGATTTTAACATAAGATTATTATGCTCTGACATAAGTTTTTAAAGGTTGCTGTGTGGAACTAAAAAGACCAGCAGGGGTCCAGGCATGAGATGATCGCGGGCTTGGCTCGGGTGGGGGAGCGGGCTGAATGCCATCAGCAGGAGTTGCCGATGGGTTAGGTGTGAAGTATATAACTTCGCTTCCAGTGCTTTTAAAAGGCCTAAGCAACGGAGAGAATGGTGTTGCCGTATACTGGGATGGAGAGGAATGGGTTTTGGGAGGAAGAAACCAAGAGTTCAGTTTTGGAAATGACATCTAGGTGGAGTTGTCAAGTAGACAGTGATACGAAAGTGGTACCTTATTAAAAAACCGTTGGTTATATGCTTTATCAGGAAGAGCTAAATAAGAAATCGGCAAACCCCATTTTGGCAAAATGTTCCTGATACTTAAATGTGTGTTTATCACAGCAACAAGATTAATTCCATTTATCACAAGTATTTTCGGCATCTTCTGAGGCTCACTCATGAGCCTTTCCCTTTTTGTGCCTCACTTCAGCCCTCATCTCTGTGTACTAATGACCCTTTAACCCTAAAATCCTTACTTGAACACCAAGCCATTTTCAGTCATTGTTAGGACAGCCTTTTCTTTCTTCCTCCAAAAGATTTTTTGTGTGTTTGTCCTTTATATATTTTTTAATGTTTACCTATTTTATTTATTTGTTTGGTTGCGCTGGGTCTTAGTTGTGGCTCCGCGGCTCCTTAGTTGCGGCATGCATGTGGGATCTAGTTCCCTGACCAGAGACAGAACCCGGGCCCACTGCATTGGGAGCGCGGAGTCTTAACCACTGTGCCACCAGCAAAGTCCCCTGTGTTTGTCCTTTCTAGTTCGTATACTATTCTTAAGCCCTAGTTACCTCAGTTCTAGGCCACATGCCAGGAGCCTCTGGTTGACAGGAGCCTCTAGTCATTCTCCTGCAGGAACAGCAATGCCACTTCCGTTCTTCAGAGCCTGCAGTGGCTCCCCGTAATGTGTTACAGAACTAAAATCCAGCAAACTCTCCTCGCACTCCAGTGCCCTAGCCAGTCTCATCTCCCTTGTGCCATCCACTCCAACCAGGCTAGATTCCCGACAGCCCCTGCATACATCATATGTATTCTTTTCCTCATTGTTTCTTCTAACCCAGGACGCATGTCCATTCTAATCCTAGTTGTCTTGAGACCCAAATCCCACCTCTTTTTAAAGCCTTTCCTAGTTCTTGGCCAACCATGATTTCCCTCTCTGACCACTTATATTGTCTATTTTGATATTTGATGATAATCTGTTTGACTCCCCTGAGTCAGCAGAGCATAATGGAAACTTTGGAGTGAGAAGATTTGGTTTGAGGTCTACATGTATACTTTTGAGGAGAGTTACATAACTATTCTGAGCTTCCGTTTCCTCATTAAAAGAGAAGTGCTAATACCTAGACTGTTGTGAGGAAGAAGTAAACATGCATTGTAAAATGGAGAGCATTATGAAGACACAAACTATCAGAATAGGTCAAAATTAGCTTCTCATGAGCAGAGATGATATCATTCTTTCCTTTCTAGCCCCTCAGTGCGAGGTACATAATGAATACTTAGTTGATTGAATGAAATATAAATATGATAAAATTCATGATTTGTTCGTGTATCAGAGATATTTCTTGATTGCTACTTTCAACAGGCAGTGATTCAGTGTGCTTATACTTTAAATAGCAAAAAGACAACAGATGATGGAGGGATTGGTTTGTTAGTTCTGATACAATAAATCCTCTGCTATGGGAGAAACAGGGAGAGTTAGGGATGACTTGTCATCATAGTTGCCAGTATTTAATCAGGGTGGCCACCACATTCCCTTAACTCGTGAGATAGTTATACTGCCCCTTTTTTTTTTTTAAACATAACAGCTGAGGTCAGAGGGAAGTGTCTCCTCTCCCCTGCATCAAGACTGTACAGCTCATTCTGCAGATTTGCCCTCTCCACCATTTACTTTCTTAGACTCAGCTTAATCCTTATTACCTCTCTGAAGCCTTTTCTAAGTTATTCTCATTCGAGGTAGAAGTGATTGCTGTCTTACGTGTGCCCCTCCAGACTTCTTCCACAGCTCCCATGGTACTTGATTGCATTAATTTTCTAGTTTATCTTTATATCCCAAGCATCTAGCACTGTGGTAATGAATGAATCATAACTTCATGAAATTTGTTGATTATAAATACTAGCCTTTTATTTGATAAAAAGAAATACTTTGCTTTTTGGAGGAGAGAATAAGCAACAAAAGTAGGTAGAAAGCATATTCTAGAATTATTTTCATGTGTTGTCTTAAATAGCGAAAATAAAGCTTAAAAAGGAAAAGTTAACACAGAAGCATCATAGTGCAGTTGCAGTGTGAGAATTACATTTTTCACTTGTCTGTCTATGATCTCAGCTCGAGCTTTAGGTTCGAAATTGACTAAAAATGTTTGTGTGTTTCAGAAACCGGAGCCTCATTCTCTTAGTAATGATGCATTAACGAGGAGGGCTGTGTCTTTGGTAACAGATAGCACCTCTACCTTTCTCTCTCAGACCACATACGCATTAGTTGAAGCAATCACTGAATATACTAAGGTAAGTGTCCTCTTGTTAAGTCTTGGTCATCTAAGTCAGTGGTTAGCAAACTATGGCTCACAGATCAAATCGGGTCTGATGCCTGTGTTTGTAGTTTGATTGGTACATGGTCAGGCTCGTTTTTTTGTGTATTCTCTATGACTGCTTTCGTGAGTTGAATAGTTGCAAACAGAGACTGTAGGGCCACTCTCTGGCCCTTTACAAAAAAAAGTTGGCTGAGTCCTGATCTAAATTACTGGTTTTTAGACTTTCTCCACGAACCCTTTTTATTATTCATTTTATTTTATTAAAACATTTTTTTTATTGAAGTATAGTTGATTTACAATGTTGTGTTAATTTCTACTGTACAGCAAAGTGATTCAGTTACACATATATTCTTCTTCATATTCTTTTCCATTATGGTTTATCACAGGATATTGAATATACTTCCCTGTGCTATACAGTAGGACCTTGTTGTTTATCCATTCTCGGTATAATAGTTTGCATCTGCTAATCCCAAACTCCCAATCCATCTTTCCCTCACCTCATTTATTTATTTATTTTTGGCTGAGTTGGGTCTTTGTTGCTGTGCATGGGCTTTCTCTAGTTGTGGCAAGCAGGGGCTACTCTTCATTGCGGTGTGTGGGCTTCTCCTTGTGGTGGCTTCTCTTGTTGCAGAGCACGGGCTCTAAGCGTGCGAGCTTCAGTAGTTGCAGCTCGCAGGCTCTAGGGCAGACTCAGTAGTTGTGGCGCACGGGCTTAGTTGCTCCGCAGCATGTGGGATCTTCCCAGACCAGGGCTTGAACCTGTGTCCCCTGTGTTGGCAGGCAGATTCTTGTGCCACCAGGGAAGCCACTGTGCCACCAGGGAAGCCCCTGTTCCATTCTTTTTTATGGCTGAGTAATATTCCACTGTATATATGTACCACATCTTCTTTACCCATTCATCTGTCAGTGGACATTTAGGTTGCTTCCATATCTTGGCTACTGTAAATAGTGCTGCTGTGAACATAGGGGTGCGTGTATCTTTTTGAATTAGAGTTTTGCTTTATCCTCATTTAATGTAGGGCCCCTGCAGGTGGGACACTCACCCTCTGGGAAGGGGCTGTGGTCGGCCTCACTGTCCAGGAACCCTTTTTAAAAGAAAAATCTTAAATATAGCAGCCCAGTATATAAGACAGGGGGACCATGCTGATCTGGTTCAGTTGGGGGTACCAGGGGCTTCTGTGTGAGGACAGTTTAAAAACCACTGATCTGAGCTAATAGAGAGTATATGGATAATCAATCATTTTTAAAAGTCTCTTATGTTTCTTTACCTTCATTTTCCAGCAGCTTTATTCCCAGTTTTCTGAGTTTTCCATCTGCATTATGTTCTTTTTGTATGTCTAAATTGCTAACAAGCGGTTTTTTTTTTTTTTTGCGGTACGCGGGCCTCTCACTGTTGTGGCCTCTCCCGTTGCGGAGCACAGGCTCCGGACGCGCAGGCTCAGCAGCCCTGGCTCATGGACCCAGCCACTCCGCAGCATGTGGGATATTCTTGGACCGGGGCACGAACCCGTGTCCCCTGCATCAGCAGGCAGACTCTCAACCACTGTGCCACCTGGGAAGCCCACTAAAGTTGACAAGTGGAGATACTGATGTCCTAGGATAATGCCTCTATTTCATACAATAGTGCAGGTTCAGTGAAGCAGAAGGACTGAAGAGCCAGTGTGCTGCAATGTGACTTAACCTTGAGGTGTAAGTCTCACTAACCCTAATATGCCTCACTTATTTTACTCATTTCTTCTATATTTGTAGGCTGTTTATACCTTAATTTCTCTGTACCGACAATACACAAGTTTACTTGGGAAAATGAATTCACAGGAGGAAGACGCAGTGTGGCAGGTGATCATAGGAGCCAGAGTTGAGGTGAGCAAAAAGTTACTTGGCGTTTCTGTATTAGTGCTCCTGCCTCATTGTGGTTATCTAAATGATTGAATGAAGGTGTTTTACCAGTAGCTGTTCTCAGTCTACTATTGAATAAGTCCATTTAAATGTGCTTAATGACGTAATGCAGAGTCATGTTGTCTGAAGTGCTTTGTTTAATTTATAGATGACTTCAAAACAGCAAGAGTACTTGAAGTTGGAAACCACCTGGATGACTGCAGTTAGTCTCTCAGAGATGGCAGCAGAAGCTGCATACCAAACCGGTAGGTTACAGTTCTTACTATGGAGGTGCTCTTTGAGTTTTCATCTAGCTGAAAAGTGAGGGATATTGTGGCTATAACTTTGTGGGAAAATGTTCCCATTTCCAATATATTAACCAATATTTCATCTGCACAAAGGAAAAATTAATGCCCTTGTAGACCAGACCCATAGAAGCTAGTTAATATCTAGAAAATGAGAAATGATAAAACTACTGTCAGCTGGAAATTTTGATTGCTTCCAAATAGGTGTTTGTTTTTTTTTTTGCGGTACGCGGGCCTCTCACTGTTGTGGCCTCTCCCGCTGCGGAGCACAGGCTCTGGACGCGCAGGCTCAGCGGCCATGGCTCATGGGCCCAGCTGCTGTGCAGCATGTGGGATCTTCCCGGACCGGGGCACAAACCCGTGTCCCCTGCATCGACAGGCGGACTCCCAACCACTGCACCACCAGGGGAGCCCTCCAAATAGGTTTTGAACATTTATTTTTTAATAACCTGGATAATTTATGAATAGTATCTATATTTCAGGCTTTGTGATAAACGTTTTATAGACATTTAACCCCCACAGTTCCTTTAAAGTAGGAGTTACTGTCATCATTCCCACTTTATAGATGAAGAAACTGGCAGATAGAGGGGGTTAAGTAATTCACCCAGCGTGCTGTGGTACACAGTAAGTAAGCAGCCAAACTGGGATTCAGCAAAGTAGGTCAGATTCTAAAGCCTTTGCCCCTGGTAGCCAGGGCTTCATCCACTGTGCCTTGGTGCCTGAGTTTAGAAAATGCAGTTATTCATTCACCAGGTGTTTTTAAACCATCACTATCCATCCAGTGGGCTTGAGCTGAATGGTTTTCTAATTAAATGTATTTGAGGGAACCCCTCATTTGACATCTTACCTGGTTGGGCCCCAACTATGTCACCACAGAAGTTCTTATTAGGAAACTGGTTTGTTAAAGTGCTATTGTTTTCTGAAATCTTAAAGATATAAAAGATTTTTTAAGTAAAACCAAAAAATTCTTAGTTAACTAATGCCCCGGGGAATAAGAGATTCTGAAAACAGGATTGGGATGAACAGCGAAACAAAAGTATAAAAGTAGCATTTTAGTAGTGGCACACCAAAGGTGGGAGCAGGGTTTCCAGGTGCAGTGAACAGGGAGGTTTGCTGAGGGTTCTACAGCAGGAACAGTCCCAGGCAGCCCTCACCACTCACTAGGCTTAGATCTAGCAGGAGAAAAGAGGGAGAGTAAATTATAAGCATTATCTGAAAAAAGACATTTTCCCAGAACTGATTGAAAGGGCTCACAAAGGTTCTGAACAGAATTTAAAATATAAATATATCTCATATGGTAAAAAAAAAAAAAAAAGAAAACTATACAAAGAAAAATCCTAAAAACTATAAGAAAAAACAGTTACTTACAAAGGAAGTATAATCAGACATTAATCTTCTTATCTGCAACCCTAGATGCAAGATGACAAAAAAATAACCATCCAGCTATCTTTAAAATGTGAGAATAAAAGATGTTTTCAGACATAAAGACTCAGCTTACCAACTGCTTATACTTTCTGGAAAAACTACTCTGTAAAGAAAAATTAGTTTAGAAAGAAGCAACTGAGATAGATACAAAACTACTGAAGAAAATTTAGTAAAACTTGTCAAAAGCTCTGAGTGTTCATTTTTTTTTTTTTAAATAAATTTATTTATTTATTTATTTTTGGCTGTGTTGGGTCTTCGTTGCTGTGCACAGGCTTTCTCTAGTTGAGGGGGGCTACTCTTTGTTGCAGTGCACAGGCTTCTCATTGCTGTGGCTTCTCTCATGGAGCATGGGCTATAGGCATGCAGTCTTCAGTAGTTGTGGCGCACAGGCTTAGTTGCTCTGCAGCATGTGGAGTCTTCTTGGGCCAGGGACTGAACTGTGTCCCCTGCATTGGCAGGCAGATTCTCAACCACTGTGCCACCAGGGAAGCCCCCTGAGTGTTAAACTTTTAAGTAATCAAATCAGTTTGGGGAAGAAGTGAAAGCATGCTAAGCTTTCTTGCTCGAGAAGAGAGACAATGGCTTAACATTAGACATTGTTAAACACTTCAAAAAGAATTGGGGGGGGGGAGAGGGGCTTCACTGGTAGCGCAGTGGTTGAGAGTCCACCTGCCGATGCAGGGGACACGGGTTCGTGCCCCAGTCCGGGAGAATCCCACGTGCCGCGGAGCGGCTGGGCCTGTGAGCTATGGCTGCTGGGCCTGCGCGTCTGGAGCCTGTGCTCCGCAACGGGAGAGGCCACAACAGTGAGAGGCCTGCGTACCGCAAAAAAAAAAGGCGGGGGGGGAGTTGATAAAATTCAGTTAAGGCAGGAAAGGTTTAAGAAATAAAACCTGTTAATTAGAAAATGCAAAGTAAAATAGAACACATTCAAATATCAGTAATCACAAGAATAAATTTACATATTAAATACTTTCTGAATGTATTAAAAAATAATTCTAGCTAAAACTGTTTACAGAGGCACATCTAAAACAAAAACGCATAGGAAGGTTTAGAATTTTAAGATAAACTGAACCATTACTAACAAAAAGAAATCTACCTCAAAAAAGGTGGCAGAGCAATGTCAGAAGGGGGATTCAAGACAAAAAGCATTAAAAGGGACAGAACAATTCATCAAGACATCAATCATGAAGTGTGTGTCTAATGAGGCAAAAACTGACAGATTTACAAGGAGAAATGGAGCTTTATACACATCTCAGACTCACAGGTCAAGACCAAAACAAAACTATTAAGTGTTGGAACAGAATGATTTTTAAAAGCTTAACCAAATGCATATACTGAATACAAAATTTATTCTCCCCCCCCAAAAAAATTCTCTTCAAATTCAAATAGTATACAACATGTACAAAAATTGATTTTTATGCCAAGTGACAAAGACTCAGCAAATTACTTGATACCCCGCTTCCTCACCAAAAATCAAAATGGAAATTTAACCCATACAACTCAATATCAAAAGAAACCCCTGATTTAAAAATGGAAGGATCTGAATAGACATTTTCCAAAGACAACGTACAGGTGGCCAATGGGTGCATGAAAAGATGCTCGACATCACTAATCATCAGAGAAATGCAAATCAAAACCACAATGAGATATATCACCTCACCTGTCAGAATGGCTATCATAAAAAGATCATAAATAACAAATGTCGGTGAGAATGTGGAGAAAAGGGAACCTAGTACACTGTTAGTAGTAATGTAAAATGGTGCAGCCACTGTAATAAACAGTATGGAGGTTCCTCAAATAAAATAAACCCACACACCTATGGTCAACCAATCTATGACAAAGGAGGCAAGAATATGCAATGGCGAAAAGACAGTCTCTTTTCAATAAGTGGTGCTGGGAAAACTGGACAGCTACATGTGAAAGAATGAAATTAGAACACTCTCTAACACCATACACAAAAATAAACTCAAAATGGATTAAAGACCTAAATGTAAGGCCAGACACTATAAAACTCTTAGAGGAAAACAGGCAGAACACTGACATAAATCACAGCAATATCTTTTTTGATCCACCTCCTAGAGTAATGAAAATAAAAATAAACAAATGGATCCTAATTAAACTTAAAAGCTCTTGCACAGCAAAGGAAACCATAAACAAAACAAAAAGACAACCTATAGAATGGGAGAAAATATTTGCAAACGAAGTGCCCAACACGAAGTGCCCAACAAGGGATTAATCTCCAAAATATACAAACAGTTCATGCAGCCCAGTAACAGAAAAACAAACAACCCCCCAATCAAAATATGGGCAGAAGATCTAAATAAACATTTTGCCAAAGAAGACATACAGATGGCCAAGAAGCACATTAGAAGATGTCAATATCACTAATTATTAGAGAAATGCAAATCAAAACTGCAATGAGGTGTCACCTCACACCGGTCAGAATGGCCATCATCAAAAAATCTACAAACAAATACTGGAAAGGGTATAGAGAAAAGGGAACCCTCCTACACTGTGGGTGGGAATGTAAATTGGTACAACCATTGTGGAGAACAGTATGGAGTTTCCTTAAAATCTGAAAATAGAACTACCATATGATCCAGCAATCCCGCTCCTGGGCATATATCCAAAGAAAACCATAATTTGAAAAGATACATGCACCCCAGTGTTCACTACAGCACTATTTACAGTAGCCAAGATTTGGAAGCAACCTAAATGTCCATCTACAGAAGAGTGGATAGAGAAGATGTGCTACATATATACAATGGAATATTAGCCATAAAAAAGAACAAAATAATGCCATTTGCAGCAACATGGGTGGACCTAGACATAGTCATACTGAGTGAAGTAAGTCGGAGAAAGACAAATATGATATCACTTATCTGTGGAACCAAAGAAAAAAAATGATACAAATGAACTTATTTACAAAACAGAAATAGAGTCACAGATGTAGAAAACAAACTTACGGTTATGAGGGGGAAAGGGTGGGGGGATGGATAAATTGAGAGATTGGGATTGACATATATACACTACTATGTATAAAATAGATAATTAATAAGGACCTACTGTATAGCACAGGGAACTCAATACTCTGTAATGACCTATATGGGAAAAGAATCTAAAAAAGAGTGGATATACATATATGTATAACTGATACACCTTACTGTACACCTAAAACTAACAAATCAACTATACTCCAATAAAAAAATTTTTAAAAAGACGGTAAAAATAAACAAACTGAAAATACTGGGAATTCCCTGGTGGTCCAGTGTTTAGGACTCTGCATTTTCATTACCGAGGGCACGGGTTCAATCCCTGGTTGGGGAACTAAGATCCCACAAGCTGAGCAGCACAGCCAAAAAAAAAAAAAAAAAAGAGGAAAAAAAAAATAGAACCACCATATGATCCAGCAGTTCCTTTCCACTCCTGGGTATATCTCTGAAGAAAATGAAACTGTGAATTCAAAAAGATATATGCACCCCAATGTTCATAGCAGCATTATTTACAATAGCCAAGATTTGGAAGCAACCTAAGTGTCCATCAACAGATGAATGGATAAAGATGTGGTGTATATATACAGTGGAATATTACTCAGCCATAAAAGAATGAAATTTTGCCATTTGCAACAACATGGATGGACTTGCAAGGTTTAGTCTTAGTGAAATAAGTCAGACACAAAGACAAATACTGTATATCACTTATATGTGGAATCTAAAAAATAAACTAGTGAATATAACAAAACAGACTCACAGAAAACAAAGAACAAACTAGTGGTTACCAGTGGGGAGAGGATGAAGAGGTATAAACTACTATGTATTAAATAAATAAGCTGCAAGGATATACTGAACAGAAAACATAGCCAGTATTTTATAGTAACTATAACTGGATTAGAACCTTTAAAAATTGTGAATAACTATGTTGTACACCTAAAACTTATATATATACTATTGTAAATCAACTATACCTCAATAAAGAAAAATGGAAATTTAAAAGTATTTAGAACTGTCATAAGTCTTGTATATAGCAGACCCAGAGAGTTGTATACAAAGTAGCTCTTAAATAGAAATTGACCCTTATTTAAAGGCACATGTCATAAATAAAAAGAACAGCAGCCATAAGTGACAGGTAATGTTCACTGTACTAAGAAGAACTGAAAATAAATAAATTAAACTTTTAACCCAGTAAGTTAGAGAAAGCAAAATAAATTCAGACAATGTGGAATAAAAGAAAAGGTATAAGAAGACTAAAAAGAAATAGGGACTTCCCTGGTGGTGCAGTGGTTAAGAATCCACCTGCCAATGCAGGGGACACGGGTTCGAGCCCTGGTCTGGGAAGATGCCACATGCCGTGGAGCAACTTAGCCCATGCTCCACAACTACTGAGCCTGTGCCCTAGAGCCCGCAAGCCACAACTGCTGAGCCTGCGTGCCACAGCTACTGAAGCCTGCACGCCTAGAGCCCGTGCTCTGCAACAAGAGAAGCCACCGCAATGAGAAGCCCACACACCACAATGAAGAGCAGCCCCCGCTTGCCACAATTAGAGAAAGCCTGTGTGCAGCAACGAAGACACAACGCAGCCAAAAATAGTCAAAAAGGCGAACTCCGGTGCCTTGAAAAGAACTTAAAAATTAGGTTTGAAAAAAAAAAATTAGGTTTGGCAAGTATAACTTTTTAGAGAGCAAAAGTAACACCAGAAGGAGCTATTATAGATATGGAGGGTTTTTTTAATCATACGAGAATATTATGATTTTTATGTAAATCCTGAGTTGGCCCAAGAAGTAAAGAATCCAAGTAAGATCAGTAACCACAAAAGTTGAAATAGTATTCACAAAGAATCTGTTCCCCCAAAGTAGACACTAAGCCCAGGCAGTTTTGTGGGAGAGTTTTATTAAATCTTCAAGAAACATAATTCCTGTGTTACAGAAAGTGTACCAAAAAATGATGACAAGCCTCCCAACTATTATAATTGTCTAAAACCAGCATAGGCCTGATCCCAAACTGGACTTGCCCAGCACCAGAACAAAAAAACTATAGTTCAGTATCACTTATGAATATAGATATAAATCACATATAGCCATTTATCTTCAAAATAAAATGATAATTCAATATTAAAAAAACCTATCCAGAGAACATAGACACAACATTCTCTGACATAAATCATAGCAATGTTTTCTTAGGTCAGTCTCCCAAGGCAATGGAAATAAAAACAAAAGTAAACAAATGGGACTTAATCAAATTTAAAAGCTTTTGTACAGCAAAGGAAACCATAAACAAAACAAAAAGACAGCCTACACAGTGGTAGAAAATATTTGCAAACAACGTGACTAACAAGGGCTTAATTTCCAAAATATGTAAACAGCTCCTACAACTCAACGACAAAAAAGCAAACAACCCAATCGAAAAATGGGCAGAACATTTAATCAGACATTTCTCCAAAGAAGAAATACATACAGCCAATAGACACATGAAAAGCTGCTCAACATCGCTAATTATTAGAGAAATGTAAATCAAAACTACAATGAGGTACCACCCCACACCAGTCAGAATGGCCATCAATAAAAAGTCTACAAATAACAAATGCCGGAGAGGGTGTGGCGAAAAGGGAACCCTCCTACACTGGTGGTGGGAACGTAAGTTGGTGCAGCCACTGTGGAAAACTATGGAGGTTCCTCAGAAAGCTAAAAATAGAGTCACCATATGATCCAGCAATCCCACTGCTGGGCATGTATCTGGACAAAACTATAATTCAAAAAATACATGTACCCCTATGTTCACAGCAGCACTATTCACAATAGCCAAGACATGGAAACAACTTAAATCTCCATTGACAGATGAATGGATAAAGATGATGTACATATATACAATGGAATATTACTCAGCCATAAAAAAGAACGAAATAATGCCATTTGCAGCAACATGGATGCGACTAGAGATTATCATACTAGGTGAAGTAAGTCAGAAAAAGACAAATACCGTATGATACCACTTATATGTGGAATCCAAAATATGACAAATGAACTTATCTATGAAACAGAAACAAAATCAGGGACATAGAGAACAGACTGGGGGTTGCCGAGGGCATTAGGGGAGGGATGGAGTGGGAGGCTGGGGTTAGCAGATGTAAGCTTTTATATATAGGACGGATAAACAACAAGGTCCTACTGTATAGCACAAGGAACTCTATTCAATATCTTATGATAAACCATAATGGAAAAGAATATTAAAAAAAAGAATGCATATATGTGAGTAACTGAGTCACTTTGCTGTGCAGCAGTAACTAACACAACATTGTATATCAACTACATTTCAATAAAAATAAAATTAAAAAAATCTACATATAGCAAAACAAAAACCCTATCAACATTTAATTCACTACTTGAGATATCTACAGTAGATTATAGGAGAAAAGCCACTTGTGTAATTATATCAGTGTATGCCCCAGAAGCCTTCAGTAAAATGTAGTGCCCATTTCCAATTTAAATCTGAGTACAATTATAGAGAGAATGTTCTAAACATGATGGTTAAATAATCCTATTTCATAGTGAAATGTGAGAAGCATTTCCATCAACGTCAGAAATAAAAGGACACCTGCTGTCCTCCACTGTCTGTCTACATTGTACTAAAGGTTCTCATTAATGCAATAACATAGAAAAGAACTGCTTGAATGTTCTGTAGATGAATTAATAAATACGGATATCTATATTATGAAATACACTAGCAGCAGGTAAAATGATAGCGCTCAAAAACAAAATTGCAAAATATGTTCAATAAATACTGTTTGTGCCATTATGTAGATTTATAGTCATAAAATTTTTTTCTGTGTATTCCATATGAATGTAGGAACTTTTTAAAAAAAGATCTAATTGGCTTTATTCAACAGTTCATGAATTGGACAGCAGCCCATCTAATAAATAGATGAAATGTTACTTTATAGTAACATTTTAAAGGATGAGGAAGGTGCCCTTTAAACTTCTAAAAGATGTTATCTCTGAAGATTGGGTAGGGTGAGGAAAGAGATGTTTGACAATTTTATTAGTGATCTCTTCATTTGTCAAGAAATGTACAGTTAAAAAAATTAAAATCTTAAAACGTCTATACTAAGAGCTGAGTAGCTATAAAGATGATTGTGGGAATTGCATTTGATAATTATAACAATGATGGCTGCTGAGAGCTGGAGGAAAATGCCAGGGTTTTGACAATAAAGAGTAAAATGCAGACCTGGATGTGGAGGGTAGAGGGTTCTCTGCTTTGCAGGGAGGGCAGGGGAAGTGGCCCCAAGAAAGGCTCAGATGACAACCACAGAGCCCCCAGGCTTTCCTTGTGTCCACTCAGCATAAGTGGCCTATCTTTTGGCAGGAGCGGACCAGGCCTCTGTAACCGCCAGGAGTCATATCCAGCTGGTGAGATCGCAGGTGCAGGAGGTGCGCCAGCTTTCCCAGAAAGCAGAAACCAAGTTGGCAGAAGCACAGACAGAAGAACTCCGACAGAAAACACAGGAGGAAGGGGATGAGAGGGCTGAGCCGGAGCAGGAGGCCTACCTGCGTGAGGATTGAGGGCCTGAGCTGCTGCCCACGTCTGCCCACTCGGCCTGGGAAAAGCAAGGGCAGACGCCATCCAGCCCCAGGTCAGCACAGCTTTCTCTGCGCACAGAGGCATGGCAGGCAGGTCCTGCCCTGGCCCATCAGACCAGAGGTCATTGTGAGCTGTGAGTGCCTGACCCCTATCTCCAAGGTCTCAGGCTTCTACTGGACCTGGTTCTTAGCCCTGCAGCCTGCAGGGCACTGCACCCCGTTTAACATTTCACCCTGCTCAGCAGAGCTGCCCTCTCACCCATCGATCTTTTTACCTCCCACCCAGAGCATCTCACCAACCTGGCCAGAGAGAAGGGGCCTTCTCTGTCGTGTCCACTAGTAGCTGTTAAACCTCGGTTTCCCATCTACATTTTCAAATATGACTTAGTATTTGCTCCCTCCATAGGGATGTGAGTTTTTTGGGGAAAGGGGAGCGAGCCTGTGTGTTTGTAAGATTTCTTTTTGGTAAGTGTTTCTAATGCCTTCTGTGACCTGGCCCCATTGCCCTGTAAGGACAACTCAGGCCAAGGAGCCAAAAGCCCAAAAGCCCAGGGACTGGATGCAGAGTGTTTACCTGGTGCTCTTAACGGGACTTATTCCAACACACACTTCTCGTTTCCTTTTTTCCTTGGAGTTTCTCTGTTGTATCTAAAGGAGAATAATTTTTTTTTGCATTTAAAAAAGATGTTTGTGTGTGTCTTTCGGAGCCCTAGGCAGCCTCCCTCCTTCACCACCCTCTCCAGACTGGAAGAGCCCCAAGGGGCTCCAGGAGTCCCCCCTATGGAGTGATGGCAGCATTTGCCCATTTAACACATACTGGGACAAGTTAGCCAGGTTTCAGTGTTTTAATCAGAGTTAGCAAGGTTTGGGAGGAGGTTACAAAAACAAAGTCAGCATTTCTTGTAGACCCATCAAGGGCCAGGTTTCAGGGTTCTCGATTTCTCATCATGATTGCAAAATTAAGTCTACTCGCTCAACCCACCCCTCGAAGCTGGGACAAGGGGGCAGCTGCACACTTGAGCCCCTCATCTGTTACCAGTGCCCACATGGTCCACATTTCCAGGGGGCTGAGGCGGTGCACCAGAAGGAGCCCTCTGTACAGGCAGGGGTCCCGAGGGTCCAGGGGCCGCCGTATTCCAAATGTCTTGAAGCCAGCATGGTGCATGGGGCTCACCCCCAGCTTTTTCAGGCACATCCCCACAAAGACGTCATCAATGGGGAAGAGTTCAGCCTCTTCCACGGCTGCTTGGAGGTGCTGCACAGTGGCTCTGGACATGACATACCCTCCACCCCCAGCATAGGGTGGGTAGTGGTGGGCCCTATACATGGAGGGTGGGATGAAATATTTGACCTTGGTGTTCCTGTTGGGCAGGGCCTGGCGGATGACATCTCCCACCAGTAGGTCCTGGGCTGGGTCCCAGCCATCCAGGAACTCCAACACATTGGGGACATGGACAAAGACATCATCATCTCCCTTTAGCATGAAATGGGCCTGGGAGCAGACAGCTGCCACCCAGCGCTGCAAGTGCAGCTCCTTGAGTGTCAGGTTGAAAAAGTCCTCAGCAAAGTCCCACTGTAGGATATCATCAAACTCCCGACTCTCGTAGGCCAGCAGCTGGGCTGGGGGCGCAGATCCCGCCACCCCCAGGAGGAACACCAGCTTCAGCTGCCGGCCTTTAGCCCAGCTTCCTGTGCGGCCCCACGTGCTGCGGATGGCCGCACGCCGCTCCACATGGCCAGGCTGTGACTTGATGGCCAGGAGCAGAAAGGTGTCCTCGGCACAGCCCGAAGGCTGCAGCAAGATGGAGAAGTTGCGGCAGTGGCGATAGGTCAAGAAGAGGCGGTGACGGTTAGGCAGGAACAGGGAGGCATTGGCCACCGTGTGGTTGGGTGGACACTGGCTGCGCCGGGGCCCTGGGGGAGCCCAGAAGGGCTGTCGGGCCATGGGGCCCCCCGCTGGGTGGGCCTCCTTCTTCAGGAAGAACAGGCAGCTGAGCAGCAGCACAGCAAGGCTGTACAGGACCAGCCAGCCTACCCTGCGGAACATGGCAGGGCCTGCAAGGAGAGAGCCGGTGAGCGGACTGAGCCCGGCGCCGGCCCGGCCTCCACCTCCCCGGTCCCAAAGAGCAACCCACGGCCCAGCAGCTAGGTCCTTTTATTTATCTTCTACAGCATGTCCTCTGGCTCTTTCCAGAGTCCCTCTCCCAGAGGACAGACCAAACACACCTGCTATGCCAGCCCTCGCTTCCCTTCTGCTGTCATTAGGGGACTCTTGGGTCAACTTTTTCTCCAAAAGGACTTGCAGCCACTTTAAAACTGAGGCACCACAAGTGTTTTCAGCATTTCCCACGAAACTCAAGTACCTAATGAGCTTTAGTGAAAATGGCACAGCTTATTCCCCCAAAAAAATAAAGTCTAGCGTGGTGGCAGGCCCCGCGTTTCATGTCTCAGCGATGATAGCCCCTGGCACTGCCCTTAGGGAGTTTGCTCCTCCAGGGAGAGGAAACCACTGCAGGGCGGCAGCAGGTGGCGGAAGCCACCACAGAACACACCCAGTTAACACATACTGGTACAAGGTTTGCCTGAAGTAGTTTGGGTTTCCTGGGGAGTCGTTTAAATGGAGCTTTAGGAAAAAAACAAAAAACAACACACACCGGAAGAGCTTGAAAGCAAATAGGAAAGCCATAGACTTGTACCAGGATGGCTCCCCTGCGGCCACCCCTCACCAGTTCTACCGCTTAGGGAGCTCCGGTTTTCTCTCAGCAAGTCTCCCAGCAATACAAAGAGAAAGCTGAGAAATGGTAACTTAGTACAGTAACCTGCCCAAGAGCCACAGTAGCCAGCCATCAGTCCCCTCCTCGTCCCCTCCCCCTGCCGTGTCCTGGTCCAGCTGGCCATCACTTCCATCCGGTCTACCCGCATCAGCCTCATCCCGGTTGTCCCTGCCGCCACTGCCACAAAAGCATCTCTTCTAGCTGCCAGGGATGCAGTGGCAGGCAAGACAGACAGGTCCCAGCTCTCACAAAGAGACCGAGAAACCAGTACGAACTTCAGGGAGTGCGGAGAAGAAATTAAAGCAGTGTGATGGAATAGAGTGACCGGAGAGGCTCTTTGAGCGCACGGTAGTTTAGAAAGCCCTCCCTGAAAAAGAACACTTGAGCAAGACCTGAACAAGATAAGGGACCAAACCACATAAAGACCTGGTGGGGGCGGGGGGGGGGCGCGGTGGGGAGAGTGGGCCGGGCAGAGGGAATAGTTACGTGCAGAGCTCCTGAAGCAGGACAGGAGGTGTGTAGCGTGGCTGGACCGGAAAGAACAAGGAGGAAAGTGCTAGGTGGTGAAGCGGGAGCAGTAGCCTGAGGAGGGTCACGTACAAGACCCATGGGGAAAGTCTGGGGAAAGAGCCTGTGTTTTATTGTAAGCACCACGGAGATACGTCGGAGGATTTAACAGAGGCAGTAATAAGAATTTACATTGTTTGGAAGGTCACTACTGCTGCTGCTTAGATGATGGACTGTGGAAGCGCAAAAGTGGTAACAGGAGACCAGCTAGCAACCTCTTGCATTAGTCAGTAACCAGCCGCAGCTGAGACTACGGTGCGGGCCATGGAGCACGTGAAAACCAGATGGATTTCAGGCGTGGAAAATGGATTTCAGGTGTGGGAGCTACGCCTGCTGTGGGTGAGGGCACCCGGGGAGGGGAAAGAGTGGGGGGCGGGTTGGTGGTGCCACTTACCGAGAAGGGCGCAAAGCCAGCTGTTTGGTTTTGACTTGTGCGTTTCAGAGGCCCAGGCTGAGATGCGCTGTGGACCTGATTTCCCCTTTGTCCTCAGCGCTCCCAATGCACCCAATCCCCCAGGCGCTTCACTGCGGGAACTAACCCGAAGCTCCCCACCGCAGTGGCGGCGGCCGTTCCTCTGCTCCCTACTCCACACACCTGCTTGTGAATCCAATTCAGTACCTGCTAAGCGTAAGCCTCCCTCCGCTCTGTGAGCCCCCAAGCCTGGTCCTTAACCGGCACGGGCTTCAGCGAGTGCACGCCCCCCTCCAAGTGGGTGCTGAGCCCTATGGGTCTGAAATTGCTTCTGGGGTCCTCACAGGGCTCGGTGACCCATCACGCTTTGATGAGGGAAAGGGTCAAGGGCTGGTTCATTCTCTCCACACGACAGCCTCTAAAAGGCTCTTGTGGAGGCGCAAAGGCCCGTGGGGTCGCCAGAGCAAGGACCAGAGCCCCGCGGGAGGACACCCCTCCGGGCCTGAGCACAGCGAGCGGCGCTGCCCGTCGGGGACTCCGGAGCAAGCGCCCCAGGCTGCCCCGTCCACAACCCGCGGCTCCGGCCATTCTCGCCCCAGCGGGGCGAACAGAAGCCGACAGGCAGCAGGAGGCCACCTGGCCCCGACGGTCCACCGCAGGCGGGAGGCCGCTCCCGCGGGGCAGTGCGACCGCGACCCCGCTGCTGCCAAGTCGGCTCCTCCCGCCGGGGGCTCGGCGCCCCTCCGCTCACAGTGGACAGCCCCCTCCCAGCAGCGGGGCTCCAGGCGCCCCAGGCCAAACACCGCCCGCCCCTCGCCTACCTACCTGAGCCAAGACGCCGAGCGGACGCAGGCGAGGAGCAAACGCAGCGCAGCCGCGTAAGCACAGCTCTCTCCGCTGGGCGCGGAAGGTGAGCAGGGCTCAGCGGCGACCACTGATCGCTGGCCACGCCCCCGCGCGGCCCACCAACCCAGCGGCGAAGGCCGGGCTTGAGGGCACGGTCTCTGGGGGCGGGCCCGGGGCCGCCGCGGGTCCCCGCCCACCTAGGTCTGCGCAGCTCCCCGCGCACCTGCCGGCTGAGAGGCCCGGCCCTGCGGAGCCCGACCCGGCTCTCCCCGGCCAGCCCCCCGCCTAGCCCCCCGCCTCCTCCGGCCAGCTCTCCTTTCCTCCCTGGCCAGCTCCACCCCCGCTCCCCACGGCCAGGCTCCCCGCTCGCCACGGCCATTCCCCCGCTCCTCCCCAGCCAGGCACTCCCGCCTCCTCCCGGCCAGGCCCCCCTCCCCGCTCCTCCCCACGGCCAGCACCCCGCTACCCGGACTCGCGGCGGCGGCTGGACAGACGCGGAGCCGCGGTGTCAGAACAACCTTTAATCCCGCGCCCTACGGGACAAGCCTCCGAAGCGCCTCCTCCGTCGAGTGGCCCTGGATCAGCTGGATCTGGATCTCCACAGTCAGGGGGTCGGGGCGGTAGTCGCTTTCGTACACTAAAACCAAAGATTTTCTTATTTCTGAAGAAATATGAAAGTGTGAATCCGGAGCGATGAGCGGGCTGGCAGTGCCGGGCCATCCCGGGCCAGCTCACGACACGTCCCGGAAACGCAAATGTCACCTCCGCCGTCCCGAGGCGAGCACGGTTTCAGAATCAGATTCCGCCCTCGGGTCTTCACCATAATAAGGAATAAAATTAAATCACATCTAACTAGATCATTTAACACGTCTCAGTTTGAATTACAAGATGAACTAGCTGCTTTTTCTTGGAACATCTTTTTCACTTGAAAGTACGCTGACAAAATATGGTTATTTCGACGTGAATATTTGTCAGATATTTTCTAAAAAAAGAATGAAGCCTGGCACTTCAGGGAAAACAACTGAAAGCATTTTGATAAATACATTTATAACATTTGAACTTTCAAGTAGAAACTAGAACTTTGTAACACTGTATCTGCCACCATGGACTTAACAGTTTTCCAATACTCAAAAGACTTTTCTGATGTTATGGTTGATGATAAAGAACGCGATTTTTGGATAATGGATAAAAAAAAATGTGTCAACAGTTGGAAGATCTGCATAACTCAGTGAACCAGTACTTTACAAATAACAATTGCCAGATGTTAACAATTGTGCATGGGTAAGACAGCCATTCAAAATGCAACGTTAAAAACAAAAGGCAATGTAGACCAATGGATTAATTTAACATAACTGATTATGAAAAATTTCATCCATATAGATTCAGTTTTCACACTGTAACAACCTTTAAAAAACTACTAGTTGTCAAGTCTCATGCAAAGAGGAATATCCACAGTTATTTAAAAGCCTATTAAAATATTTCCCTCTTTTCCAAGTACATGTCCACGTGAGGTTAGATTTTCTTCATACACTTCAACTACAGCAACACATCACAGAGACTGACTGCAGAAGCAGTTATGCAAATATGGCTTCCTCAATTAAGCCAGACATTAAAGAAATTTGCAAAAATGTAAAAAAAAAAAAAAAAAGTTTTGTTTAAAACCATTTTAACCCAAGGATTCAATCACAAATCTCATGTCCATATTTGTCTGGGTCTTCAATTCCAGTAGTGTTAAGTCCTTTGTTCTTTTTCAAAGTTGTTTTGGCTGTTCTAGATCCTTTGAATTTCTATATGAACTTGAGAATCAGCTTGCTGATTTCTACCAAAAGAAAAAAGAAAAAAAAAATCCCTCCAGGGTTATGATTGAGATTTTATTGACTGTAGATCAATCTGAGGAAAACCAACATCTTAACAATGTTGAATCTCCTGATTTATGTACATAGTATATATCTCCACCGATTTAGGTCTGGTTTCTCTCAGTAACATTTTATAGTTTTCAACATATAGAACTTCTATTGATAATGCTATTGTAAATGGTATTATTTAAAATTTGTGATATCTGATTGTTCATTGCTCATATACGGAAACATTTTTTGAATACTGACCCTGTATTCTGCAACCCTGTTAAACTCACTTATTAGTTTTAGAAGCTTTCTAATATATGCATTTAGTGCAATAAATTTCTCTCTAAATACTGCTTTGTTATATCCTACTAATTTTGGCATTTTGTATTTTTATTTCCATTCAGTTCAAAATACTTTCTAATTTCCCTTTTGATTTCTTCTTTGACCCATAGGTTATTTAGAAGTGTGTTATTTAGTTTCTAAAAATTGGGGGATTTTGCAAATATTTTTGTTTAATTCCACTGTAGTCATAGAGGATACTTTATATGACTTGAATTCTTTTAAACTTACTGAGACTTGCTTTATGACCCAGGTATAGAATATCTCAGTTCTGTGTGCGCTTAAAGAATGTGTGTGTGTGTGTGTGATTGGATGGAGTGCTCTGTAGCTAAGCCGTCAGTTAGCTCAAGTTAATTGGCAGAGTGTGATTCAAGTCTTCTACATGCTTATTGATTTTCTATTTGTTCTATCAATTACTTATTTGCGCTGAAATCTCTGAATATAATTTTGGATTTGTCTCTTTCTCCTTGTACTTCTATCAGCTTTTGTTTCATGTATTTTGAAACTCAATGATTAGGTGCATACACGCTAAGGACTGTTACATCCTCCCAATGAACTGACTCCTTTATTATGAAATGACCCTCTTTATCCCTGGTAATAGTCTTTGCTCTGAAATCTACTTTGTCTGATATTAATGCAGCTACTCCCATTTTCTTTTGATTAGTGTTAGCATGAATATCTTTTTCCATCCTTTTTATTTCTTATATTTTTGTATCTTTATACTTAAAGAGGGTTTCTGATAGGCGGATAGCTTGGTCTTACTTTTTTATCCAATCTGATCATCTCTGCCTTTTAACTGGGTGTTTAGACCATTTATATTTCATGTGACTCAATATAATTGGGTTTAAGTCTACCATCTTGCTGTTTTCTATTTATCCCATATGTTCTTTGTTTTTTCTGTTTCCACCTTCAGACTAACTGAATATTTTTATAATCCCTATTTTCTCTCCTTTGTTGGCTTATTAACTATAACCCTTTGTTGTGTTTGGTAATTGCAATCATTGTTGCTTTTGTTATGGTCATCCATTTACAATACTTGGTGTCAGTTTATTTATCTCTTGTAAAAATAAAATACAGTCTGTGTGTGAAAAAAAAAAAAGGTACAGTTCAGGGGCTTTTAGTATATTTACAATGTTGTGCAACCATCACGGCTCATTTCAGAGCATTTTCATCACCCCAAATGGAAAACCCGCACCCACTAAGCAGTCATGCCCCATTCCCTCCTTCCCCTGCCCCCAGGCAACCACTAATCTACTTTCTGTCTCTATGGATTTGACAATTCTCCACATTTCATATAAAATCGTTATATGGTCTTTTGTGTCTGGCTTCTTTCCCTTAGCATTGAGTTTTCAAGGTTTATCCGTGGTTTAGGACATGTCAGTGCTTCATTCCTCTTTGTGACGGAATAATATCCCATTGTATGGATGGACCACATTTTGTTTATCCTTTCATCCGTTGATAGCCATTTGGGCTGTTTCCAGTTTTTGTCTGTTCTGAATCGGGCTGCTGTGGTCTTGCTTTAGACTTTTCCAGCAGTCTCCCAGCTGAGTGACCTGTCTCCTACCTCTCCCTCCAAGCCAGACAGTTATAAAAATTAAATCTAGGGACTTCCCTGGTGGTCCAGTGGTAAAGAATCCTCCTTACAATGCAGGGGACACGGTTTTGATCCCTTGTCAGGGAACTAAGATCCCACATGCCACGGGGCAACTAAGCCCATGCGCCACAACTACTGAGCTTGCGCGCCTCAACTAGAGAGGCTGCCTGCTGCAAACTACAAAGCCCACGTGCCCTGGAGCCTGCACACCACAACTAGAGAGAAGCCCACGCACCTCAACGAAGATCCCGCATGACTCAACTAAGACCCGATGCAGCCAAAAATAAATAAAATAATCATAAAAAAAAATTAAATCTAAAACTTACCTATTTCAATGCTGCCACTGCCCATACAACAAGTCCAGGCTCCTTATACAGCAAATAAGGGCTAATGTCCTGCAGAAGCAGGACCACCGCTGAGCCAGAAGGACCCTGGACACTCCCAACCCTGGGCCTCCCTACTCACTCCATCCTGGCCCCCAACCCAGAATGCCTGTCCTGCCCATGTCATGACCGCAGCAGGGCTGCAGGGAAGACACAGGGTTTGGTCCTCAGGGTAGACATGGCCCTCCCACCAGCTGGAAGATATGATTCTCCATCCTTCCATTCCTTTGGTCCCAAATCAGGCTGATCCCTCAGCAAGTCCTGCTATATTTGTGCCCTTCCCCAAATTCATATGTTGAAATCCCAGCCCCAAAAGTGATGATATTAGAAGGTGGGGCCTTTGGAAGGCGATTACATCATGAGGGCAGAGGGAGACCGCTGGTCCCTTCCGCCACGTGAGGACCCAGGAAGAAGGCGCGAACCAGGAATAGGATTCTCACCTGATGCTGCTGGCAACTTGGTCTTTGACTTCCTGGCCTCCAGAGCAGCTAGAAATAAATGTCTGTTGTTTATAAGCCACCCACGCTGTGGAATTTCACAGCAACCTGAACGGACTAGGACTGGTCCTCAGTAAACACCCCCTGCCCTGTTACCATCACCGGTCTTACCATTTTTAGCTTTCTCACTCTTATTCTTCTTTGAATCCTGAGGGGAAGAACCACAAAATAAGTTCCTTGCTGGAGTGGGGGGATGCTGGGGAAAGGGTGGGTGCTCTCACCCCCGCCAGGGCCTCTCCTGGTCTCCTGGGGAGCAGCTGCCCGACCTGCCCGCTTGCCTGGCCCCTCGCACTCGAGAAGGCCGCCCACCGTGCAGGTGACCCTTGCTGCGTCACCCCTCCAGCACCCCCTCCTGTGGTTCTGGCCCCCCTCCCCCTCCCCGCCTCCCCCTCCCTCCCACAGCCTGGCCAGGCTTCTGTGGGCAGGGGAGGCCAGGGGCACTGCTGTACCCTGTAAAGCGTCAGCCTGTTGGTCTCCAAGGTACGGACCACCCCGAAGTTGCACACAGTGGACATGAATGGCTCCCCGGAGAGCAGGGGCTCCAGGTCCACCGGGCCACTGCCCAGCACCCGGAGGACGGGCGGGTCCTGGCGCAGATCCTTACGAAGCTCCTTCTTCTTCTTGCTCCCCTTCTGCTCCTGTGGGGAGAGGCTGGGCGAGTGGAAGCGGGGAGCAGGGGACCGAGGGAGCAGCCCCCACCCCCCCAGGCCACCCCACACAGAGGCACCTTGGCTGGTTCTCTCTCCCCTTTGCCTGCTTTGTCTTTCCCATCTTTTCCCTTCTTGTCTTTCTCTTCCTTGTCTTTCTCCTTCCCTTTCTTGTCCTTCTCTCCCTTTCCCTTCTTAGCAGCCGAGGGACTGTTGGGGGAAGGCGGCACCGCAGGCCAGGAGAGAATCTAGGGGACAGAAGCTGGGTTGGAGCTAGCCAGGATCTTTCTGGAAAGGCACCGAGACCCTGCCAACAAGGGAGCAGGGCTACAGATGCCCGACAGAAGAGCGGAACAGAGGAGAAGCGGGGCAGAGAAGTCAAAGATGACCCCTGGAGAATTCCAGCCTCCCACCTTCTCCTCCACGATGGTGACGGTGGTCCCTGAGAGCAGGAAGGCCTTGAGCCGCACCAGGTCCTTGAGCACGTGCTGCATCTCGTAGTTGCAGGGGATGACGTCAGACCAGGGCTTGCGGACCGTGCTAAAGAGAACTGTCCTTGGGGAGGGGAGATGGAGACATGGGGGCCATCACCCAGGGGGCTGTGCTGGGGACCAGGGACAAGGCTGGGAGGGCACTTTGACAAGATGTGGGCACAGCGTGAGGCTGCGGGGTCAGGGAGGGCAGGGGACAGAGTAGAATGCAGAACGATAAACGCAGGTGTGGTCTGGGCCCTGTTCCCAGCCCGGTGAGCATCCTTACCCCGGGGATGGCCAGAGCCGGGGATCCAGGCGCGGCCGCAGCTTGGCCAGCTCTTCTGCAGAGTCCATGGGCCGCGGCAAGGGCGCTGAAGCGCCGGACTCCTCCAGCTCCCCGGACTGGGACTGGGAGGCCAGCCCAGGCCCTACGGAGTCTTCAGCCTCTTTGATGGGCTCTTTGGGAATGTCCTCACCCAGCTGTTCCGTGCTGGGCGGGGGCTTGACGATCTGCCACAGAAGACACGAAAACACATCCAGGGCTGCCGGCCTCAGAGCTCTCACCTGACACTATGCGAACGTGGTGTAAATGGGCACCAGTGTTTGATGGATGTGAAGCAAAGCAAACACGTGGACTTAGGAGGCAGGAAGTTATAAAAAAAAATTACCAGTCCTGTTTTTTTCTGAAAGTTCTATGTTAACAGTAAAAATAGTAACAACTTCCACATGAGCTGGGGACCCTCGTGTATTTTTGGTTCTTTTGGCCACGACCTGCGGCACATGGGACCTTAGTTCCCTGACCGGGGATCGAACCCGTGCCCCCTGCAATGGAAGCGCAGAGTCTTAACTACTGGCCCGCCAGGGAAGTCCTGGCCCCAGGCATTTCTCCTAGTGGGATGACACCGCTGGGTTTTCTTGTGACAGGAAGGGAGCCAGGAGGTGTAGGGGCAGTTGGAGAACGTGGTGGGGAAGTCAGCAGCCTAGTCGCGAAACTCTGGGCTGCTCCCTTGTTATGTCCTTTGCTCCCATTTCAGGGGGGATGGGAAGGGGTGAACACGGTTGAGAATTACTCCAGCTGCAAGAAACAGGCTGAGCGGAAGCCAGTTTCCTGCTCAGAGTAGGGTATGAATTGGAAAGATCCACGTTAAGGGTTTTCCTGGGTCCCCAAAGCCGTTGTGCCTGCACAGGAGCCCCTGAGCACCCGAGAGCAGAGCCCCCACGGACACACCTCAGCCAGCACGCGGCCGTATTCATCTCCTTCGCCTTCCTCATCTTCCACAAACTCGTATGTTACATAATAGCTGTAAGTGATGAAAGGGCCTTGGGGCCCTGGTTCCGGGTCCAAGACCGAGGAGTCCAGAACCCCTCTGACATGTCCAACAGTCACCACTAACCGCGCCTCATGCGCCAGGAGATCTGCAGGGGGGAACGGGCAGGGGTGAGGGGAGCTGCGGGGAGGGACTGGGCAGGCAGACAGCAGGGGAGGGCAGGCGGGCTCAGCTCCTGCCTTCTTTCCTCCGAACAGGGCTGAGCCTCACTCTGCAGACTTGGGTTCGAATCCCAGCTCTACCAAGTTCAACACACCCGTGATTTGGGGTAAGTCTCTTTTGGGCAAGAGGCCACTCTTAAGCCTTGTTTTCCTGACGTGTAAAATGGGAATGGTAGTAGCCTCTTTGCAGTATAGTTACAGATGGAGACTACGTTACCTTAGCCCGTGCTGGTACTCAGTAGGCATAGCTATTTTTATCAATGTTTTGTCACCCTGACCTTGAGAAGGCTCTGGTGCAGCTTGTGCTGTGAGCCACAAGGGGGTGATCTCAAGCCACCACGGACGCCAAGAAACTAATTTAAAGAATGTTTCCCATTTGTCTAGGAAGGGAGGGGACTGTGATGGTCCCAGCCTCCCTACCATTTCTGTCGCCAAATCTCAATCACGACGATCAAAATCTGGGAGAGAACTCTGACCAAGAAGGTGACCTACACCTGACCAGGGTCTGGGTCAGCCAGGGAGCTGGATGACAGACAGACACGTGCAGCCAGTAGGGTGATGGTCCGGCCAGCAGGTCCCCCTAGCCCCCCACCCTGCCCTGCACATCGGCTCCCTCACCCCCGCTGTGGCTGAGCCCACGGAACAGATGCTTCTCGCTGGGTGCCACGGTGATGTCGTCCAGCACGCAGAGGCCAGACAGGCCGTCGATGATGAAGCCCCGGTAGCAGGGCACCAGGGCCAGCGGGTTCCCCTGCAGCACGAGCAACCTCAGGCGCCGCAGCGTTCGGAGGCCGGACACCATGCCCTGCAGGTCCGTCAGGTCGTTGAAGCTCAGGTCCAGGGAGATGAGGTTGGGCCTGGAAGGTGAGTGGGACCGCCGGAAGTCAAGAGGCCAGGTAAGCAAAGGGGTGGGGACAGGTAGCTGTGATCTTGCCACGGCACCTGCATCCCCCAGCACCCCGAGTCCCTGATGGACAAGGCCTGGTGCTGAGGACGGGATGGGAGGCTGTGCCCATGCTCGACTCTCAAGCCTTGTGCTGCCCTTGACCTGGGTTAGCCCCCCTGTTGGGAAGGGGTTCCTGGTTCTCCCAGTGGCCTCCCTCCTTACTGTGGCATAGAGGTGGCCACCGCCACATCCTGCCTCTACCGGACTTCTACGTATACAGACCTCTTCTCAGTTAACCGTCTATCTCCCATAGAGCCTAATACGGGGTTGTGCATCTAGAAGGCTCTCAGCAGAGAGGGACAAACTGGCGAGGAAGGTAGAGGGGAGCCTCTGAGCGGAGGAGCAGCGGGTGGGGGTAGGAGAGGTCGGTAAATAGGGGGGCCTGGGAAGAGGGTGCATGAGGCTCGAGGGGTCTAGAAGCTGGAGGACGCTCTCCAGAGTCAGACCGGCGCATGACCACAGGAAGCCATCTGGTTCATTTCCTGGGGGACGTGGGTGAAGAAGAACTGGCCAGTGAGGACAGAGGAGGTGCCCTGCACCCCAACCTGGAGGAGAGGGCCTTCCTGCTGCACAAAGCAGAAAGCAAATCTATTTCAGCTCTGAGAACAGAGGCGCCAAAACAAACAAACAGAACCAAAACCCACGAGGGGACTAAGTACAGTCCCGCCATCACGTGTGACGGCCTCCCAGCTGTGGAGTTCAGGAACGTCAACTCCCCTCCCTCCCCCCTCCCATCCTGCCCGCGATGTTGGCCAGCCAGTGACGAAAACACCCGAGAAGAACGTTTCATGCTGACCGGCACACAGATTTTACCCAACATCAGCCTCCCTCAAGAGAACTGGCGGAAACATCAGCAAAATTGATTCGCAGGAAGTGAATCCTTTTAAATTCAAAACAGCAGAAGACGGAGGTTTCACACATGCATGTGTTGCTATGAAATCCATACTCAGCATGAAGCAGGTTACGTTACCGGAAGTCTGTTTTCCAAATCAAAACCCAGAACACTTAGAACTCTGTCCATGGTACGAGTCTGAACTCAGCTGTCACACGAAGTCCAAAGTGTATGTTTCCTTCCTGTGCTACACACCCTGACGGCTGAGGTCAGTGGAGGGAAGGGATCCGGAATTGTACACGGCCAAGGCTGTGAAGACGCAGCTTGGCCAAGAGTAGGGAAAGGGGAGGAAGGAGGAAATTAGGGTCAGAGAGACAGACCTTCCACGAGCACGTTCCCAGGAGGCCTGGGATACAGGGCAGCGATGTTGCCCTGCGCCTCGTGCCCCTTCTGGGCTGTGAAGAAAGGAACAGTCATGAACGTCAGCCCGGGGAAGTGCTGCCCAGGAGGCTGAGCCCCGGGAATCCTCAGAGCTTCTCTGACAGGCCTCCCTGGCTCCGCTTCCTCTGATGGATTTTCACGGATGGTATCTGAGGCCCTGAGACTCCTCAGATCCAGCGTTTCAGTTTCCCACTGCTCACCCACCAAGAAGACAAGGTCTAACCAAGAGCTGTCTGTAGGGCAGCAGTTCTCAGCTGGGGGTGGTTTTGCCCCCCAGTGGACACGTGGTGCTGTCTAGAGACCTGCTGGCTGTCGCAGCTGGTGTGGGGTGGGTGCTACTTGCATCTGGTGGGTAGAGGCCGGGGATTCTCCTCCACCTACGGCAGTGCCCAGGACGGCCCTCACAACCAAGAATTAGCTGGCCTGAGTGTCAACAGAAACCCTGAAGCAGAAGGTCCCACTCATTCCCACTACCTCTTGGTGTCCTTCCCTGGGCCTCAGGGGGTTTTTTGTTTATTGGGTCAGAGAAATAAATCTTAGGTCCGGACTTAGCAGCCAACCAGGAGTTATTATAGAAAAGAGCAAAGCTGAGTTCTCCAAGTCACCAGCATAGAATGGCCCAAATCTAATGCTCAACCCCTCCCTCCCTCTTTCCACGTGGGGCTCCCGAGTTACCAGTAATCACTGGTGACGTATAGACTCTCCAGGGGGCCCAGAAGCTTGTTGTGACCCAACCCCAAGTGCTGGAGCCTTGGGGGCGGGCAGGTGCACAGACACTCCATGCTGGTCATCTTGTTGCCGTAGAGCTCCAGCACCTGCGACGCGGGTGGAAAGACAGCCCGTGAGCCCAGACAAAACGGAACCCACTCCCTGCTTCCACCCTGGGCAACTCAGGAGAGGAATTACGAAGTACTCATGCCTCATCTCCCTGTGCCCACCTGGACCCCCTTCTAAGAATCCTGGAAGAAAATATTCCCGCAGCAGGTGTCAGAAAGTTTCTTTTCCGATGAAAAGACAACCCTCAGAAAGGGAGAAAATATTTGCAAATGAAGCAACTGACAAAAGATTAATATCCAAAATATACAAACAGCTCATGCAGCTCAATATTAAAAAAACCAATAACCCAATCAAAAAATGGGTGGAAAACCTAAATAGACATTTCTCCAAAGAGAACATACAGATGGCTAAGAGGCACAAGAAAGTATGCTCATCACTAATTATTAGAGAAATGCAAATCAAAACTACAATGAGGTATCATCTCACACCGGTCAGAATGGCCATCATTAAAAAAAATCTACAAACAGGGCTTCCCTGGTGGCGCAGTGGTTAGAAATCCACCTGCCAATGCAGAGGACACAGGTTCTGAGCCCTGGTCCTGGAAGATCCCACATGCCGTGGGGCAACTGGGCCTGTGCGCCACAGCTACTGGGCCTGCGCTCTAGAGCCCACGAGCCACAACTGCTGAGGCCCGTGTGCCTAGAGCCCGTGCTCCGCAACAAGAGAGGCCTCCGCAATGAGAGGCCTGCGCACCGCAATGAAGAGCAGCCCCCACCCTCCACAACTAGAGAAAAACCCGCACGCAGCAACGAAGACCCAACACAGCCAAAAATAAATAAATTTTTAAAAAATCTACAAACAATAAATGCTGGAGAGGGTGTGGAGAAAAGGGAACCCTCTTGCACTGTTGGTGGGAATGTAAATTGATACAGCCACTATGGAGGTACCTTAAAAAACTAAAAATAGAATTACCATACAACCCAGCAATCCCACTACTGGGCATATACCCTGAGAAAACCATAATTCAAAAAGACACATGCACCCCAATGCTCATTGAAGCACTATTTACAGTAGCCTGGACATGGAAGGAACCTAAGTGTCCATCAACAGAGGAATGCATAAAGAAGATGTGGTACATATATACAATGGAATATTACTCAACCATAAAAAGAATGAAACTCGGTCATTTACGGAGACGTGGATGGACCTAGAGAGTGTCATACAGTGAAGTAAGTCAGAAAGAGAAAAACAAATATCACATATTAATGCATATATGTGGAATCTAGAAAGATGGTATAGATGATCTTATTTGCAAAGCAGAAATAGACACAGATGTAGAGAACAAATGTATGGCTACCAAGGGGGAAACTGGGGGTGGTAGGAATTGGGAAATTGGGATTGACATATATACACTATTGATACTATGTATAAAATAGGTAACTACTGAGAACATACTGTAGAGCACAGGGAACTCTACTTAATGCACTGTGGTGACCTAAATGGGACCAAAATCCAAAAAAGATTCTGATTCATATAACTGATTCATTTTGCTGTACAGTAGGAACTAACACAACATTGTAAAGCAACTATACTGCAATAAAAATTAATCTTAAAAATTTTTTTTAAAGTTTCTTTTCCTGTTGTGAAGGAAACTTTAAAATATGGAGTGGAGGTGATGTCGGAGAGAGTGGGAAAGGAAATGAGTTAACACTTTTAAAATATTTATTTTTATTTTTGGCTGTGTTGGGTCTTCGTTGCTGCGCGTGGGCTTTCTCTAGTTGCGGCGAGCGGAGGCTACTCTTCATTGCGGTGTGCGGGCTTCTCATTGTGGTGGCTTTTCTTGTCGCGGAGCATGGGCTCTAGGCGCACAGGCTCAGTAGTTGTGGTGCACGGGCTTAGTTGCTCCGCGGCACGTGGGATCTTCCCGGGCCAGGGCTTGAACCTGTGTCCCCTGCATTGACAGGCAGATTCATAACCACTGCGCCACCAGGGAAGCCCCGAGTTAACATTTTTGCAATTTCTCGACTCATGGCAGTTGTCTCTCGGAAAGCCAAAGGGCCCCTGGCTGGAATAGGGAATAAACCCAAAAATAACAGGTTCTTGTATTTCTCCTCCAAGGCCTTGCCTGCTTTCTTCTTGAGCCCAGTACTGAGCCATACTTCTGAGCCTCTTCTGCCACAAAATCTACTAGTCTCAGCATTTAATTTAAAATTGAGACCATTTTGATATGCTCAGCTGAAGACTCGTAACAAAGCCTGGCCTACCTCTTTTTGGGGCTTCCCTGGTGGCACAGTGGTTAAGAATCTGCCTGCTGATGCAGGGGACACGGGTTTGTGCCCCTGTCCGGGAGGATGTGCCGCAGAGTGGCTGGGCCCGTGAGCCATGGCCGCTGAACCTGCGCGTCTGGAGCCTGTGCTCCACAACGGGAGAGGACGCGGCAGTGAGGGGCCCACGTACCGCAAAAAAAAAAAAAAAAAAAAAAAAAAAAATCTGCCTGCCAATGCAGGGGACGTGGGTTCGAGCCCTGGTCTGGGAAGATCCCACATGCCGTGGAACAACAAAGCCCGTGAGGCACAACTACTGAGCCTGTGCTCTACAGCCCGTGAGCCACAACTACTGAGCCAGCGTGCCACAACTACTGAAGCCCGTGCGCCTAGAGCCGTGCTCCGCAACAAGAGAAGCCACCGCAATGAGAAGCTCGCGCACCACAACCAAGAGTAGCCCCCGCTCGCCGCAACTAGAGAAAGCCCACGCGCAGCAGTGAAGACCCAACACAGCCAAAAATAAATAAATTTATTAAAAATAAAGTATTCTTAAAAAAAAAAAAGCCTGGCCTACCTCTTTTTAAAACTTTTTTATTGTGGTAAAATATATATAATTTGCCATTTCAACCCTTTTTAAGTGGACAATTCAGCAGCATTAAGTACATTCACTTAATGTACAACCATCGTTACTATCCATTTCCAAAATTTTTCATTACTCAAACTCAAACAGTTAAGCTATAACTCCCCAATCCTTCCCCCTGGTAACCACTAATCTACTTTCTGTCTCTATGGATTTGCCTCTTCTAGATATTTCATGCAGTGCAATCATCTAATATGTGGCCTTTTGTGTCCGGCCTCCTTCATTCAGCATCACGTTTTCAAGGTCATCCATGTTGTACATATGTCATTCCTTTTTATGACGGATTTTGCCGCTCCATTCATCTGCTGGTAACAAGCGGGCTGTGTCCACCTGTTGGCTATTGTGAATAGCACTGCTGTGAACACGGGCGTACAGGAATCTGTCTGATTCCTGCCTTGTATTCTTTGGGGTGTATACCTAGGAAGGGAATTGCTGGGTCATGTGGAAATTCTAGGTTTAACTTTTTGAGGGATCCGGCCTACCTCTCCAAAGCCTGAGGCTGGCCCTTAGCACAGTCACGACGGCCAAACATTCTGTGGGGTGGGGGGTGGGGGGGCAGAGGAGGGGCAGGGCCTCTGGGCAGCATTGGCTCCAAGACCTGGAATGGAACCTGGGCTCCTTTACCTTGAGAGTTGGGGGCAGGTTGGTGGTGTCAATCTCCTTGATTTGATTAGCACTCAGCACCAACTCTTCAAGCTTCACAAATTTCAGGAGGTCGTTGTCCACCAGGCTCACCTGGAAGGGAGGAAAGGGAGCACAGAGCTCCAGTGCGTGGGGTGGCCCTGGAGTGAGGACAGCAATGGCACGCGCACCGCCCCACACCCCAAACCCTTTCTTCTCTTGCGCGCCTTTCCTGCCAGGATTCGAGTGCCTCGGCCGCCGCAGTGGCCTGTCACCTCTCAACCCTCACCCCTCCTCTGACTGTAGGTGTTGGACAACTTCCAGCTCATGTCCTGTGTCCCTTGTTGGACTGTCAGCTCCTGAAGCCAGGAATCCCATCTTCTCCGCTGTCTACCCCAGAGCCACAGTGAATCCTATGGTCTTAAGGAAGCATTCTAGCTGACACCCAGCAGGGTCAGACCAGAAGCTTCAGGGGTCTGTCTGAATCCTCAGTTGACTTTGGCTTCAAGGACATGAGGGGCCCTTCCCGGCTGGGCCTGCCTTCTCTGGGTAACAGACTAGGCCAGCTCGCCAGGATTGTTGGCCCTGCTCTGTGGACAAGCTGGTGAGATTAATCAGGGGAGGGCAGAGCTAGGTCTTACCACCAAGGCCTGTAAGGGGATGGCCCCCCCTAACACCAACCCTGTACCTGGTGTTCGCCCCCAGTGCTCACCTGCTTGTCCACCACCCGTAACGACCTGAAGTAGGTGTAGAAGAAGCTGTCTTTGAGCATCAGGGGATTCTGGATGGCCAGCTCTCTCAGAAAACGGTCCTCAGCGCTTGAGCCCTCCAGCAGGGCCCAGGGTGAGTGGGGGCTGCAGACCAGGCCCAGCAGGGCATCCACCGTCTCCTCCCCGGGGCCCACAGCGTCCTCCTCTCGGGGGATCAGCTCCCGCCATGCTCGGTAAGTTTGAGGAAGAAAGCGCGACTTATTCTGCAGAGGTGGAGGCAGAGAATTTCTCTCGTTATGACTCAGCCCCTCTCAAGGACTCAAAACTCTCAAAATGGAATCGATTGTTAAACAGGACAATCAGGGAGAGTTTAGAAGCCGGGAGGTGCAAAAGGCAATCTGTGGGCTGTAACGAGCCAAGGAAAGGTTTTTGAAGAAGAGGCGGCAAGCCTGCAAAGGTAAGTTCAGAACCTTTAGATGCCATAAGTGGAGGATGAAAGATTTCGGTCCTGGAGTTTACTCTCTCCCACTCTTTCCTCTTGAGAGACATCTATGAAACCCCCAAGTTCAGCACAATGCCAGGCACATAGTAGGTGCCCAATCCATGTTTGTTGTTGAAACAAATAAATTAGTTCCTTGATTGGTATCTCAGTTTTCTCTTCTATGAAACTGGACACCAGCTGACAAGAGTAGGTGGGGCCCCAGCTTCCCACCAAGTCCCCGGGAACCCTTCAGGACTCAAGACTTCCGGGCACACCTGGGAAGCCCCGGGTTCTCAATGTCATGCTCCTTGTGCACTTAGGTGATGAGGATGGCCCCTGTGGCCACAGCACAGCAGGGTCCTAACTGCAAACCTTGCTCTCAGGATGAGCTTTTCACCCCAAAGGAGCCCGGTGTCTTTAAGACAGCCAGGCGCCTGCCCCAGATCCTCCTGATGCGCTCAGGATGGGGTCCTGCTCTGGTGGTGGTGGTGGGGGGGGGGCTCCCTGCCCTCCACCCTGCGTCAGCGCCCACAGGCCCCGGGGGGCCTATCCCGTCCACCCCTGCAGTGTCCCTGTTCCCACAATCCATCCCTATCCCCCCACCACCCCGGTCAGGACGCTCCCTAAACGTCCAGACGCAAACATCCTCTCAGGTTTCTCCAGACCAGCCAACTCCTGGGGCTGGCGGCCCGCTCAGCACCCGGGGCCAGCACCACCCCGACCCCGCTCTCCGCCCCTAGGCCCCGGCCTGGCCCCTGGTCAGTCCCCTCCGTCCCCCAGAGCCCCGAGCCCCTCCTCCAGCCGCCCCGCCAGCGCCCGCACCCAGCTGCCCGTGCCGCACGGGAACTCGTGCAGACACAACTTCCGCAGGTGCTCCCGGACCGCGGCGCTCACTGTCAGGGCGGGCGGCTCCATGATCGCGCGTTCTCCACGCCACCCGGTTGCTAGGCAACCTCCAGGACGCGCGCGTGCGCCAGGGCCGGGCGCGTGCTCAGGCAGGCGGGGGCGCACGGCCGCGCCGGCCCTCGTGAAACCCACTACCTCCCCTCGCGGGCGAACTTTTCCCCAGCCAGGAATCTGAGACCCCGACTCAGCCCCACGTGCGCTGGGTTAAAAATACACTTCCCCACCGCAGCCTGGAGGTTATAACCTTGGGGGGGCCCCAGCAGGTACTGAGCGCTTCCCAGTTGTTAATCTGTTTCTATTTCTCCTCCGAAGCCCCCTCGGAATAAAGTGTTAACTCTCATCCCTGTTTGGCAGAACTGGAGAGGAGAAATGAGCCCAAGGCCGAATAATCTGAACACTCTCATCAGTGGATTCCAAGGTGGATCTCTTTAATCCCTGAGTCAGGGGTTTTAATCACTGCCCAACTATACAACCCGTTTAGCACCAAGGCCCCATTTCAGACTCGTCCAATCTCATTCATCTCTCCATCCTCCCAGCACCTAGCCCACTGCCCGACATTCTAGGGACTCCTGGGCACCGGTTCGTGAAATTAATGGGGTAAGATGATTCTGGTTCCTATAATTTGGAAAGGCAACTTCTTGATTGAGATCTAATTTACATAACTAAAATTCACACGTTTAAAGTGTACAATTCTGTGGGTTTTTGTATATTCACAGGGCCACTATATTCATAGTGCAGCTGTCACTGTAATCTAATTTTCAACGTTTTCCTCACCCCAAAAGGAAGCACCACCCATTAGCAGTTAAGCCCCACCCCCCCCATTGGCCCAGTCCCTGTCAACCACCAATATGCTTTCTTTCTCTGTATCTGCATCTTCTAGATATTTCATGTAAGTGGAGTTATACAGTATTTGTCCTTCCATGACTGGCTTCTTTCACAGCATAATGGTTTCAAGGTTCATCTGTGTTGTAGCATGTGTCAGAACTGCATTCCTTCCTATGGCTGAATAATTTTCTATATATGGGTAGAAGGCATTTTGTTTATCCATTCATCAGTTGATGGACATTTGAGTTGTTTCCACTTTTTGACTCTTACGAATAATGCTGCTGTGAACATTCGTGTACAAGTTTTGTATAAACATATGTTTTCGTTTCTCTTAGGTAGATACCTAGGAATGAAATTGCTGGGTCATATGGTAACTCTATGTTTAACTTTTTTTTTTTTTTTTGGCTGCATTGGATCTTCGTTGCTGCGCACGGGCTTTCTCTAGATGCAAGCAGAGGCTACTCTTCGTCGCGGTGCTCAGGCTTCTCCGGTGGCTTCTCTTGTTGCGGAGCATGGGCTCTAGGCGCATAGTAGTTGTGTCACGCAGGCTCAATAGTTGTGGCTCAGGGGCTCTAGAGCGCAGGCTCAGTAGTTGTGGCGCACGGGCTTAGTTGCTCCGCGGCATGTGGGATCTTCCTAGACCGGGGATGGAACCTGTGTCCCCTACATTGGCGGGTGGATTCTTAACCACTGTGCCACCAGGGAAGTCCTATGTTTAACATTTTGAGGAAATGCCAAACTGTTTTACACAGAAGCCGCACCATTTTACATTTCTACCAGCAATATACGGGGTTTCCAATTTTTTCATATCCTCACCAACACTGATTATTTTACGTTTACAAAGACTATAACCATCTTAATAGGTGTGAAGTGGTAGCTCATTGTGGTTTTTATTTGCAGTTACCTGATGCCTGACTAATGATATTGAACAGCTTTTCATGTGCTTATTGGCCACTTGTGTATCTTCCCTGGAGAAATGTCTATTCAAATACTTTGGTCATTTTTAAATTGGGTTGTCTTTTTACTGTTGAGTTTTTATATATTCTGGATACTAGCCCCCTGTCTTGTACATGATTTTCTCCCATTCTGTGGCTTGTCTTTCACTTTCTTGGTAGTGTCCCTTGACAAACAAAAGTGTTTAATTTCGATGAGATGTAATTTATGTTTTTTCTTGGTTGCTTGTGCTTTTTGTGTCATTTTAAGAAACAATTGCCTAGGAACTTCCCTGGTGGTCCAGTGGCGAAGACTCTGCGCTCCCAATGCAGGGGGCCCGGGTTCGATCCCTGGTCAGGGAACTAGATCCTGCACGCTGCACTGAAGATTGCACGCCGCAACTAAGACCCAGTGCAGCCAAATAAATAAATATTTTAAAAAATAGTAAGAAGAAACCACTGCCTAATCCAGAAAATTGAGTTTTGAGCATTCTTTATACATTCTGCTCACAACTCCTTTGTCAGATTTGTGTTTGGTAAACATTTTCCTCCTAGTCTAGGCTTGTCTTTTCATCCTCTTAACAGGGTGTTTAGAAGAGAACAAAATTTTTTAATTTTGAGGAAGTTCAATTTGTTGATTGTGATCCTTCCAAAAACACCCACTCTTGTGGACATCTGTCATTCTTTTTGACTGTCCTATATTAGAACACCTTTACTGCTATTAGAAAAATTTTCCAAAACTGGGAAATAAGACAAAAAGGGAGCCACCTGTCATTTTAAAGAATAAAACCAATATCCAAGAATCTACAGTGATATAAACACATCAAAGAGATGAACCAGGGAGGACTCCTGGGGTTTTGGTAACACAACTGGGTGGTTTTACTTTTTCCTCAATTCCAAAACCACCACAATATGGCTTCTGCCTCCCCAACAATTTATTCAAACTCCCCTAGCAAAGTTCCCAGTGACCTCATATTCTCAAACCTAGTGTATCTCTTCAGCCTTTATCTTATCTGACCTCTCCGCAGCTTTTGCTGGTGCCAATCGTTTACTCCTTCTTGAAAACCACTTCTCATCTTGTTCCATGACCACATGTTTTTCTAGTACATTTCTTTCCCTCTTGAGGATGTCTCCTCGGTGTTTTAGACTAAATCCTCTTCCTGTACCTGTTCCGTTAATGGAGGTGTGCCCCAGGGCTCCACACTTGACTTACACAACTCACACTGGTCCTCTCTTGTAGGCTTATAGTTTTATCAACACAATATACAGGTGGCACCCAAATGGATGTCTCTGGTTCCTTCCTTCAAGCTCCATATCCAAATGTCCAGTGGCCTGCTGTACATCTTCACCTGAGGGTTCCATAACACTTCCACCTCCCCATGTCAATAACTGAATTCTTCACAGCACCCGAGCCCTGTAATCCTCTCTCAGTTTTGAGCAACACCATCTATTTAGTTGCCCAAACAAGAGACCTGGGAGTCGTCCTCAATTCCTCCCTTTCCATTATCCCTAGATCCAACCAATCACCTCCTAAACACTGGATTCTACCTCTTACAGATTTCAGCAATCTGTCCACACATCTTCATCTCCACTCTCACTATTACCCTGGTTCAGATCCTGGTCTTTGGCTATGTCGAGTGTGAGGTCCAGCTGATATCCATTGGGCAGTTGGACATTTAGATCTGAAGGAGAGAGACATTAAAGTGTGAGGAACAGGGCTTCCCTGGTGGCGCAGTGGTTGAGAGTCTGCCTGCCGATGCAGGGGACACGGGTTCGTGCCCCGGTCCGGGAAGATCCCACATGCCGCGGAGCGTCTGGGCCCGTAAGCCATGGCCTGTGCTCTGCAACGGGAGAGGCCACAAGAGTGAGAGGCCCGCGTACCGCAAAAAAAGAAAATAAATAAATAATAATAAAGTGTGAGGAACAGACCAAGCGTGGGGCCCCTGGAGGCATGTCCATTAAAGGGCCAAGCAGGAAGATGATTCAGCCTCAGAAGGCACTGTCTGAGGCTGATATCTAAAACATATCAGGAGGGGACCTCCCTGGTGGTACAGAGGTTAAGACTCCCTGCTCCCAATGCAGGGGGCCCAGGTTCGATCCCTGGTCAGGGAACTAGATCCCACATGCCACAACTAAAAGATCCCGCATGCCACAACTAAATACCTGGTGCAGCCAAATAAATAAATAAATATTTTAAAAAAAAAATATATATATATATATCAGGATAATGTCATGAAAGGAGAGGAGAAAAAAAGTTTTCAAGGAGGAAGTAGTTGGCATTATTGCATACCATGAAGGGATTAAGTCAAACAAAGGCTGAAAAGAACCCAGTAACATTGACAATATGAGGTCACTAGAGACTATACCGGTTCTCACAAATACCATAAATTTAGCAGTTTAAGACCACAAAGTTACTGTCTTACAGTTTCTGTAGGTCAGGAGTCCAGCAGGGTGTAACTAGATTCTGTTCTCTCCTTGGCGTCTTACCAGGCTAAAGTCAAGGTGTCAGCTGGGGCTGCAGTTCTCACCTGGGACGCAGGGACCTCTTCCAAGCTCACGGGTTGTTGGCCAAATTCATTTTCTTCCCCTGCTTTCCACCTGGCCCCCTCCATCTTCAAGCCAGCAATGGCAGTTGAGTCTTTCTCATGCTTTGAGTCTCTCTCACTTCTTCTTCTTCCTTCCTCTTCGTTTTTAAGGCTCATGTGACAACCTTGGACCCACCTGGTAGTCAACCTATCTTAAGGTCAACTGACTAGTAACCTGAGTTACATCTGCAAAGTCCCCTCTGCCATGTAATGTAACATAATTGTGGGAGTAAACACCAGAGGGTGAAAGTCATGGGGCCAAAATGTTACCTACTGTGGACTTTTCTAGAGGGTTTTGAATTATTGGGATGAAAACCATATTGTGGCAGTTTGGGAAGTGAGGTAAAAATGAGTCTAGATCTCTCTGTCAAGAAGCTTGGATAAGAAGAGGAAAGACGGCAACGATTACAGGGGGACTTGGGTTAAGGGTGGAAGGGGGTTGCTGGCTGTCTCTTCCGTTGTGCACTGGGTTCTATGAACCACCCAGGTCCGACCTCATCTCTGAGCTCTTGACTTTTATCCAATGGCTGGCTTGACATTAAATAGATGCCCAGTGGGCATCTCGAACTCAACTCATTCCAAACAGGACTCTTGATTTCTCATCTCCAGACTTTTCCCCCATGGCACATTAACCACTCACCTGCTTTATCAAAATCCCAGGAGTCGTCCTTGATTCCTCTCTTCAGTTCATCTGCACACCAGGCCACCAGCCAGCTCTGTAGACTCCATCTTCATCCACTCCACCCTAATCCAAGCCACCATCATCTCTCTCCGAGACTGCTTCATAACCTTCTAACTGGTTCCTCTGCTTCCATCTTGGATCACACAATCCATTCTCTGCTCAGCAGCCTACACCATTCTCACCCTTTAAAGTACACCAGAGCCTATATTTTCCCACCTACAGCCATGCAGTGGTGCCTTATCACACTTGGAATTAAACCCAAGTTCTTTAAAGCCCTCTGTGACCTGGCCTCTGCCCAGCTCTCCACCACCCTCTCCTTCTCTCACTTCACTCCAGCTACCATGACCTGCTTCCCACTCTCAGCCACGTCAAGCTCATTTTTGCACTAGGGTCTCCCCTGCTTGGAACACTCTTTCCCCAGATCCCCAGAAGAAGCAGGCTCCTTCTCATCTTTCAGGTCTCAGCTTCAACGGCATCTCATCTGAGAGACTTTTCCTGATCCCCTGACTTAGAGTATGTCACCCATCAATCTCTATCTCATCCCTTGTTTTATTTGTATGGCTCTTTTCATTACCTGTTACATTCTTGTTTATTAATGGTGTTTGTTGTCTGCTCCTTGCCCACTAGAACACCAGCTCCCTGAAGGCAAAGATCTTGTCTAACTTTTTTGCCGTCATTTCTGAGACCCGAGAAGAGTATCTGGTCAAAGTTGGCGCTCAAACTATGAATAAGTGATTTCAACAAATAACTCTGGAGCATGGATTCTGGTTCTAGGCCTCCGGTTGCAAAGACACCATGGAGAATCCAATGATGTTCAAGGCCAAGCAGAGTGGAGATGAAGGCTTTGACTCACCACGTTCATGGTGGTTATCAGGGCCTTCCCCATGTTCTGGCATGGGCACGCTTCAGAAATTTCCAGAGATAATACATTTTACAAACTTCATGCCAGCTTTACGCCTACATGTGCTTACCATGACCCGCCCCAGAAATTCCCTGTGGAGCACTGACCCTCAACTCCGGTTAGTCACATGTTCCTTGGGGGTTGTGCCTGTCCACCCCGGGATCTAGTCAAATCAACAAGCTCTTTCCAAGAAGAAATGGCAAAGACGTGTACGCCTTCCTGTGTGTGCCTGTGTGTATCTGTACTGAATCAGGCGTCTGCCCACCTTGAGGGTAACACCAGCATTTCCTTCCAGCCCTGCTTTCACCCAGCCTTGGGTGGCAGACTTTTGAAAGTGTTTTCTGGGAAAAAGCTAAGTAATGATTTTGCCATGGGTGGGACAGTGATCTTCCTCGCCATTGGCCCTTTATATAGCTCCTGAAGACCACGGCGAGCACATCTGGCTCCAGGAGCTGTTGCTGAAGCAGCCTCGCTCTCTCCCGCCATGGTCTCCCACGCAGGTACCACAGGGTGCCGCGGCCGCGGTCTCACCAGACAGAGAGGAAGACTGGAGGGGCTTAGCCACTGCTCGACAACGGCTTGAACGGTTGAAGCCAGTGGGGGCGGGGGGGGCTGGGGTGTGTGGCCTCTGCTCCTCCCGGCATCACCCCCTTTCTCCAGGATCTGCCAGGTTTGCCCTGTTCCTGCTGTGCCATTCGGGAGCCTTGCTGTCCTCCCATACGGCACCCTATGTGCTAGGACCAGATAAACAACAAGCTATAATCAAGGAATTACGGTCCTCGTTTGAGAAACTCTTGAATGACTACGTAAGTGCCCTCGAGATTTCTTTTCTAAGCCATTTCTTTAAAATGCCTTCCATTGCCCCCAGAAGAAGCCTACTCTTTTCAGACCAGAAGCTAGGGCTGTGGATACACCAGGAAGGATTGGGAACAACTAGACAGGCTAGGATGGCATTTGTATGAGGGTGTGAGGTCAGAGGCAGAGATTAGCCCGGACAGCCCGGACAGCCCCACACGCAACAATTTCTCACGCACTGTGGCTTTAGTAGGCTGTTCATCCCTAACATATTCAGTCTGCAGTAATAGTAGATGATTTTCCCTCCCGTAGCACATCCCTAGAGATGGGCCATCTCCCCCACCTATTCAGCAGCCCCCCAAGGAGCGGCCAACGCCAGCCTAAGCTGAAAACGATAGCCCACGAATGCAGGATGTTAAAATGCTTGTGTGGGTCACAAAGAGTGTCTCTTACAGCAGATCAGGGCCGTTCACAAATTAGGCGTCTATGTGCGTGCTACTTTATTTAATTAGGACACAGTCGGCTTCTAGCAGAGGCTCTGCTGAGCCTGACCCATGGTTAGGAAAGTATGAGGCTGAATACATATAAATGCTCTTTCAGTTTCTCAGGGTCGTGGTCAAGACAGAAGCTCTCAGGCCGCTTTGACTAGACAAACAGATAACAACATGTGGAAACGTTTCGTGAAACTGGCCTCGCTCTTCCCTTCCATTCTGGCATTTAAAGCTTAGCCTTGGCTTCTACAGACACAAAGGTGGAGGTTGTTAGCTCAGGTGACCGGGCAGCTCAGGCTGATGAGGTGCTTCTAGTCCTTAGGAAGAGGGATGGGAGAGGGCGTGTTCTGGAGTCCATAGGGCGTTTGGATAAACTTTCCCTGGCATCTTGGAGGCCTTTCCAGAGAAGCATGAATTCCACCTCTGTGAGCGGGGGATATAATGACTGTAACACAGAGTCACAAAGAGCAACGAGCAGCATGGAAACCCAGGTGCTTTCCTCTTCCCCACCTCTCTGAGACTGCACACAGGCTGTGCAGTCCTTGGCCAGATGGGGCAGAGGAGGTGGGTGGGGCAGCGGTTATGAGCACAGGCTTCGGAATTGCTGCCTCATGTGGGTTGGAGTCCTGCTGTGCCACCTGATCTTGCACCAGCTTCACAAACCAACCGAGCTTCAATTTCTTCTGGGGATGGGGAGAGTGACAGTCACAGCCTCGCAGGGTTGTAGCCCCGACTAGATGAGCTGGTGAGGGGAAAGCACTGCCCAGGCCCTTCACAGAGGAGGCATTCAGGCCTTAGTTGTCGGGATTTCTGGCTGTTTTGCAAAACTAATGCTCACCCACTTTCCCTCCTCCTTACACAGCAGCAGGAAGAGAGCGGAGTGCCGGAATCCAGCCAGTACCAGACGCCGTGTTTCGCTCTGAACCCCCAACTGCCATACAGCATCGACAGCTCAGCCACCTTGCCTTATTGCAGAGCGATCAAACCATTTTTCGATAACAAAGCTCAAGTTGTTGCCGTCATAGACCATCTCAGTAAACTCGAATTTCGACATGAACCAGAAACAAAAGTTTCTGTGCCTACAGATAGCTTTAAATGTAAAAGCTTTAAAAAAGTTTTCAGAGTGCCTGATCTGTTTAAGTCATTGAACACTGGAGCCCAGTAGGTCATTTAAAGCCATCTGGTTGAACCTGGTCCTTTTGGAATGGCAGAAATGCGTGAAGCCTTAAAAAAAAAAAAAAAAAAAGAGTGACAGCTAAGTGTGAGAATTCTGCTGTGAGTTATTAAGTAAATTATTCTAATTATAATCTCAATGAAGCCTCAAAATTGCAAGTCCTGGGAGGACTGAGATATAAATGTATGAGCTACCTTGAGAAAGATTTCAAGTTATGTCATTGTTATTTATAGAATGTTTTTCGTCTGAAGACTTAAATCTTATTATACTCTTGGGATGGCAGGAGGTGGCAGCTATGTTAATTTATTGATATTTATCATATTGAGATTGTTAATGCTCCTTGGAGGAGCCCTTGGAAACTATTTAATAAATGATATTGAATTTTTCTCATACTCTGTTTTGCATTTTGTGTGTGGGTGAAAACTGGTGACTGGGAATCCAGGCAGGTAGTGTTCGGCTGAGGGGGCTTGGGACGTGTTGTAGAAACAGCCACTCTCTGTCACTGCTATTTCTCCTCATTGGACAGGCTTAGTGCAAAGAATATTAATTCTAGCAGCAATAACCTTTCACTGGGCATTTTCTTGCCAGGGCTTGTAAGTTCCACTCTTGTCCTCTTTTTATAGGTGGGGAAACCGAGGCAAGAAGTCATTTCTGTCACTTGTCCAAGGCCACATGGCTGTTAAGTGGCGGCACCCAGATTCAAGCCTACTCTTCACCACTCTGCCAAACTCTGTCCCTCCCTGGGCAGCAACTAGGTCTTTGAGGCACTTAATACCATGCCTGGCACAGAGCAATCATTCATGTGTCTGGTACTGCCTGGTACCCCACTGGATTTCCGGTGTCTCTGCTCCTGCAAAGGTCTGTTCCATCATTTCACCAGTAACTTCATAGCCAGGGCCAAGGATTGAATCATTTGAAGAGATGAGTCCACGGCTGCTAACGGTTCTGAGAGATCATCTGGACCAACGGTTCTCCAAGTGTCCTCTCTGGGTCAACAGCATCACCTGGCAACACGTTAGAAATGCAAATCCTTGGGCCCCACCTCAGACCTACTGCATCCGACACTTTGGGGGTGCAGCCGGCAACCTGCGCTTGAACGAAACCGCCAGGTGATTCACATGCATGCTCCAGCCTGAGAACCACTGATCCTGAGTTGACCAGCACCTTCATCTTCACCTTAACTGTGAGGAAACTGAAGCCCAGAGAGACAGTAATGATTTGCCCAAGTTCTTGTGTGAGGGGCACGAGGTTAGGACTCCGAGATATGCAGTCCAGCCTTGGTTTCTTCTCATTCTTACTTTTGTGGGCGTTTCTGTTTTCTTTTTCTTTTTCGGCCACGCCACACAGCTTGCAGGATCTTAGTACACTGACCAAAGACTGGACTCGGGCCACGGCAGTGAAAGCACCGAGTCCTAACTACCGGACCACCAGGGAAGCCCCCTTGTGGGCATTTCTACTCCAGACCCACACCAGGCTTGTAAAGCCCCCGAATGTCCCAGCCCCCAATGACAATGTTTTGGTCAATCCTTCCACAAACACCCACTGTGGTTGGCTGGACATCTATCGTTCTTTTTGACTGTCCTATATTGGAACACCTTTACTATTATTAGAAAAATTATCCAAAAGAGGGAAATAAGGCAGAAAGATGAACATATGTCCTTCCAAAGAATAAAACTAACATCTACTACTCTGTAGTGATATAAATAAATAAATAGAGGAAAAGGAAAAAATGCTCCTGACAGAATTCTAGTTAATAAACATAGAAATGAGGAAAATCACCATGAAGCACCACAGCAGTAATTGCTGCAGACAAGACCCACAGATGAAAGCTGAAATTAATGGGGGAAATGGAGGAGAAACAGGAAATTTGCATAGCCTCCCAATATTTACTAATTATTGTGGTGGTTTTACCTTGTGTCCACGAATTCTTTGATATGCCCCCTCCAGGAGGTGCAGCTGGACACCACTCCCCTTGACAGTAGGCTGGACGGTGGCTTGCTTCTAAAGCACAGAGTAGGGAAGCAAAAGACAGCAACTCAGCGGTGGAGACACGGCTGACACCTCCCTGAGCAAGGGGGCAAGGTCAACACCACCTGTAGTGACATAAACACCTCCAGTCAGGGTGTCGGGTGCTCCCGATAAATCATGATGGGAAGCGCACCCCCTCACCTCTGTGGGATTCTTCCCCCAAATCCACAAGCCCAGCGTCCTCCTGAGAAAATATCAGACACACCCAAATTGTGGGATAATCTGCAGAAACCCTGACCAGTCCTCTTCAAAAGGGTCAGGGTCAGGAAAATTGAGGAAGACTGAGAAATTATCACAGAGTGGAGACCAAGGGGACATGATCATTGGATGCAATCTTGGAGGGGATTTGAAAAAGATATTAGTGAAAAAACTGGTGGAAAAACCCAAATTAAGCCTGTACTAGTGTTAATTTCTTAGTTTTGATAGATGTGGCTGGGTTATGTAAGACTTCACATTTAGGAGAAACTGGAGAAGGGTGTATGGGAACTCTGTAGTATCTATAACTTTGCTGTATTTCTAAATTTATTTCAAAATAAAACATTTTTTAAAAAAAATCCAGGGGACTTCCCTGGTGGCGCAGTGGTTAAGAATCCGCCTGCCAATGAAGTGGACAAGGGTTCAATCCCTGGTCCGGGAAGATCCCACACGCCACGGAGCAACTAAGCCCGTGGGCCACAACTACTGAGCCTGCGCACTCTAGGGCCCAAGTGCCACAACTACTGAGCCTGCGTGCTGCAACTACTGAAGACCTCGCGCCTAGAGCCCGCGAGGCGCGTGTGCTCCACAACAAGAGAAGCCACTGCAATGAGAAGCCCACACACCGCAACGAAGAGTGGCCCCCGCTCGCCGCAACTAGAGAAAGCCTGCGTGCAGCAATGAAGACTCAATGCAGCCAAAAATTTAAAAATTAAAAAAAAAAATCAAGTGCCGCTGACTCACAGAGAAGAGGAAAACAAGTAATCAAGGGTCACAGAGAAGAAAACACTAATATGATAATAGGACTTACTTTTTTCAGGGGGAACTTTTTGAGACTGAGCTCAAACTTTAGAGCTAAAACTTGCTCAATTTATAAAGGAAGAGTCAGGAACATAAAGCTGTAAGAAAAACACTTTTAAGCAAGGTCATATTCTTATTCTGGAGATTTAAAACATGAGAGGAAAAATCAAAAGGAAATAGACAAGGCAACGGATAACGAGAGAGAGAAGAGAGGAGGAGGAGAGGGGAGAGGAGAAAGAAATGCTTCAATGTGAAAACAAGAAATCAAACAGCCCGTAAATGTGAAACTCGGCTGAACCTCACTGAGTAACCGAGAAAGGCAAATAAACAGAAGGCTCTCTTTCCCGCCCATCCAATCAGCAGAGGTTTTACAAGAGCTCGGGCTTGATGATGAGGCTGTGAAAGGCCTACTCACCCACTTCTGGAAACAGGTGCCCATCTTATAAAAGGATGCTATCCCTCACTGGGGAACCCTCCCCGGGTATTCTCTGCTCACGGAATTTCCCAAGGAGATGATCGTAACTGGGACAGGATATACACACTGACGTGTTCATAACAGCATTAATGAGAAAACAAACAAGGAAACAAGAGTGGAAGCAACCTGTGTTAGTCGAGGCCATCCGAGGCGCAGATCCGGAGACGGGATTCGCAGCGAAGAAAGGTTGATCCGTGGACAAGCCCGTAAGGGGAAGTGGGGGAGGAAGAGGCAGGCCTGGCCTGCGCTGAAGAGAAGAGAGAAGGCAGGAGGGCAGGAAGCGGCATCTCACCCTGAGGTGCTTTGCTGAGAGAGATCAGCAAGGCCGTCAGGAAATCCTCCAAGTCACTTGTCAGAGGGACCTCGTGCCTCCCAGGAGTGAGGCAGCCTCAGTGTCCCTGCCGCCCTGTCACTGGCTGGGAGGGGCCTGTGGGGGACAAGGGCCCTGCGTGATGGGCCGCTGGGCTTCAGAGCACAGCAGCTGGGACCCCCAGTCCACTAGCTTCTCAAAGTAGGAGATCTGAGAGGCACATTTTCACGGCTGCCATGTGACCCAAGTGACTAAAAATAAGGAAATGGCAAAAAACCAAAAAACAAAAAAAACCCTATTGTATCTCTATAAGATGGTATTATGTGGCTATTCAAAATTATTTCCTCAAAGAGTACTTAACGGTATGGTAAAATGCTCCAAATGTGATGTTTATAGAAGCAGGATACAAAACTGTATCTATCATCATTCTCATTGAGTTTAAAAATGTGTGTATATACCTATACAGTATAGGGACAGAAAGCAAGACTGGAAAAAAGTTATCTTTGGGGATGAGGATAATTTTCTTTATATTTTTATGGACTTTCCAAATTTTCTAAAATTAATATGTATTATTTTAGAAATCAGTAAAATAAACACACTTTAAATTTTGAAATAAATAGCTGTCAGAGAAGAGAGGATGAAAAATGGAGAGCTCTGAAGGGTTTTACACATATGGGTAAAGGCTGTCCCAAGGCTGTTCACCACAGTAGTGGGCTTGTAAAGTTTGTCATTTCTTCTCACTGATCTCTGAAATTAGAGTTCCCTGTTCACAGCTCTTCATCTGCTCTTCAGACTCCCAGCTGAAGGGCACAACCGAAGCAGAGCATCAGGGCGGATTATTCCTTGCATAGTATAACCGGTTTTTCAGTGTAGCCAATATTACTTTTCTCAGCCCTTCTACGGACTCTCCAAAACTATAGTATTTTATAATGAGAAGGAATATTCAAAACAATACTTCTGAGGCTCTGTGACATCCCAACTCTATTAATTTACTTATTCAAGGGCCCTGGAAACATTCTTCCCCCAGCAGCGTTGGTGTAAAAGCAGACATTCTTGGGTTCCAGTTTCTGGTCCTCTATTTAGGACCAGACGTAACTTTACATAAACTACTTCATCCCTCTAAAGTATGCAGTTTAGCTGCGTGTGTGTCTGTATGTAAGCATATTCACAGGGTTGTGCAACCATCACCACAATCTATTTCCAGAACATTTTCATCACCCCCAGAAGAAACCTTGTACCCTGTAGCAGTCACTTCCCATTCTCCCTTCAGCCCCTGGTGGCCACTAACCTACTTTCTGTCCATGGATTTGCTTATTCTGGACACTTCACAGAAATGGAATAATACAATACGTGACCTTTTTAGTCTGGCTTCTTTTACTGAGCATGTTTTCAAGACTCATCCATGTGGTAGCCTGTGTCGGTACTTTATCCATTTTTATGGCTGAATAATATTCCACTTCATGGATATGCCACCTTTGGTTTATCCATTCATCACTTCAAGGGCACGTGGGTTGTTTCTGCATTTGACTATTGTGAATAGTGCTGCTATGAATATTTGCACACAGCTATTTCTTTGGAACATGTGCTTAGGAATGGAATTGCTGAGCCACATATAGTAACTCTGGAGTTAACTTCTGGAGGAACTACCAAACTCCCCCACAGAGCCCACACCATTTTAACATTCCAGCCAGCCTTGTGCAAGGATTCCAATATCGCCCGCCACATCCTTCACAACACTTCTTATTCTCCATTTGCTTTGTCTTGTTTTGTTTTTATTATCACCAGCTTGGAAGGTGTGAAGAGGCATCTCACAGTGTCCTTTTTTTTTTTGCGGTACACGGGCCTCTCACTGTTGTGGCCTCTCCCGTTGCGGAGCACAGGCTCCGGACGCGCAGGCTCAGCGGCCATGGCTCACGGGCCCAGCCACTCCGCAGCATGTGGGATCCTCCTGGACCGGGTCACGAACCCACGTCCCCTGCACCGGCAGGCAGACTCTCAACCACTGCGCCACCAGGGAAGCTCTCACAGTGTTTTTTTATTTTTTAATTTAAAAAAATTTTTAATTTTTTTGTAATAGGCAATGATAAAAACTATCATTTATTGACTGCCTAGTGTTTTACACACATTATCACACTCAATCCTTGGAACAATTTTAGTATTGTCATCAACATTTTATACATGAGAAAATCATGATTCAGAGATTTAAGTAGTTCTTTAGCTGGTGGTGCTACTCCCTAAGCTTAAGAAGCAGCTAAGCTGAGATCAGAACCGAGGCTTCTCCCACTACAGAAACCAGAGAGCTGAAACATTTTGCTCTATTGCCGAAAAAGCTTCTGAGGCCCTTTGTCAGCGGTTCATGGGAGGCTCTGCTATTTCTCTCTCTCTTTTTTTTTTAATATTTATTTATTTGGTTGCTCTGGGTCTTAGTTGCGGCAGGTGAGCTCCTTAGTTGCGGCAGGCGGGCTCCTTAGTTGCAGCACGTGGGCTCCTTAGTTGGGGCATTCGAACTTTTAGTCGCAGCATGCGTGTGGGATCTAGTTCCCTGACCAGGGATTGAAACTGGGCCCCCTGCATTGGAAGCTTGGAGTCTTAACCACTGCGCCACCACAGAAGGCCCGGAGGCTCTGCTTTAGAAGGACAGATCCAACTAGCATCCCACAGTGACTTGTGCCCTCTGTATTCAAGTTCACTCCATTTTCACCTCTCAACTCTATTTAGGAGAAGATTTTCTTTTCTCCCAAAACCACCACTTTTTTTCCCCAAAATACCTATAGAAACAGACCCACAGACATAGAAAACAAACTTATAGTTACCAAAGGGGAAGGGGAGGGAAGGATAAATTAGGAGTTTGGGATTAAAATATACACACTGCTATATATAAAATAGTTAACCAACAAGAACCTATTGTATAGCACAGGGGACTATACTCAATATCTTGTAATAACCTATAATGGAAGAGAATCTAAAAAAAGAATAGATACATATATATGTATATGTGTATAACTGAATCACTTTGCTGTACACCTGAAACTAACACATCATAAATCAACTATATTTCAATGAAAATTTCTTTAAAAACCCACAAAATATATATATTAACACATTCATATGAAGTGATCCTCATGATTATTTCCACATCTTGTATCTCAACTTTCCGCCTCTGCCCCTCCACTTCTGAGGGATGCTACAGGCACGTGCTTGCTAGTTGTGGTTCTCCACGTCATCTCCAAATGGAGATAAGGTCAAGGACTCCTATCATTTGAAAAAGACTTTGATTGATTCTGACACTTCTCTCTGATCTCCCCAACTTGAGAATCATTGTTTTATCACTCATGTGTCTCTGTAAAGGGCTGTCTTTCCTCATTTTTAAAGTTTTTTAAAAAATAAATTTATTTATTTATGGCTGTGTTGGGTCTTCGTTGCTGCGCTCAGGCTTTCTCTAGTTGTGGCGAGCATGGGCTACTCTTCGTTGCAGTGCGCGGGCTTCTCATTGTGGTGGCTCCTCTTGTTGCAGAGCACGGGTTCTAGGTGCACGGGCTTCAGTAGTTGTGGCACACGGGCTCAGTTGCTCCGCGGCATGTGGGATCTTCCCGGACCAGGGCTTGAACCCATGTCCCCTGCATTGGCAGGCAGGTTTTTAACCACTGTGCCACCAGGGAAGCCCTCACAGTGGTTTTTAATATGCATCTCCGTAATGACTGACTAATGATGTTGAGCATCTTTTCTTGTGATTATTGGCCACTTGTATATTTTCTTTGGATAAAGATCCATTCAAGTCCTTTGTTTATTTTTAAATTGTCTTGTCTGTTTGAGTTGTAAGTTTTTTTTATATGTTCTGAGTACCAGCCCCTTGTCTTATATATGATTTGCAAAGGTTTTTTTCCCATTCTGTGGGTTGTCTTTTCACTTTCTTGATAGTGTCCTTTGACACACAAACATTTTTATTTTTGATGAAGTGTACTCTATTTTTCCTTTGGTTGCTTGTGCTTTTGATGTCATGTCTAAGAAACTGTTGCCCAGTCCAAGGTCATGAAGATTTAGACCGGTTTTCTTCTAAGACCCAACATCATTTACTGAAAAGATTATTCTCTCCCCACAAGAGTCTTGGCATCCCTCTCAAAAATCATTTGATAATAGATTTATAGGTGTATTTCTAGACTCTCGATAGACAAGAATTCCATTGATCTACATGTCTGTTTTAATGCCAGTATCACACTGTCTTGATCACTGCAGCTTGGTAGTAAGTTTCTGAATTGGGAAGTGTGAGCCCTCCAACTTTGTACTTCTTTTTCAAGATCGTTTTGGCTATTCTGGGTCCCTTGCATTTCCATATGAATTTTAGGATCAACTTCTTCATTTCTGCAAAAAAAAATATATAGTTGTAATTCTGATAGGGATTGCACTGCACCTTGTAGGTCACTTTGGGGAGTATTACCATCTTGGCAATACTGTCTTCCAATCCATGAACACCAGATGTCTTTCCATTTATTTAGGTCTTCTTTAAATTTTTGTCAACATTAAAAAAAAAATTGAGGTGAAATTTACATGAGATTAACCATCTTAAAGTGTACAATTCAGTGGCATTTCGTACACTCACAATGTCACGTGACCACCATGTATATTAAGTCCCAAGAACACTGTCATCCTCCCAAACGGAGACCCCGTACCCATTAAGTATGCTCCTGCTCTCCCTCCCCCGACCACATCCAATCTGCTTTCTGTCTCTATGGATTTGCCCGTTCTGGATATTTCACTTATATGGGCTCATACAGTGTGCGGCCTGTTGTGTCTGGCTCCTTTCACGGAGCACCATGTTTTTGAGGTTTATCCACGTAGTAGCCTGTGTCAGTACTTCATTCCTTTTCATGGATGAATAATAGTCAACAATGCTTTACAATTTTCAGTGTAAAAGTCTTAGACTTCCCCGATTAAATTTATCCCTAGGTACTTTCTTCTCTCTGATGCTACTGTACACGGACTTGTCTCTTCATTTTCGGGTTGTTCATTGCTAGTGTCCAGAAACGCAGCTGATTTTTGTATATTGACCTTGTGTCCTAGGATCTTGCTGAACTCATTTACTAGCTCTTATGTGTATGTGTGTGTGCGTGTGTGTGGATCCTTTAGGGTTTTCTATGTAAAGCATCGTGTCATCTGCACAGAGAGAGAGTTTTACTGCTTTTTTCCAGTCAGAATGCCTTGAGTTTCTATGTCTTGTCAATCTGCCCTGACTAGACCCTCTGGGACAGTGTTGTCCAGTCCTAGTGAGAGCAGGCATCCTTGTCTGCTTCCTCTCTTAGATGGAAAGTATTCAGTCTTTCACCATTAAATATGTTCACTGTGGGGTTTTCGTAGATGCCTTTATCAGGCTGAGGAACTGCCCTTCTACTGCCAGTCTGTTGAGTGCTCTTATCATAGAGGGTAAGCCTTCGTTTTCTCCAGTGTAAAAAGAGGATAATTATCCCCACCATATGGGGTCTTTTGAGGATAACAACAGGTTATGTAAAGATGTCTAGCCTGGGGGCTGGCACGTGTCGGCTGTTACCATTTGCAGGAGGCGCTATAGTCAGACTCACCTGGGCCTGCAGCTCAGCTTCGCACTCCGTGATGATGCCCTTGGGCAAGTTCTGTGACTCTCTCAGCCTCAACTTCCTTATCTCTACAGTGGGGATAATCACAGTACCTATTTCATAGGGCTGTTGCATCATCCCTGGCAGGTAGCAGTAGATATGACTTAGATCATAAGCTCAGGACACCAAAGCTTTGTGCTCGGGTAGATGACTGATAAAACGAGATGTGGTTCCTACCTTAGGAAGAGGTGATGTTATGAAAGCAGTACTGACATTTACAGCACCAAGCAAAAAAAGGTAGCATGTGATGTAAGTGACAGAAATGGAGCACTGGTGGTAGTTCAGAGTCCAAAGTGGGGCGGACCAGGCCAGGGCAGGCTACGGAGAGGAGGAAGCATCGGGCCTTCCGGGGGGCGGGGGGAGTGCTTGCAAAGGAACAGAGGGAAGAAGTGCGGGGTGTGACTGCACAACCACAGGGAGTTCGTTTCGCCTGGAACCTGGAAGGGGAGACAGTGTCAGTGCTGAGCTGAAGGCCAGGCTAAGGGCGGGGCTTTGTTCTAAAAGAGCAGTAAGTTCTCAAGGGCTGGGAGGGGGCAGATTTTTTGACAAAAGGATGGGTGTGGTGGGAAGCTCCATGCTATTTCCTGAACTTTTCAGGCCAGAGCTGGGAAGTTTCACTGGGGAGTAGCTCAACTCTGACCCATACCAGCTGGGCCCGCGGCGAGGCCCGGGACCACAGTCAGCGACGTTCTAGAGAAAGAATTCACAGCACAAGATCTGACAAATGAAAAGGGGGCGGGCAGGATGCTGTGGGGAAGGAGAGCTAGAATGAGTCCAGTGTCCTACAAAGGAGGATGGTCTTATATGACATCACTTATATGTGGAATCTACAATATGGCACAAAGGACCCATCTACAACACAGAAACAGACTCATAGAGGACAGACTTGTGGTTGCCAAGGGGGAAGGGGGGAGGGAGAGGGATGGACTGGGAGCTTGGGGTTGGTAGATGCAAACTATTACATTTAGAATGGAGAAACAACAAGGTCCTAATGCATAGCACAGGGAACTCTATTCAATATCCTGTAATAAACCATAATGAAAAGAATTTGAAAAAGAATGTCTACATGTGTATAACTGAGTCACTCGGCTGTACCCCAGAGATTGGCATGACATTGTAAATCAACTACACTTCAATAAAAAAGAAAGGGAGGATGGTCTTAGCAATGCCTTAATAAAAACGGGGAACTTTGGAAGAGGGGACGGGGGAGAAGGTGGGAAGGAAAGAAGAGTAAGAGGAGCTGACACTGGAGATGCTGATTATAAAACAAGTGTCCTGAACCCCTACAGTGACCCAGTGGGGCAGGCGGAATTACCGTGGGGATTTTTTTCTTTTTGGCCACGCCTCGAGGCAAGTGGGATCCTAGCTCCCCAGCCAGGGGTCGAACCCACGCCCCCTGCAGCGGAAGCACAGAGCCTTAACCACTGGACCGCCAGGGAAGTCCCCAGGCGTAATTATTGTCCACATCTTACAGATTTTCGGGCCCAGAAATGTTGTCACAGAGCTAAAGGGTGAGGAGTTTGGATTTTTCTCTAAATGCGGCAGGAAGCCTCTGGACCATTAAGCAGGAGGAGGACGGTGTGTGGTAGGTGTCTTTAAAAGGATCGCTCTAGCTCTGGGGGGAATTGATGACAGAGGGCAGCGAGAGGAGGAACCTGGGAATGCACGCTGTCCGGACGGGTGGTGGCAGTGGGGGTGGGGAGAAACGGCTGGGTTTGAGCTGGTTTGCGGGACCACTGACAGGACCTCCTGGTAGATCAGAGGTGGGAAGCAAGGGAAAAGGAAGAACGAGGGTGCCATGTGAATCTCCGGCCTGAGTGACTGGGCAGATGGCAACGCCATGTAGGGAGATGTGGAGTATGTGGGAATGAACGCGTTCTAGGCCAGGGAGGGTGAAAGCTAAAGGAAGGCTGGTTATGAGGAGAGAGACTTGAGATGCTTCTGGGGGGAGAGGAAGGAGTCAACCGGAAAAAGAGAAAAGTGCACGGGACGGAAGAGGCCACAGACGAGCAAAAGCCCCAGTGGAGAGGGAGGGAAGGTTCCATGCGAAGGCAGGTGTTGCGTCTGGTCAACGTTTCTTCCCATGAGACGTGCTCTTCCCTGCGGGTCTTGCCCCCTCTGCATGGCTGACTCTTGTCCTGCTGGGTCCTGGCTCGGGGGCCACCTTCCAGGGGCCTCTCCCTGACCCCCTCCCCGACCCCCTCCCCGCCCCCCCAGCAGTCTCCCTGCAGCTCCTCTACGGCACCCCGTGCTTCTCCCCACCCCTTCGTACCAAGACAGACTTTTGTCGTGTCTCCAATAAACTCACCGTGTGTCCCCTGAGCTGAGTACAAATTCATCCTTCAGCACACGTGTCTTGATCAAAGTCTGGAGGAAAAGAGAGAAAGCTGGGGGAACTTGTGGCAGGTGTTGTGGCAGGGCATGGAACTGGAGGATCCTTTGTCTATGGGGGGTGGGGAGGGTGTTCAGTTATGCTGGGGACTCAGGAGACACCGACAGGTTGGAATCTGAGCTGCGGGACAGATAAGGGGACAGGTGGGAAGGCCCCATCCCCGCCACAAACCTGTAATGGTACCAACCAGCCCTGTTCAGTCACATCCCCCAGGAGCGACAGTCAGTCAGAGTAGATCAAGAGGTTAGACTGTTTGCTGTACAAACCCATATAAGGCATGAAAGTAGACGCTTAGAAAGCTTCTCCCCTTCTCTAAACAATAAGGGTTTTCTAGCTAATGATTCAGTGAAACAGAAAAGCTGATCAATCGGAACTCCCTACGCCCCAGGTTTCTCATCAACTGTGACTTGGTAGTTTTTCACAAAGCCTTTGGGAGTTTTCAAACGACCAACGTTGCAGGCGTAGATGCAATTCTGGAAACAAAAGCACATTTACTATTAACAGATGAAATCCATATGGTGTCTGGGATTTGCTTCAAAATGATGGCGGTGGGGGTGGCCCTGAGTCGGTCATCGTTACAGTGGATGATGGGTGGGTAGGGGTTCACTGTACTGCTCTACTTCTGGGTGTGCTGGAGATTTTCTGAAGTAAAAGGTAAGACACGCACTGAGTGTAATCCCAGCAGCCTACACACGGCTAAATTCAGAGCTTGACATACAAAACAGAGCTACCAAAGAAGGTAGACTGTGTTCTATAGAATCAAGTCCACATCCAAGATGATACGCTCTCAAATGCCATTTGGAGACTATTCTAATCATATCTACAACCTGAATTACTGAAGTTGATGTTTTATATTAAGTATGTAATCGTAGGAGCCAACCTTAAACCCTGCAGGACACCCACTTGAGCTTGAGCTCTGCACCTGCTGCTTGCCTGCCCCCCCCCACCCGCCCCGTCTCGTCAGGCTCCCCACACCCTCCGCCTGTCTGACATGGACGTACTGAAGGGGCCGCTGGGCTGGTGGAAGGGCCTGGGGCTGAGGGCCACTGGGCAGGTGCCCTGAGCACCTGCTGTGCTGGTTCTGAGCTGGGCACAGCAGTGGCCGTGGGCATCTTGTTCTGATGGGCCTCAGAACCTGGCGGGGAAGATAAATGATAATGACAAACATGACCAGCATCCGGAGGAAATACAGCTGCTCTGAGGTCTGACTTGGTGTGTGCACGTGTGTGCGCGTACGTGGGCGAGCGTGCATGCACCTGTGTGTTGGTGGGAGGAACATTAGGGCTGCTTTCTGAAGAACTGACATTTAAGGATTAAAATGGGAAGAAAGAATAGGAGCTATTCAGGAAAAGGGGTGGAGACGGGCAAAGGCTTGCGCAGAGGAAAGAGGCCTTGGGAAAACCTGAAGAGTGAAACAAAACAAAGCATGGAACGTTCAAGGAACTGAAAAGAGCAAAAATGAGCTTGGAAAGGCAAGTAGGGGCAGGATGGGCTCAACGGAGCGGGGTGGACTGACCTTTATCTGGAAACCCTTGAAGGGTTGCGTGGAGTCAGTGCTGTGGCCGGACTAGGACTTCCTCAAGCTCCCACTTACTATAAGGTCGAGGCTACAAGACAGAGAAGGGATGGACGACACCATCGTGTGAACTTGAGAAACGATGGCAACTCGGACTTGGGTGATGATGACTGTGGGGCTGGAGAAAAGTGGATGATGTGTTTGGAAGACATTTGGAGGACAAACTCGACAGGACTTGCTGCTGGAGGAGGGGAAGGGGAGGGGAAGGACGTCACGGATAATCCTCCAGATTCGGTGGAGAGGCCCGTTACAGGATAAAAAATGAACCTTTAGCCTTCTGGCTCTGACCCATGCAGGCTCGCCACCTTGGAAACGACCTTGATTTCTTCCTCTATAAAATGGGAATAACCGCACCACCCACTCGAGAACTGTCCAGAGTGGGGCATGTGGCCCAGTGCCCAACACTGAGGCAGGGAAGCTCCAGTGCCCTGGTCTGTCCCTCTAGACACTCTGCTCCTCCCTCCCCACTTCCAAACCCTCCCTTCTTCTCCTAATTACACCCCAACTATCTTTAAAATCCCATACCTAACATGAGGCTGGGCTCAAAAAGTTAGAAGAACCAGGTTTCCCTGGTGGCGCAGTGGTTGAGAGTCCGCCTGCCGATGCAGAGGACATGGGTTCGTGGCCCGGTCCGGGAGGATCCCACATGCCGCGGAGCGGCTGGGCCCGTGAGCCATGGCCGCTGAGCCTGCACGTCCGGAGCCCGTGCTCCGCAATGGGAGAGGCCACAACAGTGAGAGGCCCGCGTACCGCAAAAAAAAAAAAAAAAAAAAAAAAGTTAGAAGAACCAACTGGACACCCACTGATGAGGTCAATGGAAACCGAGTTCCTTCTAGCCTCAAGGAGTCCATGAGCCACTCACCTCTCTCAGGGTCCCTGGTTCTCACGGCCCCAAATCTGGCTTTGTGTCATGAAGACTTTTTTCCTCGGGGGAGGCGTGGGGGGTTGATCAAACAAGGGCCTGCATATGAACCCACTGCATCTTAGGAGATATGGATCCGGGCAGTTGTTCAGTGAAACAAGCCAGCAGCTCTGTAGAGGGGCCGGCAGCCTGAAAGGGGACAGCACGGCTCATCTTACAGTCACCCTGCCCAGCCCCAAGGAGCTGGGGGCACAGGAAGATGGTAGGGCTAAAAGAAAGGCTTTTAGATTAAACAGAGATCATCAACATCTCACCACAACAAAGGGACATCTCTGCTGGTCAACTTCCCAGCATTTTCAGTCTACAGTGTCGGGTCAACAGTCAGCAGCCCCCCCCCCCCCCCGGGCCTCCCCCCGGCCCCCCCCCCCCCCCCCCAACTCTGTGCTGAGGCCAGTGCGGCCACGCTGGTGATAACCTGTGCTTTCTGGGCACCGGATGCTCGTGACTTCATGTGACCCTCGTGCCCACCCTGTAAAGAGGGCAGGGAAGCTGCTGCTTGCCCTAGTTCCACACAAGGAAACGGGTAGTTTTGTACAAGTACCCCTGGACTCTGTCCACCTGGGAAACGCCTGGAGCACCTGGCCCTGGTGAGTTCACGGGCAGAATCTGTCCTGTCGGGCCTTTCGGCGGAGGCCTCTCTTTAGGACTGCAGTCTTCTAGAGCCACCTCCGGAGCCCCACTGCCTCAGGCCCGTCTCCTCACTCCCAGCCCCTCGGCTCCAGGCTGCACCCACTTCCCCCAAGGCTAGCACGAGTGAGTCAGGTGTGAGCATCCCTCAGCTCTGATCTCAGTAACATCTCTTCCACTGCTCAACAGGGTAGCAAAGACCACACAGCACAGGCTTTTCAAAAAAATACGGCTTTTTATTGTCTTGGATGCAAATATAGTTTTTGAACTGCATTGTAGTGTTGAATACAGCTGGTGGAAACTCGCTTTTCAACAGTGGAGCATAAAGGGCCGTCTCTGGATGGCGCAGGCCTGAGGGAGCCTCCGATTCACAAAACTCTTCTTGGGTTTTGTTTTTCTGCCCACAAGGGGTGACTGTCTCCTACCGGAGGCCTGACACAGTCACCAGAGCTCACAACAGAAAAAATGAACCATTTATACAATGAACTGAAACCCAAAAAAGGAAAAGAACGTGCTGTTTCAGCTGTGGCGTTACAAAACAAGCAAAACAAGCCGTGTGAACAGATTCAGTTAAAGCAGCAGCAGGGCACCTCGGGCTGAGGCCGCGGTCCAGCTCCCTCGCAAGAAACACGGCCTGGGCTTCGTGTCTCCCTGGTTGAGCCCTTCCTACCTTTTAACTGCGGGATGTAAACTCTACGGAAATGCATCAGACTTCAGTTTCTCCCAACCCTCTCCACAACCTCAACTCTTGACAGTGGCGCATCTCCATTCAGAAACCCAGGAGAGAATTATTCAAATTAGTGACGCCCAGGGTTGACTCTGGAACCAAAAGTTGGACTGGGAGATGGAGCTGAATTTTGCTACATAATTATAAAAGAATTTCACAAAAATAAAATTCCATTAAGTAAACACCCACAAACACACACGCAGGGCAAGCGCACACGTGCGCGCACACACACATACACACACACGCATAGTGAAAGCCAACATTCAACAGGAAAAGTTCCCTTTTCTTTATCAAAGGCTTATTTTCACAAGCCTCGACAGGAAACAGCCCTGTGTGGTGAGCTGGGAAAGCCAAGGCGTCAGAAGGAAAAGAAAACAGGGCAGGTGATCTGTGTGGAGGCACCCGGGGGGTCCTGAGGCTTCTCTCTGCTCCTGGAGCCCCTCCGATCCCCACACCTGCCTGCTGAGCGGGTCAAGGATACGCGACCACTGAAATGTACGTGTTGAAGGTCCAAGCTCCTCCACCCTCCACCCTCGCTGTCCTGTCCTGTCATTGGGTTCAGACATGGTGACAATCCTCTTTCATGTACGAGGCACCAGGGGCATGGAGCCAAAGACCCCCGCCCACTGCTGCCCTTGAGCCCACATTGGGGCGCCCCAGCTCCCTTCCTTAGCAGGCCTGCCACCAAGGAAGCCAAGCTGCTCTGACACGCGGTGTTCCAAGCCTACCCCCCTGCAGCCCAGATGAGATAAAACAACCGTAGTGGGGCAGGTTAGCCAGCGCGGGGCTGGGTCCACACTGAGCAAGTGTGCAGGCCGCGGGCAGACAGGCCCCCTGGACAGCCCCAGCTCCACCCTGATGAGCCCTCGTTCAGCTGGACAGTGAGAATGTGTGATTTTGAAAACAACGACGAGCCTGCCGCTCGGACTCACTCATCCAGGTGGAGAGCCGGCTGTACAGGGAGGCGAGGCCCAGGCTGAGAGGAGGCCACCGCACCACTTCACCTGGGGAGGGACAAGGGGTTTGGCCCCCACCCTGGGATGCCATGTCCCCTAAGAATCGAAGTTTCTCTTTCTATCGGCCAGAGCAATAACAAGCTGGAGGGCTGAGCGCTATCTAGAAAGGGAGGCGGGACCAGGTCACAAGGACAGAGTAGAGGGAGCTGAGTGCACGAGGTCACCCGCAGCGCCCTGCCAGTCCCTCCCCAACGAGACCTGGTGCTCACATCGACACTGACTCCTGACGCCGGGGCTGCTTCTTCCCTTGTGCCCTGAAAACCCCAGCCAGGTTGGGGGCCTGGTGGGAGAGGGGTGACAGCAGGATGTCACCCACCTGAGACCGAGGGAGGGACGGGCCAGCCAACTGCGGAAAGCCCCACTCTCCCTGCATCTCCCACACGGTGTCAAACAGCAACCAGCAGTGGGAAGGGAGGTGACGGCACAGAAAGATTTCACAGAAACACTTTCAGAGATTACGTGCCAGACGGGCTTTTTTTTTTTTTTTCCTTTTCAGATTGATTTTCTTATTCTCCAAAGTGTCAGCATTTTTAAGTCTCTTTTACGGGAGGAGGGGCAGAAGGAGGGGTGAAAGTGAGTGTAAACAAACTACAGCATCCACTGGAGGCGGTCGGCAGGGTGGTCCCGGGGTCCCTGCATCCCGGCCTGGGACCCCAGGACAGAGGTCCGGGCTAGGCCCCCATCTGGCCAGACTCATCAGGCAAGAATCCAAGACAAGAAAACTGCCGGGGCAAGAAACAAATGTGTCTGTAGTAAGAGATACGGCTCTGCAGCCCTACAGCCATGATGGTGAGCACCAAGAGAAACAGATGTAAGGAAATAGCTCAAAACAAAACATGCATCTAGTTAAACGTCTGCTGGGACACACACACACACACACGCGCGCGCGCACACACACACACACACACCCTTCAATGCCTCATACAACCTAACAGCCTTAAATATTTAAAAAAACAGAATCATGAACATTACATCAGCCAAAGGGAGGGAGAGGTAGGCCAGAGAAGGAAGAGGCCAATTTTATATCCCATGGAGCTAAAAAAAAAAAAAAAAAAAGACTCCCAGCAAGGGGTGGGGAGAAAGCTAGTGATCTCAGAGAGGTCATGGCCGGGCCGAGCTCCGCGGCCACCACGCGGTTAACGAAGGCACAGGAACTGGGGCGAGGCCGAGGGCTGGACCCTCCACAAGCCCTCATGGCTGGACCCTCCACAAGCCCTCACGGCTGGAACGTCTCTGGCTTTCCTTTTTCCCTTTTGAGCCTCACGGAGTTCTTACCACGGTGCTCTTCCACTTTTGAGGGAGACCTCGTGTCCACTCGGGGGGGAAGGCTGAGCTCCTGTCCCTCCTCCCAGTGGAAATGAAGGGCTGGCCCAGCCTCGTTGCGTGCTCGCGCCTCAGGAGAGCGATCGGAAGGCCTGTAAACACGGGTTCTGGGGAGGTGGAGGGGTGCCGCCGAGGCACCCTTGACGGGGCTGGAGCACGGACGAGGAAGCAGGTGATCGGTCGTGACCCGTGGCAGGGGCAGTGGCACAGCCAGCGGCAAAGAGAGGACCCCGCCTCCATCCTCCAACAGCCGAGGCTGAGGTGGGGCTGCCTGCCCCCCCCGAGCACCTTCCACAGGCCTCCGGGATCCAGCAGGAGCCTCCGAAATGATCCAAGCTTCAGAGGGTGGCCCACAGCGGCCCCTCCTGGGGCCCCTGGGCTCCTGGTCTGCCCAGCGCTTGCCCAGTTTCCGTCTCGGGTCGGGAGGACAGAGGTTGAACGGGAAGGCTGCTGGCCTCCGAACTTCACAGCAGGACGTGAAAAGCACATTCTTTCAATGAGGAGGTACCCCTGGCTGGGCTTCCTGAGTGTTAGAGAGCATCCTTCCATCTGGAGCTGCTCTTGCAGACACATTGAGAGGAGGACGGGCCTGGGACCGCCCCTCCTGCCGTGCCCTCCTCTGAACCCTTCCAAGTGCAATTCCCACATCCGGAAACAGCCTACTGCCCCCTCCACCTGGACCAAATCTGAATCCAACTCTCTACAGTCTGGTCTGGAGGCGCCTAGGGACAGCTCCAAGGCAGCCACCTTGGAGCTTGGTGTCAACATTCAATTTCTGCCTCCAAACACAAGACAGACGCTGGGTGTGGTGGCGTCTTTGGTCCAGGAACTGTTATGACTTAGGGCTCCCAGCTGGACAATCCAGACAAGGTGACCAGGCCGATGGCAGCACTGTGGAGCCTGGTCTTTCAAACACTGCACCCGAAGGGCCAGCAGCATCCATCAAACACGGCCGCCCGCCCGGCTGTGGCTCGGAAGCAGGTGGAGAACGAGGAAGCAGGGCCCCAGCTGAGCCCCGCCACGCGATTCTCAGGCCGGTGTCACCACGGAGGCTGCAACGCCAAGTGGAACCAGATCAGGACAGATCGAAGTCCCGCCCGAGTGGCCCTCCAAGCCAGCAGCAGCTCCGCATCGCTTGTGCTTCCGTTCCTGTCTGCGGGCACGCGCACCCACCACTTTGCACACGGGTGTTGTGGGGTTTCCCCGGCAGCCGGCCCTGCGAGGCCTGAGCAGACGTCCAATCTATCTACAAGGTCAGAGTCGGGGCAGGAAGGAGGATGCCTTCCAACCGCCCCACGGGCGCCTGAGAGGTGACAGGAGGCAGCGTGTGTAAGTCTCCAGACAGGAGCCGGGAAGGACCCTCACGTTTCCTAACTTGGGGGAGCGGGTGATGCCCCCTCTTGCCCCATCTGCTCCCCGCACTGCCGCCGTGGCCCCGACATCCCACCAGCAGGACAGGACAGGACAGGGACGGGCAGCGTTCCCCTTTGTTCCCCTTCATCCGGGGTACCCCGAGGGAAGGGGAGGTCGGTGACAGAGGTCGCTGAGTCAGAGTTCACAGCAAGGGTTCCCTAAGCTGGGCTACTGCTGTGGGCAGGACCCGAACCTGCTTCAGACCTGAGCGCGGCGTTCTGAGCGGCCTGGGCCGCAGTCGGAGGGAGGCCTGGAAGCTCCGCGTCAGGAGAGGTGAGGGGCGCGGGCTCCTCTCCACAGGCAGGAAGGGTCTCCACGGCTTCTCACGCGGCCACGCGCCCGCTAAGCACTGCTAAGACTCCCCAGATCTCTGGCCCATTCTGGTGACGGCCTCCGCTGCCTGCTCTGGCAGCTGGGACGGGTCCGTCAGGATGGACGTGGTGGTGCTCAAGTGCCGGAGGGTGTTCAGCACAGCTGCAAGACAGAGGGGGTAGCCTGCAGACACGGCCGGGGCGCCAGCTCCAAGCCCTCAGAGGACACAACACGCGGTTACGTGTGTACATCCCGCGTGGGGATTCTCAGGCCCCCAAAGCAGGAGAGGCACGGACACCAGGAGAGCCTCTTGCCTGAGGTCTGGACACTCACACCTCTGCCTTTAAGACTACTCCCCCAGTCCCATCTCCTACGCTGCGGGTGGGCGGGGAACGCTGACCTCTTCCTGCTTGTTCCCCTGTCTTAGCATCACATCTCTACAGCCTTTATACACGGCCACAGCTCTTTTCGTTATTATGAGAATTAAACACGAAAATGTATCTGAAAATCCCTGATACGTGGCCTGGTAAGTAGTAGGTGCTCACTAAATGCGAGCTAGATCTGATCAAAGGGGCACACGGAGGTGGCAGGAAGTTGAGGAGAGGCTCTGGGAGCCCTTGCCCCCTGCCCTGCAGGAGCGCCTCTGGCTCGGCCTCGCCTCCCTGCCCCAGCTGTCTGCGGGTCACCTGCAGCAGAGCCTGGGTTTTCGGCAGCCCCGCCCGCGTCCAAGCCCACACAGCCCCACTCACTCGGCCTGAGAACCGGCAGGGAGCAGTGCTCGTCTAGCCAGCACAGCGCCGTCCGGTGCAGCTCCTCCAGGCTGCTGCTGGACACCACACCCTTGAAGGACTCAAACAGCGGCTTGATGATGACACTGAACTGCACAGCACGCAGGTTAAAGAAAAGGGAAGCGAGCGTGGAGAGAACGAAGTCCAGTCACAGGCTTGCCCGTGACCAACTCCCCTCAGGACTGGCAAGTAACTGTGCATAGTTGTGACGGGGCGTGGGGGGGGGGGGGGGGGGGGGAGGGGGGGAGAGAGAGAGAGAGAGAGAGGGAGGGAGACACAGAGAGAGAGAGGGAGGGAGAGACAGAGAGACAGAGGGAGACAGAAGCACAGAGAGAGGGAGAGAGACAGAGAGAGAGAGAGACAGAGAGAGAAGGAGAAACAGAGAGAGAGAGGGAGGGAGAGACAGAGAGAGAGGGAGGGAGAGACAGAGAGAGAGGGAGAGACAGAGAGAGAGAGGGAGGGAGAGACAGAGAGACAGAGGGAGACAGAAGGACAGAGAGAGACAAACAGAGAGAGAAAGAGAGAGAGAGAGAGAGGGAGAAACAGAGAGAGAGGGAGAGACAGAGGCAGAGAGAGAGAGACAGAGAGAGAGGGAGAAACAGAGAGAGGGAGAGACAGAGAGAGAGAGAGGAGAGAGAGCGAGGGAGAAACAGAGAGAGGTCCCTAACTGTTCCTGAGCCCAGGTGGCGACCACAGTCACCACACTCAGCCTGATGCCAAGGAACCTGCCACTGACCACAGAGGTTCTGACTCATGCCAGCTCCACTCAAGGACCAGGACCAGAGCAAAGTTGGGGGACTGGAGCTGGTGTCTGTCGTCTCTTCCTTTAAAACCCGCCCTTTAGTGCACACAGACACCACCCGCCCTGTCAGAGCTGAGGCTGGAGCATCCGTCCTCCCACGTGACCCCCTCCACAGCCCGTCAGACCCCAGGCCCAGGCACGGCGACCGACCCCACCCCTGTGCACACTGTCCACTCAGAGGCACAGCGGTGGCTGGGTGGGGAGTGACAAGGGCAGAGCCTTCCCCCATAAGGGCCCTGCTGACATCTGGAAGGCCAAGTGCAGGGAGGCCTTGGCCCCAGAGACAGAGCCCAGCACTCAGGTATCCGTGCCTCATTACAGCAGTCAAGGCCCTGCGGCACAAACGCAGAAAACAGCCTGGAGGGAACTGGCTTCAAATCCAAGCTCTGCCACTTAGTCGCTTTGTGAGCCCTGGTTTCGGGTGGCACCACACTCCCCGCTGCTGCCAGGACAGAGCTGGTGCCAGGACGTGTTAGACCAGATCCCACCTCCTTCCCACCTTATTGCTTCTGCCAGTGGCTCCAGCCTTGTCTTTACTTCTCAAGGACTCAGAGCGCAGAGCGGGCCTGTTCCAGGTCCCCAGGGAGCCCCAAGCCTGGGCGGGCACCAAGGACAGCCTGCTCCACACCGTGGGCCCGGCCAGGCCCCTCCCTCTCAAGACAGAAACTAGCATTACCTGTCTTGACAAACTCAATGACAACCATTTAGAGAGCATCTTTCTAAAGCAACTGAAGGGTCAGTGTCTGCGGTTTTAGTGCACTGCTTGGGGGGATGGGGGGTGAGCAAAGAAAACCCAAAGATACAATCCAGAACTTCCAATTCTGCAGAGTCCGGCTTTTCACATATTCGTCAAACATGTCTCGCATGTGATCAAACTGGCGCCGGGTGACGGGGACACCCGTGGCAGGGAGCAGCTGCTGGCAGGAGCTGAAACGACAGGAAGAGTCCAAGGAAGCTCAGCGTGGCTGGGGGCCAAGTGGGCAGGCCCAGGCGGGGAGCCTGGGGAGAAGGAGGAGGGCAAGGGCTGCAGCGCTGAGCAGAGGCCTCCACCAGCGATGAGTGCCCCCCCCCTGTGCCGTGCCAGCGAGGACAGGGTGCTACCTGAGCCCCCAGGCCCAGCCTCACATGATGGTGGTGTTGAGCTCCTCGATTTCCTCTCGCAGCCGCCGGGCCTCCTCCTGCATCTGGCTGCGCTCCTGCTGCAACTTGGTGATGTACTCCACGGTCTTCTGCAGCGTGATGGCGTGGCTGGTCTGCAAGGGGTGGCCGGGTCAGGGCGGCAGCGGGCGCGGCGAGCCCGCCATGTCCGCCCGTCCTGTCGGCCCTCCCCACCCTCCGGCCACTCACCAGCTTGGTGTTATTAGAGATCAAGCTGTTGAGGGTGTCAAAGCCCATCTTGATGTTGAAGCGCCTTTTCTGCTCGGCTGAAATGTGCTTCATCTGCCGGTTCTATTGGGAAATCGACCCGTCACTGCGACACAGGGACCCCTCCCCTCTCCATCCCACCCCCACCTGCTGCCCAGATTAGGGGCAGATTGGGACCCTGAGGCCTCTAGAGAGCTGTGCGGAAGGAGGGGCGACAGAAAGCTAAAAGGCTCCAGCGGGAGCCAGGAGGGGGACAGGACGGGACTAGAAAACCATCCCTGCAGGAGAGAGCACAGCAAGGGCCCGAGGCTGCTGCTTCGGCCCCTCCCAGCCACCCTCACACCTGGACCCAGTTCTGACAGCTGCCGCCTCCTCCCTCTGCTCCACAGGGCTCAACGCTGGCTCCTGGGCTGAGGGCCACTGTCACCAGGGGGCTGGGGGTAGGTGGGGGGTGGGAGGGGCCACCAGGCTCAAGGTTAAAGCAGCAAACCTCCCTCTTTCTGATGCCGCCCCAGCCTGGCGTGGGACACCCCTCAAGCCCACGGTTCTTTCCAGTGCGTCTCCAGTAAGGGCCGCAGCCATCCCCAAAGCCCTTGATGCGCTTCTCCTTGCCTCCCCATCCTTCCAAGGGAGTCAAGACCCAACAGGTACCTTTAAAGCAGCCACATTTTTGGGGTCTGCAGAAGATTTCCCTGAGCAGTTGTTCTGGGGAGACTGAGGACTGGGGCTCTGTTCTGAAGCACACGGAGAGGCCTGCCCTGAGTTCGGGCAGTCTCGACCTGAGAAGAGCAGAGACTCCCCTTAGGGACCAGGCTGCACCAGCTGCGCACGACACCCACCCTGAACCTCCATGGCAGCCCCAGAGCAGAAACAGGAGGAACCCCTGCCAACAGGCGGGGGCAGGGGGTGGGTTCCGTTAGGCCTGACGGATGCCAGCTGGACGCTGCAGTCACAGGTCTGGGGGCTGCGAGGGGGCCTGCCTCCTGGGCCACCAGGGGCCCCTCTGCAAGGCCCCTCGGGGTCTGCAAGGCTGTAGTTCTCACCCTGGGTGGCGAGCACATGGCTACCTGTTCTTTTTGTTTGTTTGTTCTTTAATTTCTACATATATGTTTTCTCACAGCTTTTTCAATTGTACCCACCCCTGACATTTTTTAATTAAAAAAACCAAAGGAAAAAAAAAAAAAAAACCAAAGCGCTATTTTACCCACAAAGAACATGGTGGAAGAAACCTGTGGCCCAGGCTCCAGAGACACCCGCAGGAAGCCCCTCCCTGACCCTCCCGGTCAGTCCCGTTTCACAGCACAGATGCCTCAGGCTCAGTCCCCTCTGCTCGGCTCTTCTCCCTACCCTGCTCTCAAGGCTCTAACCTCCGGGGACCCGCCTCAGTGGACAAGGTGCTGTTTCCCTGAGCCGGAGCCCCATACAGTATTCCAGGGCCTGACCCATAGCCAGTCTGCATCTGTATCTTCCCAGATGAGGGTCCTTATTCTTCAAAGCCTGTCCTGGGACAAGTCCCTGTCTGACCCCTGTAAGTAGAGAGCCTTCCCCCTCGTGTCCTGCACTCCACCTCGGGAAGATGCCTCTGCACAGGGTGCCGGGAGCAGCTGCCACGGTTTTACCTGAGACAGGAAGACACCTTGGTCTCCCTCCGACCTGGTACCTGGCTTCTCCCCAACCCGCAGCAGCACAGCCTCGGGAAGATCATCTACCCTGACCTCTCAGCTCTTCAGACGTCACTGGGTAATATCAGTCCTACCCTGGCCACCTCACCGACGGAAGACCAAGCTGGGGAGGAAGGAAGGGGGCTCCCAAGGCGTGGTGCCGGCACACCATGGGGGAGGGGAAGACCGGCCAGTGCCAGACAAGGCCGGGGGCTCCTGTGGCTACAGCAACACCAGGCTCATGCTTTCTGGAAACTGTCGACGCGGACCCCTCAATTCCTTTTTTATTTTTAATTTATTTAATTAATTAATTTATTTTTGGCTGTGTTGGGTCTTTGTTGCTGTGCATGGGCTTTCTCTAGTTGTGGTGAGCGGGGGCTACTCTTCGTTGCGGTGCGTGGGCTTCTCATTGTGGTGGCTTCTCTTGCTGCAGAGCACAGACTCTAGGCACATGGGCTTCAGTAGTTGTGGCTTGCAGCTCTAGAGCGCGGGCTCAGCAGTTGTGGAGCTCAGGCTCAGCTGCTCTGTGGCATGTGGGATCCTCCCGGACCAGGGCTCGAACCCGTGTTCCCTGCATTGGCAGGCGGATTCATAACCACTGCGCCACCAGGGAAGCCCCACTCAATCCCTTTTGTGGATCAGAACTGACAACTCAGAGCCAGGCCTTTCTTTTTTCTTTTTAAATTTTTAAACTCTGTTTTGGTCACTTCGCATGGCATGTGGGATCTTAGTTCCCTGACCGGGGACTGAACCTGCACCCCCTGCGTTGGCAGCACAGAGTCTCAACCACGGGACCCCCAGGGAAATCCCCATCAGAGCCAGGCCTTTCTGAAGGAGGCTGAGCGATGTCTCCGCGAGCACACGAACTGCCTGCACTGCAACGCGCCAGCCGCTTTCCCTGGTTTATTCTGCCCTTTGCCGAGCGTTTCCCTAGCCTGGGCCACTGGCAGCTTCTCACCACCCGGCCTGGAAACCCAGGCTCAATCCCGGGCACCATCGGCAGCCTCCCCAGTCCAGAGCGGGCCCGTCACTCCACTCACGCGGTCCCAACCGTTCCAACCAGACAGCAGACTCACTGGCACCTGTGGCAGGGACCTGGGCGATGCCCCCATGTGGTGGGACCTGCTCGCCCTTTACCAGGGAGTCCGGCACTGTGCTGGGAGAGAAGAGCCGGGAGATGGGAGCAGGCTGGCTGCCCGTGCCGTGGCCAAGGTCTGTCACCAGGATGCCGCTGTGGAACTCTGTGACCCCAGGAGCCTGAGGGGACACAGGGGAGAGAGGTCACCCCCAACCACAGTCATGCTGGGTGAGGGCCACCCAAGGTTATAGGATGCTAAGGGCCTGTCTGGGCCACTCACCCTGGCGATGGCAGCAGGCGTGATGACCATGTTGGACTGGGACACGGTGGAAGCCAACATCCCTTCTCTCTTCAGAGGGCCTGAGGTCATGATCACTGCTTGGGGCTGTCCTGAAAAGGCAGCTGCCAGAACAAGGGGGAGGTGAGGGTGGCGGCCCACCTGGGGGCCCCAGGGCTGACCAGGCTGCACAGGGCGGGGGGGTGGTGGTGCCTAGGAGCAGCACACGACCCCTCTGCTGCCACTGAGACGTCACCTCCTTGCTGCAGGGCATGGAAACAAAGCTACTTTTTTGCAGCTTCTCCTTGGAGTGGACAGATTACAGACCCGGGGAAGAGATGACCAGGACCATGTTTTTTTCAAACTGGGTTGAGACTAACTAAAAGAACAACATAGAATAGAAAAAATAGACTAGATCTACACATGTAGTCTTTCATAACCCTTCTGTCTCCTATCACAATGTGTGTGTCACAAGTTTGCAAGCCTGGGGACGGGAAACATCCCGGCGGGGGATGAGGGCAGGGGGAGATTCCCACTTGCTTCCCTCCACCTGACTCACCTGGGGCGAGGCAAGCATTCTTCAATACCAAGGACATGGGCTCTGGTTTGGGAGCAGGCACTATTTTGGGGGGCTGCTTGTGCCTTCCCCCAGGCAATGATACAGGCTTGGGGTGCACGAAAGTTAAACGGGGTTGAGGAGGCCCAACGGTTGGTGGCCGGCTGACCGGAGACAGCGCCAGGCCACAGGGGGACACGGAGGGGGTGGGATAGTGGGTCGTGATGATGAGGCCTTGGCTCTGGCTGAAGGTGGTGGCAGAGGCGTCGTGGGTGAGGGTGGCAGAGGCCGTGTGGGTGATGACAGGGGGCGACTTGCTGACTTCAGCAAACTTCTGTGGCTGCAGGAAGGCAGGGGGAGTCGGGGGGTTCAGGGCAGTGGCGGGAGGAGGGCCTAATGGCAAGACGGGGGAAGCAGGGGCTGGGCTGGGCGACAGCAAAGGCATGGTGAACACGGGCAAGAAGGGCTGCGGGACACTCAGTGGTGGTGCAGAGGGACCTAAGTCTGCGGGCTGGAGAAAGGGGTCCCCTGGCTGGGAGGTGTGTTCACAGCCCTGCCCACTCGTGGGGTCCAGGGCCGTGGCTGCAGGGGGTGCAATGAAGCCGTCAGGGAGGCTCGGGGTGGGCAGAGCGGTGGTTGGCAGGATGCTCTCCTAAGGAAGGAAGAGAAGAAGTGAGGAACGAACGCTAGAGTCACACTGCTCGCTGTCACTCTCCAGCGCTGCACACCACAAGGTCCTACACAGTACCCGGCGCCTGGGACGGTGCCCCGGGCAGAAGGGACAGAAGCGACGCCTCCCAGCCCTGGGACTGCTAATCCGCGGGGGTTGGATCTGGGTCTCCCCAGGCATCTGCAGGGGTCTTGTTTCCATTAGGAACTCAGTGATAACACGGCTCAGACACAGCGACTGTCTGCACACACTTGGCTCTCGGCCTGGGGATATCTTGTTTCTAGAGTCCAGCGGGGTCCCCCCAAAGTCCCTGCCATCTTCTGTTACAGAGCAGGGGCAGCCTGGATCACAGCTGCTCACGAGGTTCCCCCAGGACAGTTTCACATGTCAGCTTCTAGAGAGGTCACCTCTTCCTAAAAGGGAAACGCTACAAGGAATCAATTGTTCGGATCTCAGTCTCTATAGGAGAAACTCTTCACGGAGCCAGATGGAGGGAGAGAGGGTCAGGTCATGGGCGCCTAACTGGATATGGGCACCAGCCCGAGAGTCTCTTAATGGCAGAGAGCCATGCCTCACTCAGCGCAGCCGTCCCAGCAGCTGGTAACCAACTTGAGTGCTGAGTAAAAAGTAAAAGAAATACACGGAACTTCCTCTTCTTAGCGATCTGCGTTTTTCTTTGCTGTCTCGCTGGCCGAGTCTTAACTGGTCAAGACAGAGCCCGCTGCACACAAGGTTATCTGGGCCTTAGGCAGGAGCATACGTTTACTGATAGAGTCTCCCACCTCACGGACACCTAAGGATGCTTCCAAGGAGGGCTAGGATAACTTCTTTACACATTATATGTGAGTTCACCACTGGATCTAGTCACCCCTAGCACTTTGCTTATGGCTGCAAAGGTCTGAGGACCAGTCCGGTGCCCCTTCCCCCAAGTTCCCTCTACCTGAGCAGGTGGGCTGTTGTGATCTGGTGCAGGCCCTGAGGCGGGTGCAGGCAGCATGGAGCTGAAAATGGAGCGGCTGGAAGAGAAGAGGTCTGAAAGACAACATCAGGGGCTTGTGAGCTCTGTGCCCATCACTCCACTGCATTAAGACCCAAACAAATCAGGCACTGAACCCCACCTTACCCAGAGGAATGACATGGCTAGAGGGCATCTCCCCACCCCCCCACCACGAGGTAACTCTGCAGAAGGAGGCCCTCTGCTTGGAGCTGCACAGGCTGGCAACCAGTGTGGCCTCTGAAACACTCCCAGGCCTGGGTGGCACCCGCTTTTACAGTGGCAGGAGCTCAAGGACCAGTTCTAACTGCAGGAAACGGCGAGGAGGTGGCTGTGTCGTCAGCGCACTCTGCTGCCTAGTGGGAGAACTGCTTACAGTCAAAGCCAAACCAGAGGCTCTGAGACGTGGAGGAGGAGACGGAACGACATCCCAGAAACACTTTCCAGGCCTTGCAGCTACTAGCAAAAAAAAAAAAGTTCTGGAAAAATTCTAAGTCCTCTCCCTGGTCCATTCTAACAGTTGCCTCTATGACAGGGAAGCAACATCCACGTTGTCCTGGGTAAAGGGAGATGCAGGTAGCCGTGCTCTTTCTCTGCCCCGAGTCCTCACCCTGGAAAGGCTCAAAAGTGTCCATAAAGTCCAGGTTGGGCTGCAAAGGAATCAGCCCCGGTTGAATCATGTCTGCATTTCCCAGATGTGCTGTAAGAATCAGAAAGGAGACAGAGGGATCATTTTGCCTTCTCAGACCATGTGCTGTAGGAACATATTAAGGGCCTGGAATGCATCTTCCTGGCCCTGTTCGCATTCTAGATTCTTCCGAGGAGAAACGCAGGCCACTGGCTGGGATTTCTCATCAGTTCATGGGCATCGTCCGCCCTCAGAGGGCAGGAAAGAGAGTTTTCGTAGGAAAGGTAAACTGAGTATCTGGGAACAGACACCCCCCAGAAGCCATGAGCAGCTATGCAGAGACCCCAGGTTCTAATTTCAGCCTGTGGGCTCTTCCCTGAGGGGTTAACTGGACAGCTGCACACTGCCAGGTGAGAAGCCAGCCCAGGAGTGCGAATGATTTTCCTGAGAGTGAGTCACAGGCCCTGTCACGCGCCCCAGGCCCCTGTCCTCTGCTGAGGGACAGTATCAGAAATGTGAAACTGGTTCAGACCAAACCTCCACTGTTCCCTGGCGGTGGCACCACGGGCCTGACGGGGCCCTCACACAGCAAGGAGGCTGGTCAACCCTTCTCCTCACTGCTCACCCTAGACAAGCGACAGCAGCTCAGGGACGGCCCCAAGGCAGAGCCTGCCCTGGGGGCCCGGTGGAGAAGGCAACATTTCCAGTCTAGAGTCTAGGGGCGGGTTACCTATTTCGCGCGGGTTGGGCCAGGCCACGGGCGGGTGCGAGGAAAGTGTGGAGAAGAGGGTGTCGCTGAATTCCGACATGAGCATGTCTGTGTTCAGCAGCGTGTCCTCCTCCATGGGGACTGGGGTCTTCCAGCCATCCCCGTGCTTGTGCCAATAAAGCATGTCATCGTCCTGCCACCGACGGGGGGGGGGGGGAGGACAAACCAAAGGGGCAAGAGTGACTCGGGGGTTCCCAGCACATCACATCAGGGAAATACGCTGTACTGTTTCACAGAGCAGCCAGGGTTCCCGTATAAGAGATGAGGCAAGGGGGTGGGGAACTGCAGGGAGAAACCCCCTCCAGCCCCCCAGCAGAGAACTGGCTCATTTCCTTCACATCCTTCACGTGAGGAGGGGGGGGGGCCCTCCTCTAGCCCCAGGGTGCACAGGGGCTACCTGCTGCTGCAGTGCTGGGCCACCCAAGTCACTGCTGTTTCTTGTCAAAGGGGGAGGTCCCATGAGAGTCCTCATGGCCCCCAAGCTCACACACCTGGGCCAGGCTGGAGAGGTCCTCATCCTTGTGCTGCTGGAGCTGCGGAGAAAGGACAGGGAGGACCAAGGTGGTCACTCAGGGCCCAGGCAGGGGACGAGGCCCTCGGCCTCTCCTTCCTGGAAGGGGCTAACCTCCAGAAACATCTAGGCCTTCTCTCTCTGGGAGGCGGGCGGGGAGAGGGATCCTGCCCCTGCCATCCCCAGGCCAACGCTGGACACAGATGAGATTCCCAGCCAGCGTTTGTGGAATAAAGAGCCCTGGCTCCTAGCTGGAGAAACTGAGAGCAAAGGGGTCACACGACCAAAGCAGGCCACCACTTGGGCTGGGCTAGAATGCTGGGCCAAGGAGAGGGGTGGCCAGCTCCGGGCCACAGCCTTGGGGGCCAATGTTCTGAATCCGGGCTCACTTCTTCCCTCCCCTACGGGGCTTCCTGAACGTGCTCTCTTCGGAGCCCGAGCCAGATACCCTTTTCTTGAAGTAGGTTCTCCACTTGTGATACTCCCGGATCACGATCTCAATGCGGCTTTTCCAGTACTTCCCTTCCGTGGTGATGGCCTGTGGGGAGACGCAGGGCAGAGTGAGCAGTGGCGCTGGAAGAGCCGCCCTGCCAAGAAGCAAGCGTCTGTCTCTGGAAGTCGGGTCCGGGCAATCCAGCTCCGAGAAGCAGGCTGCCTGCCTGCGGCTTCGTCCACAGAGTGCATCCCGCCTCTGCTGGGCCACGCCCGGCCTCTGAGTGAAGGGGAGCTTTCATTTCATGGCCCACGATAACCCAGGGGCCTTCGGGGGCCCAGGTCCTGGAGGCTGGACCGGAGCAGGGGTCAGACAGAGTGCCTGGCAGGGGAGAAGCACAGAGTTCCCGGCGCTGGAAGATCCTCCAGAGACCCAGGCTAGCTCTCAAATGCCCTTAGCCTCCGCCACGTTTCCAAAGGGTGAAAACAAACAGCCCGTCACAGAAGGTTCAGGTGGAAAGTGACCTCTAAGATACAGTTCAGCCTCTCCACTGTGCAGGGCGGGGAGCCCCTTCCACAGCAGCCTTGAAGACCTCTGGTGACGAGGCGTTCACGACGGCCTCCGAGAGCCCACCTCACTTTCAGATTCCTTTATTTTTTTTAATGGCTGGAAAATATTAAAGCAAGTCCCAGATATCCTATCATAAATCCCACATAATTTCACCCAAGAATACTTCACTGTGTGTTTCTGACACTGAAGAATGTTCACCGTGAATAATGCAATATTATTACCAGACCGAAAAAAGTGATATTGCTTAATACTAACACCAGATCATGTCCTATGGCTCCCAACTGTCTTTCATTAGGTTACCTTCCAAGTTTTCCCCTTTTCATGGTAACAGTGAGACATGCTTGGACAAAGCTAAAAAGATGCAGAAGAGTAAAAAGTGAAAGAAGAGTCTTTCCTCCTCCTCACTCTAATCCCACGAGGAAACAATTTCTGTATATCCTTCAAGACATTTCCTATGCATGTACAATCACACAGACACACGCTTTAAAAAATTAACCTGAAGATACTCCAATACTGTTGTGCAACTTGCTTTTTTATTCATTTACTATTTCTTCAACATCTTTCCCTCTCAGTATATAAAGATCTCGAGTTCATTCTTTAATAGTTAAAGATGTCTGCCTTGTAAGGAGTCAAAATCCCTCCCCGTGGGACATCCCTGGTGGCACAGTGGTTAAGAATCTGCCTGCCAACTCAGGGTCCATGGGTTCGAGCCCTGGTCCGGGAAGATCCCACATGCCGCGGAGCAACTAAGCCTGTGTGCCACAACTACTGAGCCTGTGCTCTAGAGGCTACGAGCCACAGCTACTGAGCCCGCGAGCCACAGCCACTGAAGCCCGCACACCTAGAGCCCGTGCTCCACAACGAGAGAAGCCACCGCAATGAGAAGCCCGCGCACTACAACGAAAAGAAGCCCCCACTCGCCGCAACTAGAGAAAGCCTGCGCACAGCAACAAAGACCCAACGCAGCCAAAAATAAATAAAAATTTAAAAAAAGAAAAAAAGATTCCCTCCCCGTTGACTTCCAGAGAAATACTGACATTAAAAGAAAGTAGAGGGTAAGTCCCAGTTGGAGGACCCCCTCAGTCCCTGGGTCAGCCCGGTCTGAGAAGGCGGGAGCCTCTGTGGGGTGTCAGAGGCCACCTGCCCTCCGCATCGCCATCGCTTCTCAGGGTCAAAACAGCTGCTAGGACAGCACAGCCCCAGCACCCTGTCCTGCGTCCTCCCTCTGCGGGACCCAGAGCCCTCGGTCCCACCCTTGTGAGTCACCTCCTCCCGAGTGAGGGCCCATCACATGCCAAGTACCTCTGGCCGCCGGTGCTCGTCCACTTCCACAGAGCCGTCCAGCGGAGTGACAAAGTGGCACACGGGGTTCTTGCGCTTCTCCAAATCTGGGCGGGGAGAGGGTGAGACAGCGTCACTGCGGCAGAGACCCCCGCAGGAGCTCCGCCTCTTCTGTTCACACCCCGCCCCTCGGGGGGACCCTTAAGGGTTCTTTCCTTCTCCTTCCCTTGGAAAATGAGATTTCAGGGAAATAAAGGGGTCCAGGTCCAAGGAAAAGAGTCTGGCAGTGATGTGTGGGCGAGAAAGGGAGTCTGGCTGATCAAGAGAAACACCAGCCTGAGCCTAGGGGACCCCGAGCACGCCGATCTCCTGTAGAAGTCACCAGACCCACCTGTACCCAAGCCAGCTGGACACAGGACGCGGCCTGGGCCGGCATCGTCTCAGACCTGCTGAAAACAGGAACTGTTCCCCGACTCTCCAAATGTCACCTCTCGGCTGTACACCCGTCCCTCCTCCTCTGCCTTTACAACACTGAGCACACTAGGTTGGGAGCAATCGGCCTACACTTCCGCCTCCTGCAGACGCTTGGCTGGGCCCCCAGTGCCGATGGCAATAAGGGTCCAGTTCACTCGGATTTGGACGCACACGGCCCGAAAGAGACTTCTGTTTGACACACAATGTTACAAGAGCAGGCTCCGGGGCCCCGAGGTGCAAAGGCCTCCTGGTGGCAGAACCTGGAGGGTCTCCGGCCCAGCCACGCGGCACTTACACTGCATGTACCATGCCCGCCAGATGGCATTGTTGAGCCGGATCTTGTCTCTCCACTGGAGCTTCAGGCCCTTGAAATTCTTCCACTTCGGAGACACCAACTTCCCACTGAAAGGTACAATGAAGAGGGGAAACTCAGTGGTTTCTCTGAAAATGGAATGAAATCACAAAGTGCCTCCCAATCCTTCCAGGCCTCAAAACTCTGGATTAACCCATGCAAGCCACAGGCTAGGCTTGACAGGGTACACAAGGCACTTTAGGATTTCTTCAAAGTGATACGGATGGGGTACAGGGGGCAATGGTGTTGGTATGGAGGAATCAGGATCGGCCATGGGTTGGTAACTGCTGGAGTGAGGTGATGCTACACGGGGTTCACTAACCTATTCTGTCTACTTTCGAATATCTTTAAAATTTTCCATAATTAAAAGTTAAAAATCTGCTGATTTTGCCTCATACGTGTATCAAATCATGACGTTGTACACCTTAAACTTAAACAACGTTATATGTCAATTTTATCTCAGTAAAGTTGGGGGAAGGAAAAAATAAATCTGCTGACCACCGAACGAAAGCCAGCCCGCTTGAACCTGGTCTCGGCCACCTCCTTTGCCACCAGTCCCCCTGAGGCACTTACAGTCCAGGCACACAAACGTCCCACTGGCCTCAGAAACTGCGGGGCCCTCTCCTGCCTCCAGGCCCCTGTGCTTGCGTTCCTCACTCTGCACAGACCTCCCTCCGCCCCTGGCCACCCACTCATCCTTCTAAATGATGCTCAAACATCATCCCCTCCGAGCCGGCACCGGCCTCTCCCAGGCTGCCGCCAATCCCTTCAGGACCCCTGAGCACTGTTCACACCTCAAAGACAGCACTCATCCACTCCCCGTGTAGCAATGTGTCCCCACACCTCCTGCCACTAGACTGCAGCTTCTCGAGGGGAGGGCCCTTCCGGCACCCCCATCTGAAGCACCCAGCACAGAACGTGGCACAGGGCAGGGGCTCGTGTAATAATTCTTCACTGAATGACTTAAAGGGCCCTTGCAAACAAAGCTAACGGCAGGCAAGGAATGCTGCCTGGTGGCACAGGCTTCTCAGATAGTTTAGTTTTTCAAGGGCTGTGCCAGGAGCCACCTTTGAGCAGCTGGCATAGGGCTTCCCCTCTTCAGATGGCTTGAGATGGGCAAGGCACGGTCACTGGTCCATACAAAGGCGGTTCTGTGGGTTCTACATCACTGCAGGCCACAGCCCTGCCCCTTCTCCAAACCCACTCAGAAATTCCATGTGACAAGCAGTCACAACATCTGGGGTCTTCAAAGACGCACTGCCTGAGAGATAAACATTCCCTGAACCCAAACACCTGGTTTATAAAGCAGAAGCCCCTGGCGGCGCACCTGGCAAACCTCATGCCCCCGCCGCAACTCAACCCAGCACTGGCCTAGGCTTTGGAAGAAGGCTGTGACCCACCCCCAGAGAAAACGTCACAGCAAGTCCTCTGAGAATCTGAGGGACAGACAGACAGAAGCCATCTCAGCTCAGAGGGTCAGGGGTTTCGAGCCCGTCACACGCCTTCCTCCTCCCACCTCTCCCCGGTCCAAAGGCACTTCCACCCCAGCTGTCACCTATGTTTAATAGCCAGCAGTCCAGTGTTTCTGAGCCTCTGTGGCACGACTGCGTACTGGCTGTGAACTTTCACAGTCACTTAATTTCTCTGACACACCAGTTTCCTGGGTAAAATTACAATAACACCATTGCCTCCAGAGTGTTTTAATAAGGATTAAATGTACACACACACACACGCACACGCACACGTTCTTAGACACACAGGACAGGTAAACCCTAAGGTAAAATGTAAAGGTAAGCTATTAATAACCACCTCAGTGATCTGGATTTAAGTTATTTTCCGAAGGCCTGGCTTTTAACACCTCCTGACTTGAAAAGTCCTCTCTTTCGTGTTTGCCACCACTGTCGTGGGGTGCCTCCTCCCCACAGGAAGAAAAGGTGACACCCACGGGACCCCTCTCGACACCAGCGAGCAGAGACCAGGGCAAAGGTCAGCCTTGACCCCCGCACAGCTGCAGAGCCACTCGCTTCCTCAGGGCCCGGAAGGCAGGCCTGGGTCCATCTACTCACTCGACAAGCGTTGAGGACCTACTGTGTGTCGTGCACACGCTAGGAGGGGAGGAAAAGGATGGGTGAGGCGGACGAGGTCCCGGCCCTCATGGAGCACATGAGCTGCTGAGGCATGAGTCCTGCCTACGTGCTGCGTGCCTCGAACAAGAGCAAAGGGCTGTGGGAACACAGTCGGCATAACTAACCCTGTCTGAGCAGTCACAAGAGGCGTTCTGGAGAAGGTAACATCTCAGCTGAGGCCCAGAGGATGAGGAAACTTCAGCTAAACCAAGGAAGGGCGGAAAGGCCTGTGCTGGTCCTTCTGCCTGGCTTGACGGCCCTCAGGACAGCAACACAGGTCCGGTCAAGGCCGTAGAAAACACCCAGAATGGCAGGAGCTGGGGGGAGGGGGAGGTGGGGGGATGCTTCTAGGCCAGTCTGGAGGGCAGAGTATACACCAGAGTATATTGGTCCCGCCTCTGGGCAAACCAACCCTCTTTCCCCTCCTCTGAAAGATCTTCCAGCAACCCACTGTCTAGCCAGGCAGGGCGTTCCTGCCTGTTCCAGAAGAAAACAAAACAAAACAGAAAACCCTCCCTACTTTTTCATTTCCTTAAGGGAGAACAAAACTTCTCTATAACTGACAGCTTCCTTATGCTGAAGGCCAGGATTCAAACACCACTTTCTCTGTGTGTCTAGCAGGACCAGAATCCTGACCCGGCGTCTGCCACCTGCAGACAGCTGCCGAGGACAGAAGCAGGAGAAGAGATGGGATGGAAAACGAGGACTCCTGTGGGGAGAAACTCTGGAGTCCTGCAACGTTCTGTTACTGTTTTTCTTTTGGCCGCACCGCACGGCATGTGGGATCTTAGTTCCCTGACCAGGGATCGAACCCGTGCCCCCTGCAGTGGAAGCGCGGAGTCCTAACCTCTGGACCGCCAGGGAAGTCCCCTGCAACATTCTGTTAAGGACTGACCACCGGGCTTAATATAAACCCACCCTTACTCCTGCTTTGTTACTTAAGACAAAGTGGCTGATGTGAGCATAGAGCATCTTCTCAGAGAAGTCAGGCAACAGCAACAGCTTCAATTACTTACCACGAAGGGGGTGGGAAGATTCAGAGAGAGATCAAACCCTGGAGGCTAGAAACCAAATCTGATAGGGTATAGTTTGGGTTTCTCATCTTCTTCCTCCTCAACTGCTGGGATGTTTCCCTCTTCCTTGATGTTTATTTCCAACTGCTATCACCCATCAACTGAGGCTTCTGTAATATCTCAACAGCCAACAGGCGGCGCTCAACCAACGCAAAGAAGTAAGTCTGCAACCAAAACCAAAACCTAAACTGCCCGCAGAGGTGGAGAGACGTTTCCTTACTGATGGGCTCCCTGGAGCCTTTGATGTGCTGATGTCACTGTCAATCTTCAACGGGGTGAGGAGACATTCCCTATACAGACATCCGAAGACAAGGACTGGGACCCTTTCTATGGAGGTACCCCAAGTCTAGTTTCCCACGGAACATACAGGAAAGCCTGCTCCGAAGAGTTCTAAAAGGGACCGTGCGGCTCCTTGGTGGAGCTCCCTTGAGCCGGACGCCCACAAAGCAACCATGATCGGATTCCTGCTCCCCTCAGCCCCGTCCCAGCTTCACTCGGCTTCCAGACACGGCTGATCGGGATACTTCTTAGTCTAACTCAGGGTTCTGCCATATTCCTTCTTTAAAGTGTTACCATTGGGACTTCCCTGGTGGTCCAGTGTTAGGACTTTGCCTTCCAATGCAGGGGGTGAGGGTTCAACCCCTGGTTGGGGAGCTAAGATCCCACATGGCTTGGGGCCAAAAAAACCAAAACATAAAACAGAAGCAGTATTGTAACAAATTCAACAAAGACTTGAAAAATGGTCCACATCAAAAAAATCTTTAAAATAAAATAAAGTGTTACCAGAAACACATTATCAAAATTTCTAAGACCACTGGCAAGATCTCCTCCAGCCTTGCCTCCCAACCCCACCTCCTTAAACGCCTGGGAACCCACACACACACCAGCTTCCTGATCAGAACAATGACCCTGATTCACCCCCCACTCTCCCAGTCTTACTCTGGGAAGGCCAGGGTCTGGGTCTGACTCATCCCAGCACAGTGCCTGGCATGTGGGAGGTGCGATTAAATATGGAATTACTGAGTACTAAACTTTTCCATAAAGAAAAACCTTCATCCCCACCCTGCCACTGCAGCCCTTCCTAGAAGACAGGTTCATGACACGGGCAGGAAGTCTACAGCACAACAAAAGTCTGTCTCAAAACTGCCATTGGGTGGAACGAGCAAACTGAATTCTTCAGAGGTCTGGCAAGAGACTGCTTTGGAATGAAAATTAAAATGCAAGCCTTGCACAGAGAGGAGCTGGAATTAAGAAGAACGGGGGAGAGTGAGACTGGGGCGGGAACTTGGGGTTCTGTTGGTCCCAGGTAGGATTAGGTCCCAGGTCCTAATTCCTGGCCAGACCATCTGTCCAAAAGAAAGCAGGCAACGGTTCTGGGGTCTACCGGTGTGGGGCCCAGACAGTGGTGGAGTCCTTTCATTTGGTCATGCAACCACATTTGCTTGTGAGGCAATACTTCTTCACCATTCCTGATGCTTCCTGGAAACCCACGGGCAAAACGTTCCAAGGCCTATACTACCCAAAGCACTATACATATTTAATGCAATACCTATCAAAATATCCATGACATTTTTCACAGAACTAGAACAAACAATCCTAAAATTTATATGGAACCATAAAAGACCCAGAATTGCCAAAGCAATCCTGAGGAAAAAGAACAAAGGAGGCATAACCGTCCCTGACTTCAGACAATACTACAAAGCTACAGTAATCAAAACAGCGTGGTATTGGCATAAAAACAGACATGTGGATCAATGGAACAGAATAGAGTGCCCAGAAATAGCCCATACACCTATGGACAATTAATCTTTGACAAAAGGAGGCAAGAATATACAATGGGGAAAAGACAGTCTCTTCAGCAAGTGCTGTTGGGAAAGTTGTACAGCCCCATGTAAATCAATGAAGCTAGAACACACCTTCACACCATACACAAAAATAAACTCACAATGCCTTAAAGACTTAAATATAAGACAAGACACCATAAAACTGCTAGAAGAGAGCACAGGCAAAACATTCTCTGACATAAATCATACCAGTGTTTTCCTAGGCCAGTCTCCCAAGGCAATAGAAATAAAAACAAAAATAAACAAATGGGACCTAATCAAACTTATAAGCTTTTGCACCACAAAGAAAACCATAAACAAAACAAAAAGACATCCTACAGGGCTTCCCTGGTGGTGCAGTGGTTGAGAGCCCGCGTGCCAATGAAGAGATACAGGTTCGTGCCCCGGGAAGATCCCACATGCCACGGAGCACCTGGTCCCGTGAGCCACGGCCGCTGAGCCTGTGCGTCCGAAGCCTGTGCTCCACAACGGGAGAGGCCACAACAGTGAGAGGCCCGCGTACCGAAAAAAAAAAAAAAAGACATCCTACAGACTGAGAGAAAATATTTGCAAATGATGTGACTGACAAGGGCTTAATTTCTAAAATATATAAACAGCTCCTACAATTCAATAACAAAAAAACAAACAACCCAATCGAAAAATGGACAGAAGACCTAAACAGACATTTCTCCAAAGAAGACATACAGATGGCCAACAGGCACATGAAAAGATGCTCATCTTCGTTAATTATTAGAGAAATGCAAATCAAAACTGCAATGAGGTACGACCTCACACCAGTCAGAATGGTCATCATTAAAAAGTCTACAAATAATAAATGCTGGAGGGGGTGTGGAGAAAAGGGAACCCTCTTACACTGTTGGTGGGAATGTAAATTGGTGCAGCCACTATGTAAAACAGTATGGAGGTTCCTCAAAAAACTAAGAGTAGAACTACCATATGATCCTGCAATCCCACTCCTGGGCATACACTCAGACAAAACTATAATTCGAATAGATACTTACTGGACTTCCCTGGTGGCGCAGTGGTTAAGAATCCGCCTGCCAATGCAGGGGACACGGGTTCGAGCCGGTCCAGGAAGATCCCACATGCCGCAGAGCAACTAAGCCCATGCGCCACAACTGCTGAGCCTGCGCTCTAGAGCCCGCGAGCTACAACTGCTGAGCCCACGTGCCACAACTATTGAAGCCCGCGTGCCTAGAGCCCGTGCACCACAACAAGAGAAGCCACCGCAATGAGAAGCCCACGCACCGCAACGAAGAGTAGCCCCTGCTCGCCGCAACTAGAGAAAGCCCACGGGCAGCAATGAAGACCCAATGGAGCCAAAAATAAAATAAATAAATTTTTAAAATAATAATAAAATAAAACAAACAAACAAAAACATTCCTAGGCCTGTCTCCCCCTTACTCCCTCCCAGCTAGGTGGAGTGGGTGAGCTACGGAGTGTGGAAAGCAGCACTGACATGGGGGGCCAGGCCCTTCTCCTTTCCTCTTGTGGGAAAGCTGCTCACTGAGGGCCCAGGCCCCTCCTGTTCTGCTCCTACAGAGAGAGCCTGGGGTCAGGAACGCCTCTCTTAGTCCTGGGCTGCCTGGAAAGACAGTCTGGGGTTCCCTTATAAGCCACATCCTCAGCTTGATCAACAATACGGAGAATAATTTAGCCAGCATCTGCTGAATCTTTTTTGTTGTGTAAAATACATGTAACATAAAAGTTACTATTTTGACCATTTAAAAATGTACATCAGTGGCACTCAGTACGTTCACAATGCTGTGCAGCCAGAGCTGCTACCTGGCTTCAGTGCTGTTTTCATCACCCCCAAAGGAAGCCCTGCACCTACTAGCGGTCTTTCCCCCTGGCCTCTGGCAACTACCAATCTACTTTCTGTTTCTATGGATTTCTTTCTTCTGGACATTTCACATAAACAGAATGATAAAATATGTGGCCTTTTATGTCTGGCTTCTTTAACGTAGCACAATAGTTTCAAGGGTCATCCACATTGTAGCATGTATCAGTACTTCCTTTTTATGGCTGAATCATATTCCACTGGATGGCGAGACATTTTGTTTATTCTTTCATCTGCTGATGGACACTTGGGTTGTTGGACGTTTTGGCCACTGTGAAGAGTGCTGGTGTGAACTGACTCCAGTTTTATTTCCCAATCGGCCCAGAATTCTGGTTAAGGGAGAGAGGTCTGATCATTACACTGGCACTGGGGACATGATGATGGGCAAAAACAACTGTGACCTTTGTTGGACGGCAAGCGGGCAACTGTCTATCAACATTTCAAAGGCACATCCCTCTGACTCACGATTCCACTGTTAGGAGTTGAGTCTGTAGACGCATTTGCACGTGGGCACAAAGTCATAAATAGAAGACATTAAACTGCAGTACTGTTTGTGGGAGCAGAAAGCTGGGAACAACACCCATTTATATGTGCTGATGTACGGGCAAGATCTGCAAGATGTATTCAGTGAGAAAGAAAAACAAGGTGAAAGATATACAGGATGGCCACCATTTGTATTTGCAGCAGGGAGATATGCACACAGACACACACACACACACACACACACACACACACACACACACAGGAAGGGAGGGAGAAGGAGGGAGGAAGACAACCAGTCACTCTCAGGAAAGATACACAAGAAACAGGTAACAGTGAAGCAGTGATTTCCCGTTGGAGAGCTGAATCGCAGAATTAAGGGGGCTCAGTCAGAGAGTTAGTTTTCACTGTTTACCATTTTTTTAGTGTTTAAATATAACACAGGAATGTATTATTTTTTCAAAATAAACAAGGGAAAAAGACCAGGTATAGTCCAAGACCTTATAGGGCTTCTAGTTAATTGGGGAAGGAAATTAATCACATGAGCAGATATAAAACTTGTATACAAGTCAGTTTTGTGCACCAGATCCAAATATGAGGATAATAGCTAATAAGTGGTTTCTTTAATGAGTGACTGGATGAATAATGCTCAGACTGGTCTCTCTATTCCAGGACTCCGATTCTTTTTCTTCAAAAGAGCGGTCTCTATTGGCTTTCCCTGGGATCTGGGCCTGGTTCCACAGGCTGCTAGGAGCCAAAACTAACAGGCTCCAGACAGACAAAGGTTCATTGAGGAGCCATGGCGTGGGGAGCGGCCCTGCGAGCGGCATGGCAGGAGGAGGGCACCGTGTTCAATGGAACCGCCCTGGAGCCACGGGCCCTCCGCCCTGGGCCACCTGCCCAAGCAGAGTCTCCACCCGGAGAAAGCCTGTGAGGTTTTCAGGCCCTGCTCCCACGCCCAGGCGTGGGTCCTCTCACCTGCACCCCAAATTCATCCTCCTCCTGGGTCACTTGGCATCTTGTTTTCTTTTTTAACATTCAAAGAAAGTCGTATTGGAGAAGCAGGATCAGAGGGCGCTGGCAGCAAGGCAGGAATATGGGCTCCCAAGGTCCTCATTCCAGGTCTGTCCTGCTGACAAGGGGTGTGTGCATGTGGTTTGTGTGTGGGGCATGCATGTGTGTGTGTGTGGTATGTATGGTGTGTGCGTGAGACAGTGCGTGTGTGGGTGTGCTAGTGTGTCTAGGTGTGTGTCTGCTCACATGTGTGAGCATGTTTGTGAGGACTGTGATTGTCTGTTTTGTGTAAAAAGCAGGGAGTAATCACTTATATGACCATCAAAAATTAGAGCACCATGACGGAGTTGAAAGAGGCAAAATCGGGCTAGCTGCAGCGGTGACCCCCTTTGCCCTGACTGTGAAGGACAGTGACATGTGTCCCTGCTGGGAGTGCTCCCTCCCGTGTCCCAGCCTCCCACCTGGGGACAGACACCGCCATGCTTACACCATTCCCAAGCAAATGAGGAAAGAGAGTGGTGGTGGGAAAGAGAGTGGCGCTGGGCTGGTGACAACGGGAGCTGTCAGAGCCCCGCCTTTGGTAAAAAGGGTGCCGATGTCCCCTCCCCGACAGGAGAGCTGGGGACCACAGGAGGCGTGAAAGGACTGGGCCTGGTGCAGGATAAGTGCTGCCCAAATCTGGGGCATGTTGCTGAACACTGAAGTTGAGTCTTGGGCATGTTCCTGAGTGTTAAAGCCTAGAGTTTCCTGTCCGATTCGAGCCACCACTGGCCTTTCAGGCAGGAGCAGGGATGCTGGACAGGGCACCAGTTAAAGCCATAACCATATGTCTATTTGCCAGGAGAGTAAACTTGAATGCAGAACCCAGGGTGTTCCCGACTCCTCTAGACTGAGCATGGGGCCAGAACTACAACGGGAAAAAGTGGTGTCTCACTTCAACTGCATCACTTGTTAATAAAATACTTTTAAAAATCTGCATATTAGCTATGTGTCTCTTTCACTTTATGAGCTATCTGTGCCCTCTGTCTTCTAAAAAACTTTTTATTTTGAAATAATTATACACTCACAGGAAGTAAAAAAAAAATAGTACAAAGCGTCCCATGGACCCTTTGCCCAGCCTTCCCCGGTGGTGGCACCTTCTCTAGATGTAGCACAACCTCAAAACCAGGAAACCAGCTTTGGGAACGTTGTTACTTAGATGACAGATCTTATTCAGTTTTCATCATCCGTTGAAGTGTCAGTTGTTTTTTTCTTGCTATTTTATATTGGTAATACTATAATATTAATGATATTAACGCTTTGTGATATTTCTGCCAATGTTTCCCCTAGGTTTTGGTTTTTACTTCTTTTTATAGCATGTCTTTGAATAAGTAGGTTATATTTTTGTGTAGTCATATCTACTGGTCTTTAGAATTTCTTTTATTGCTTCCCTGCCTGCCCACCCACCCTATCCAGAGATTTACTTTTCATTTTAATCTCTTTTTTAGCCTTTTTAGTCTTATCTGATTTTTAAATAAATTATATACTCACATTGAAAGAAAATTCAAACAACACAGAACAGTACAAAGAACAAAAGCAAAGTCACCTGCAATTCCACCACCTAGAGATCACTATTGTTTAAATTTTGGTGATAACATTGTGTAGTGAAGAAATAACCTTATTCAAAGAGAAGCCTAGCCCTTGCCCTCATCTCCTGAGGGGTAACCTCTAGGCCGCTGGAATGTCCTGCCCAACAGGAGTATCTGCGTTTGCCTGGGGCTTTGGCCACAGGACAACCTCACTATGTAATTACAATGGGGGCTCTGGAGCAGGGGGTGTCAGTTCCAATCTCCAGAGGAACCCATGACTAAAGGTATCAGCCATCTCTGGAGGGTCTGGAGACTAGAGGCCAGCCACACAGACAGTGATCCGGCCCCCATAGAAACTCTGAAGACCAAAGACTCAGGTGAGCTTCCCTGGTTGACAGCATCACACATCGTGGCCGGAGGGAGGTAACGCCGTCCACTGGGAGAGGACAACCAGATGCACCACATTTGGACCCCTCTTGGACTCTGCCCTACGCATGGCTTCCCTTGGCTGATTTAATCTGAATCTGGTCCCTGAGATAAACTGTAAGCATGAACATAACAGTGTTCAGTGAGTTCTGTGAGTCCTTCTAGCAATTACAGAACCTGAGGATGGTTTTGGGAACTTGCAATTGGTGTTAGAAGTGAGGGAAGTCTTGGGAAATTCCCCGGCAGCCCAGTGGTTAGGACTCCACGCTTTCATGCCGTGGGCCCAGGTTCAATCCCAGGTCGGGGAACTAAGATCCCACGAGCTGCGACACATGGCCAAAAAAAAAAAAAGGGAGTTGTGGACTACTCTCTGCCACTTTGTAGTTGGCCCTAAATCCTTACAATATATATTTATTAGATTATGTATATATGTGTGTATTTGTTCAGATTAAAACATATGAAAAAAGTATTTAACTATATGGAATTATTTTGTTTTATAATTCACTTACAGGTCATGGACATATTATAGTTATATACAGCTTTTATTGGTTACAAAATATTCCATTCTATACATTTATCACAATCTACTTAACCACTTTTCAATAAATAGGATTCGTTTATATTAATGGACATACATTGTTTCTGTTTTTCACTATTATAAACATACTGCTTTGATGACCATACTGCTACTTACATTTTTGTGCAACTGCACGACTGTTTCTGTGAGATAAATTCCTAGAAATTGGAAAGCTGAATCAGAGGGTATTTGTACATTTATAATTTTGTAATAGTCAAAGAATCTTTCAAGGTTTATACTAATTTACACTCCTAATAGCAGTGAATAGTACCTACTTCCCCAAACAATTACTCAAATTAAAGATTTTTTTTTTTTGATGTGGACCATTTTTAAAGTCTTTATTGAATTTGTTACAATATTGCTTCTGTTTTATGTTTTGGTTTTTTGGTCCTGAGGCATGTGGGATCTCAGCTCCCTGACCAGAGATCCAACCCGCACCCCTTGCATTGGAAGGCGAAGTCTCAACCCCTGAACCACCAGGGAAGTCCCAGTGTCTGCTAATCTTACAAACAAAAATTTAGATCACTAATTTTTAGTTCCCACTTATTAGTATTTTTTATGTTTATTGGCCATTGGATTTTTTAATGTTAACTGTCTGCATGTCTTCTGCTCGATTTCTGTTGTTTGAAAGCTCTTAATTTGGTGGAAATGTCTGTCACACACATGGCAGAGTTAATGTGTCCGTCTTGACTATTTATCTTTGCCTCGACTATTTCTGATGTGCTTTGTTTTGCTTTTTTACTCTACTTAGCTTTTTAATGTATGGTGAGTTTTTGTTGTTATTGTTTTAGTTGACATTGTTCATTAATGCAATCAAAATTTTAAAGTCCTTTCTTTTATGTTTCTATCTTTTGTGTCATAATTAAAAGGGCTTTTCCATCCCAAGACTGTGAAAACACTTATCTATGTTTTCTTCTAGTTCTTTCATAGCTTCACCTTTTACATCCTTTGCTCCATCTGAAAGTTGTTTTGGTTTCATGAAGATACTGGGATCCTGCTTCAGTCAATGGTTCCTACCTATTTATTCACTCAGTAATTCATCCTTCCCCTGTTAGACTAAAAAATCATCGCCATCATACACCACATTCTCATATATAATACCTGGGACCACTTCTGAGCACCCCAGTTCTTTTGGTGTTTTGTGCCTATGTTTTAAATGGTTTTACTTTTTACATTTAACTCTGACTCATCTGGGGGAAAAATCAATTTAGTTCTTTATACAGCTCACCAAAATAAATTCCGAAAGGCTATCTGATTATCTCATCTTCCCTCACTAATTTATGACACTTCCATTAACATATATTAAATTATAATGTACACTAGGGTCTGTTCTGGGGCCTCATATCACTGATTCGTGTCGAATCCTGTCTCAGTATTACAGTGATTTAATAACTATAAATCTGTGATACACTTTACTACCTAGGTAGTGTTAGTCCCCAGCATTTAAAAAAAATTTTATTTATTTATTTTGGCTGCCCCGGCTCTTAGTTGCAGCATGCAGACTTCTTAGTTGAGGCATGAGGACTTCTTAGTTGTGGCACGTGGACTTCTTAGCTGTGGCATGTGAACTCTTAATTGTGGCATGCATGTGGGATCTAGTTCCCTGACCAGGGATCGAACCCAGGCCCCCTGCACTGGGAGCGTGGAGTCTTACCCACTGGGCCACCAGGGAAGTCCCTGGCCCCATCATTTTTTAAAACAAATTTTAGAATCTTTGCCTATTTATTCCTCCATGTTCCAACTTTACAATCATGTTGTCAAATCTCAAAAGAAAACTATTTTGGCATTTTGATTGGAGTTGCACTTAACAAATACGCTACACAGTGTGTGTCCACCACTGACCATTCCAGCTGGGTCATCTCCATCCTAGACTGGCCTATGTTTCTCTACTTATTCGAACAACTTAACCTATTTAAAAATAGGTTTTTTTAAAAATAGGTTTTTTAAAAAACCTGAAGCTGTCTTCTGTAATTTTCTTCATAAACATCCTTCGCATTTCTAATCATAATACGCAGAATAATGTCAAAAGAAAGTTTAAAAAGTGAAGCCAGCAAAACAAAACAAAATCACATAGTTACACACCCAAACACAAGCACTATTCACACTTTATTGTATTCAGCACAGCACCTGCAGCTGATATGGTAACTGCCACCCTCACCCGGATCAAAGTGGCCAACCCACAGATATAAGTGAGAGGTTTCTATTATATTCAGTACCAGGAATAACCAACTACCTGCAAAGAATACAGCCTTTCCCTAGCACTTTCATCCACGTACAGGAAAAGGTAATTAATAGGTTCAAGTATTCACCAAGGTTAAGATTTTTATGTAAAGAGTGGAAGAACTCCACCCCATCTCGGACACCTGGTGTAAAGAGGAAGTAAATTAACAGAGGTCTCCGGCCAGAGTACACACCTGGAGTCAAGAAACTGGCTGCCAGAGATATAACAGAAATAGATCACGCTTGCAAATGTTTCTGAGTTCCTAGGAAGACTGGCAAGAAACAACTTTGTTAGTATCACCATTATTAGCCATTTTTGAGGCACCGCCAGCTACATAACCTACTTAAAAGGCAGAGAAATCTGAAGCTGTCTGATGCATTTCAAAGGATAAGGTAACATCCTCCGGGTAGCCAAGACCTATAAATAGGCTTTAAAAAGCATTGGGTCCTTTTTTAAAAGTCAACGTTGGCTATTAGAAAAAACCCATGGAATCTGTTCTTTATTGAATTTGAAACTTCAAACCTTTGACAATAACTTTGACAACGTAACTAGGATCACAGTGACACTACGGATAAATTAACTGAAGTTGCTCTGGGTACACCTAACAAATTCTAACCTTTCTGGGGCCAGAAGCTGAAGCCAATCGTTATTTCTCTGTAGTACCTACCATAATGCCCTGTGTAAAACAGTGCTTAACACCAGAAACGGGTTGATGGTAAGAACTGGAACGTTTTCAGGCTGCACATGGGCTATACACAGCATGAATACTGTAGCCAGATTAATCTGGCTCAAACACCACTTTCTTCGTGACACTACCCTGATTCATCCACCCAAATCTGTTACCTAGGACTGTCCTAGGTGCAGAGCAGTGAACAAAGCCAAGTCCCTAGCCTCGTGGAGCTTATATGCTCCGGAGGATGACAGACAGGCAGGCGACCACAGGCCTGCGGTGTTCGGAGGTCCTCAGTGGTATGGGGCAAAAGCTAGGGGAGGGGGAGCCGGGAGGCAGGGTGTACACGGGTCCCCGCCAAACTCCGCCAGGCTTCCTCTTTGGGCTCCTCCCCTCCTGCCTGCCCCCCCCCGCCCCACCCACCCAGGAGGCCAGAATGACCTGGACAACCCGTATCTGTTCATCTCTCTCCCCCACTGAGACTCCTTCAGGGGTTGCCCTGCTTGTTAGAGAGAAGAGAATCCCTGCGTATTCATCCCGGTAGAGCCCCGCAGCTGCACGTGTCTGGGTTAAACAAGAACCTCATTCACCTTCCCTGTCTCCCTCCTGGATGGTTCTCAAGGTAAATGAGTTAGTTGGCTACGACCTCTCACAACACCCTGTACCTACCACAATCTGCGACTGCCTGTGTGTGTGTCTGCTGACGGTGTGTCTCCACAACCGACTGCATTTTCCATGAGGGGGGGTAACAACTCCGTCTGTTTTGCTCACCAGTACCTCCCCCCGGGCCCAGCAAAACGCCACCGCACAGTCGGTGCTGAGGGAACTCCACAGCGAAAACCCTCTTCCCTCGGGCCCCGCCCCCCCAGCCCCACTCCAGCCCCTGGCCCGGCCCACACCTCCCAACCCTTCCAGGACCCTTCCAGCGGCCCTCCCCCGTCAGCCCCTGCCCCTGCCAGCCCCGCCCCGTCAGCTCCTCCCCTGTGTGTCCCTGCCCCGGCACTCCCTCCCATTTGTCCCTGCCCCGTCAGTCCCTCCCCCTGTCAGTCCCTCCCCCCGTCAGCCCCTGCCCCTGCCAGCCCCTCCCCATCAGCCCCTCCCCTGTGTGTCCCTGCCCCGGCACTCCCTCCCATTTGTCCCTGCCCCGTCAGTCCTCCCCCCCCGTCAGTACCGCCCCCTGACAGTCCCTTCCCCTCTCAGCCCCGCCCCCCGTCATGCACACTAAAATTCCCCTTGGCCTGAACTCCAGACTCTCACATGGATGTGTTATTGTCCGTTTGTTCTCGGTTTATCTTCCCCCCACATTCCACCTCCCTTCTCTTCCCTCCAACATTCAAAATCAGACCACAGGGCTTTGTAAATTAACTGATTGTTACTTTTTCCAGGCTTGCTTCATTTTAGAGAAGACACCTAGATAAAAATGAAGGGTCTTAATAGAAACTGAACAAGACAAAACCAGGTGGCAGGCCCCAGCGCTGCAGGCCCAGTTCTGACGCTGAATAGCAATGTGACGCCATCTCTGCTCCACAAGTCATTTCTTCGCCCTGGCCTCAGTTTCCCTTTTTTAGATGAGAGAGAACTGAATTAGCTTACTCCAACTTCCTTTCCAGTTCACAGGGTCTAGAACTGTACCCCTCCCCAGAAAGGCAGAGGCTGGCCCTAAAGAATACACTTGAGAGGCACCCATAGTAGAGGGGTGTTAGGGTAACACCAGCTACCATTAAGCAGAAGAGGGACTAGAAAGGTCTGCAACACCCCACCACAACCACAGACTTCTGGCTTATCTCTGAGGAGGGGGACTTTAAAAAGCAATACAAACAAATAAAAAACTCTGCACAGCCCTCTTCCCCTAATAGACGTTCCAAAATAAAATCTGTTCTACCTCTGCCAGCTAAAGAGAATTTCCCTTCCGTCTGCTGCTGAGAATCAGCTGTCACCCTAAATCTCTCCCTCTTCTCATCCTTCTCCCATGCTGCTTTTTAATCAACCTGCTAACCTTCCAACCATGCCTGCTTTTTAATCAACCTGCTAACCTTCCAACCTTTGGGGATGAGCAGGAGAGCTGGAGACAAACCCACGAAATCGAAGGCAAGCTAGATGATCGCATCAGACTGGTCCCTGCTTCAGGAACGCTGTATATCTCCACACCGGCCCAGCTGAGATGAACATCCCCCTGCCGACACTGTCTCCTGAGACACACGTAAATATTATGTCTTTATCACATTCAAAATACCTACATTTCTCCTTTTTGATATACTTATTTTCACTATGCCCTTTCTGTCAGAAGCAACAAGTTGTTACTCATAAAACCAAACTTAAAAACAGCGGTGAAAGATAAAAAGAAGTTTTGACTTATTATCATATCCCAATTTTAACCTCAGACCTTTATATGTTATGAACCCAGCCGCATAGTTATTTCCCATCTTAACTGCTGTTGCAAATGCTTAAAAAGAAAAGAAAAGTGTGTTTTTTATGGCTCCATGAGAGGGTAGACACACCTTTAGTTACTACAGTGCTATAAAAATCAAGGTCAGGGTAACTTATCTCTCTCATTTCCCTGTTTCAAGGCCTCCTGGGAAAACAGACAAAAATAAAATGAGAATATTTAAGGCAAAATAATTCAACAAACTACAGAGCAGGGGAAAAAGTCAACTCAAAAAGTGATGAACATTTTATTTTCTCAAAATTGAAGTCCCTGATATGCTGAGTTATTCCCTCCACATTCACACACAAAATCAACAAATGGGCCAGGTGGGAGCTTGTGTGGTAACGACAGACTGAACCAAATGGCAAAGAGATTTTGTGCTTCTTATTCCACAGATCTTTGGGGACCAGTGTACATTTTGGTAGAGGAGGAGTAGGGGGAGAGGTACTTGTGAACGAAACCTAAAGCCAACCATTTACGAGGATTTTTAACTGTAAAGTTGCAGAGTCTTCATATTATTGCAAGGGGCAGCTACACTTTCTTGGCATAAGGAAGAAGGATAACATCTGATTCATCTGATGTCAAAATTCCAGATTTTACTGAGGAAATCTGATCCCGTCCACTGTGCTGTCCTGATGTCATAAAAATTCATCTATCAACAGAATCTCAGGCCAGGCCACCTTCACGGGTGGAAACACCACGTGCCTCCCGATTAGGGCTGACTCTGAAGTACAGTAGAAGCTTTTTACTCAGAAGGACGCTTTCCTAACCACCCTGTGACCTGCCCACCTGCCAGCCATGCCGCCTCGCACAGACATCTGGCCTTTCTGAACTTCACTTTCTTTGGGGAAAAGAAAAACAACCTATTTCACAGAGCTGTGGTAAGAATTAAACAAAGAAGGTATTTAGAATGGACTAACAGGGTCTGGAACACAGGAGGTTCTCAATAAAATGGACTAATGCATCCAGCTGACATTCCCCATGATGTTCGGAACTGTTCTGACCCTGGGCTGTGATAAAGCACAATTAAAGGCCTCTAGGCCACAGCAGCCAAGCCTCCCTCCCAGCAACTCGACTCAGGGGACAAAGAGAGAATGACTGTTAGGGGTGGGTGATGAGCAAAGGTCCTTGAGAGCCAGAGAGAACTACCATTTAGAGATTAGATACGCGGTTCTTCAATGAAAACGCAATCGAATCCCACCAGTATTGGCGGCACAGATACAACTGTCTCTCTTTTTTTATTAGCACTATTTCACTCTCCACCACAGACGAGTATCTACGTAGTAGAAAAGGCTAACAGCTCTTGAACAGGAACTGAAGCCTCCCATTCTCTGCACTCCCAGCCTCCTGAGCAAGAAAAAACACCACCGGGAACTGATCACTCACCCCTAACCGTGGCTCTCAGGCCCCCTTCACAGCAATGTCCCTTATCAAGCACCACTCAGGCAGACCAGCGAGGGGAAACCTGGGAGAGGGCTGGAGGGAGAGAGGAAAAACCCGAGAAGGAATGCTAAGGATGGAGTTCTAAACCCTGCAGGTGCTCCAGGAGAAAGTGGACAGGTCTGTGGGTTTATATTTTAGGTTGTGTCGCTGAAGGGTAAGCCTCTTTCAGTTCAAAGCCCATAATTCTATGACTCTAGAAGAATAAAGAATAATGAAAGGTACCAAGTGAGAAACGATTACCCTAGAATGATGAGAAGGCAGCTAGAAGGCAGCTGGAACATTTAAAAAGGGAAAGGCCAGAGTTTTCATTCCTCAGCTCTTTATAAGGTACAGAGAAATACATCTCTCAAAAAAAGCCTGCAGGGCTTCCCTGGTGGCGCAGTGGTTGAGAGTCCGCCTGCCGATGCAGGGGACGAGGGTTCGTGCCCCGGTCCAGGAGGATCCCACATGCCGGGGAGCGGCTGGGCCCGTGAGCCATGGCCGCTGAGCCTGCGTGTCCGGAGCCTGTGCTCTGCAACGGGAGAGGCCACAACAGTGAGGCCCGCATACGGGAAAAAAAAAAAAAAGCCTGCAACGCCACTTGCTTTCACACCCAGGAAGCAAACGCATCCATAACTGTACGGGAGAAATCATTTGCAGGCCAGGAAGTGAAACCTCCCAGCAACATTTGTCAAGAGCCTGCGATGTGTCAGGCTCTGTGTGGAGGACTCGGCAACAAAGCTAGTCCCGGGCTCTTAATCCTTGGACCTTACAAGCTAATGGGAAAGACAGAAATGTCATCCTTCGAGGGAGCGAAGGCATGTGTGCAGTGTATGGAAACACAGGGCAGGGTACTCGATGGCGGGTCCAGGACAGCTTCCTCAAGTAGGATGCCTGAGCCGAGTCTCCAGGATGGGCAGGAGTTAATCAGGGAAAGGGAATGGAGAGAAAAGGCGTTTCAAGCAGGAGGAATAAAGAGGGTCTTTTCTCAAAGTATCAGCAGTTTTGACTTCTGGTCCCCTCCCTCCTCCATCCTTAGCTTTGATGAGAGGAGCTAAGATAAGAGCATGGGTTGTTTGGAGCCTTAAGGACCAAAGTCTCAATCTCACTGTTGCCTCCCCTTTGCCAGAGGGCTGTGATCAGCTACAGCAGTTATGTTCTTGGAAAAATAAGAGACAGCTATGGAAAGTCAGTGCGTCCATACCTCACATTTGGGTTAAGTGCAATTTTCTGAATCTGTAGTCCAAAAAGATGATAGACAAGGAGGAAGAGCTAGCTTCTCATACCAGTTATTTAAATAAAGCAGAACGAGAAAGTGTGGGGGAGAGAGAGAGAGGAAGGAAAAACGGGGAGAGTAGGGTTTAGGAAAGGGACGTTTGATAAGAAATCTCTTGTACTATTGGGCGTTTAAATATATAAAAGTGAAAAATCTCTTCTAAATCAAAAAAATCAAGAAGCAAAGTTAGAATATCAGTGCCAAACTGAGACAAAGACTGTGAAAAAAAGTTACTGCGTAAGGAGTTCTACGCAATCAGTTAAGCTCCCCAAATTCCTAGTCATTGCATGGAGAAAAACATACCTTTACAATGAAGAGATCTGGCAGTTACCTGCAACCAAATGATCAGATTTGGTATCACTAATAGTAGGACACCCTGACACTGTGTACCTTCGACGTGACTATCTGTGAAGCACACTCATCAAAAATGTTAAACCTAAATGTAATCAAGCCTTCGGGGCCTACCATGTGCTTTACAGGAAATACAGGACCCAGAGGAACACGTCAAACAAAACAAAAAACAAATACGGAATGTAGGACGTTTTTCAAGACAACTGGACTGGTCACTTCCAAAAGTCGATGCCAACAGGGAAAAGGTAGAATGATTTTTCTATGTTAAAAGAGACTAAAGAGATGAAAACCAAATGCATAGTATAAGCCTTGACTGAATCCTGATTCAGAAAAACCAGTTACAAAAGACATTTTGACTGGAGAAATTTTAATACAGACTGCATGTTATATAAATTAATATTTTTTGTCATGAGATGACATAATGGTTATGAAATGAGGAATAAAATGTCATGATGTCTCCAACTTCTTCTCCTGAGCCATTTGAAAGTAAGAAGACGTATACATAGAGCAAGTACGGCAAAAGCTAGCAAATGTGGGCTGCGTAGGTGGTGGTTAGAAAGGTGACGGCTGCGCCTTTACTTCAACTTTTCTGTTACAAGCTTTTTCTAATAAAAAGTCGAAAAAAAATGGAAAAGGAAAGACCCACATCCCAACTAAAAAAAGAAAGAGCAAATTGGAAGAACTAAAAGGAAATTCACAAATATAAAATAAATGGTCAAATTCAGGGAACAAAAAACACACTAGAGATCAAAGAAACGCAAATTAAAACACCAGAGAAAGGGCTTCCCTGGTGGCGCAGTGGTTGAGAGTCCGCCTGCCGATGCAGGGGACACAGGTTCGTGCCCCGGTCCGCGAAGATCCCACATGCCGCGGAGCGGCTGGGCCCGTGAGCCGTGGCCGCTGAGCCTGCGCGTCCGGAGCCTGTGCTCCGCAACGGGAGAGGCCATAACAGTGAGAGGCCCGCGTACCACAATTTGGCCTATCAGATTAACAGAGTTTTGAACGCACAGTAATAATGGCACACAAAATTTTTGTAAAGGTACAGCTATTTTGAAAAAGGATTTTTTTAAATTTATTTATTTATTTATTTTTGGCTGCATTGGGTCTTTGTTGCTGCGCGTGGGCTTTCTCTAGTTGCAGTGAGCAGGGGCTTCTCTTGTTGCAGAGCACAGGCTCTAGGAGCCCGGGCTTCAGTAGTTGTGACTCGTGGGCTCTAGAGCGCAGGCTCAGTAGTTGTGGCGCACGGGCTTAGCTGCTCCGTGGCATGTGGGATCTTCCCAGACCGGGGATCAAACCCATGTCCCCCACATTGGCAGGCGGATTCTTAACCACTGCGCCACCAGGGAAGTCCCAAGGTACAGCCATTTTGGAAAACAGTTTGGCAGTTTCTTATGAAGTTAAACATACACTTACATATGACCCAGCATTTGCCCAAGAGAAATAAAAATATACGTCCACACCAAGGCTGGTACAGAAACACTCAAATCCATGCAATAATACTGATACAAGTAGCATCACAGATGAGTCTTAAAAATATGCTGAACAAAAGAAGTCAGACAAAAAGTGTATATACTGTATGATTCCATTTACACAAAACACAGGACGAATCAAATCTATAGTGAGAGACAGATGGGGAGGAATACCTGGAAAGGGTCTGGGGGAACCTTCTGGGGTGATGGAAATGTCCTGTATCTGGACTGCAGTGATTACACATGTGAATACATTTGTCAAAATTATATAACTGTGCATTTAAAAGGGTGAATTTTATTGTTTACATATTAAACCTCAATAGTGCTGATTTAAAATTTAAAATTACAGCAATGACAACCCAGAGCTGGGGAGAATGTGGGGGAATGGGCTCTTGTACACTGCTAGTGGGAATATTAGTTGGTAAACCTTTTCTTTCTAGGGAGTAACAGCTTTATTGGGACATAATTCACAAACAATTCACTCATTTAAAGCATACAATTCAATGGTTTTTAGTGTACTCACAGAAGTTGTGCAACTATCACCACAATCAAATTTAGAACACCTTCACCACCTCAAAAAAATATGCTGTACCCCTTAGTCATCAGCTCCCTAACCTAAGCAACTACTAATCCACTTGCTGTTTTTTTTTTTTAAGTATTTACTTATTTTGTTTAGCTTTTTGGCTGCATTGGGTCTTCGTTGCGGTGCACATGCTTCTCTCTAGTTGCGGCGTGTGGGTTTTCTCTCTCTAGTTGTGGCGTGAGGGCTCCAGGGCATATGGGGTCTGTAGTTTGCGGCACGCAGGCTCTAGTTGTGGCGCGTGAGCTGAGTAGTTGCTTAGCTGCCCCACGGCATGTGGGATCTTAGTTCCCCGACCAGGGATCGAACCCGCATCCCCTGCATTGGAAGGTGGATTCTTTACCACTGGACCGCCAGGGAAGTCCCCCACTTCCTGTTTCTCTATATGTGCCCATTCTGCACAGTTCATATAATTGGAATCACATAATGTGTGGTTTTTTGTGACTGGCTTCTTCCACTTAGCATGTTTTCAAGGTTCATCCATGTTAGAGCAAGTGCTTCATTCCATTTCATGGCTAATATTCCATTGTATGGATATATCACATTCTGTTGATTTATTCATTAGCTGGTGGGCATTTTAACTGTTTCCACCTTTCGGTTACGACAAATAATGCTACTAAGAACATTTGTGTACAAGTTTTTATATGGACATATGCTGTCATTTCTCTCAGGTACATACCTAGGAGTGAAACTGTTGGGGCAAATGGCACCTCTATGTTCAATTTTTTTTTAATTTTTGGCCACAGGGCATGTGGGATCTTAGTTCCCCAACCAGGGACTGAACCCACACCCCCTGCAGTGGAAGCGCGAAGTCCTAACCACTGGACCGCCAGGGAAGTCCCTATGTTCAATTCTTTAGGAACTACTAGGCTGTTTTCCACAGAGGCTGCACTGTTCTACATTCCCACCAGCAGTGTAGGAAGATTCCAATCTCTCCACACCCTTGCCAACATTTATCACAACCTAGTGGGTGTAAAGCAGTATCTCAGTGTGTGTGGGGGGAGGTTTTTTTGTAAAGATTTTTTTTGATGTGGACCATTTTTTAAAGTCTTTATTGAATTTGTTACAATACTGTTTCTGCTTTATGTTTTGGTGTTTTGGCCGCAAGGCATATGGGATCCTAGCTCCCTGACGAGGGATTGAACCTGCACTCCCTGCATTGGAAGGCGTAGTCTTAACCACTGGACCGCCAGGGTTCTCTGATGATTAACAGTGTTGAACATCTTTTCATGTGTTTATTGGTCCTCTGTATATCTTTGGAGAAATATCTATTCAGGTTCTTTGCCTGCTTTTAATTGGGCTGTTTTGTCTTTTTATTTTTGAGTTGTAGCGTCCTTTTTTTTTTTTTTTTTGCGGTACGCGCGCCTCTCACTGTGTGGCCTCTCCCGTTGCGGAGCACAGGCTCCAGACGCGCAGGCCCAGCGGCCATGGCGCACAGGCCCAGCCACTCCGCGGCATGTGGGATCTTCCCGGACCGGGGCACGAACCCGTGTCCCCTGCATCGGCAGGCAGACTCTCAACCACTGCGACACCAGGGAAGCCCTGTAGCGTTCTTTATATACTCTAGATACACATCCCTTATTAGATGTATGATTTGCAAATACTTTCTCCCATTCTGGAGGTTTTCTTTTCCAATTGGTACAACTTCTGAAAACCAGTCTGGCAACATATATCAAAGATTTCAGTGTGAATGCTCTTTGATCTTACAGTTTTACTTTTAAGAGTTTATCTTAAGAAAATAGTTAAGTAGAATGAGAAAAGCTATAAACAAGAACATTCATCAAAGTACTTCTTAAACTGAATCTCAACCCTTACCTCACACCATATGCAAAAATTAACTCAAAATGGAGCATAGTCCTAAATGTAAGAGCTAAAACTATAAAACTTCTTGAAGAAAACATAGGAAAAAATCTTAGAGGCCCTGCGTTTGGCAAGATTTATTAAATAGGACACAAAAAGCATGAACCATTTAAAAAAACATGCATTGGACTTCATCAAAATTAAAAACTTTTGCTCTTCAAAAAACAACTGAAAATGATGGTACAGGTCTATTTTTACGTATACAGGCACAGAAAAAAGTAAAAAGGGCACAGTGACAAAATAAATAAATCCAAGAAGAACGTTTCAGAGGATGCTCTTTTCTTTCTATCTTTCTGAAATGTCTGAATTCTCCATCTGACAATGAGCATGCATTTCTATATAATAAGGAGAAGAGCTGGAGAGGACCCTCCATGAAACTATTTCCATTTTGAAAAGGGGAAAAAGTGATTTTCCTTCTGATAAGTAATAGAAAGTAATATTTAATTAGCCAGGGGACATAGTTTACCATTGTGATTTGGAGTTAACATTTCAGAAATAAGAATAAACTGTAATTTTCTTAAGAGCTTAATATTCTTAAGATTTGCAGATAATTTCTTTCATACAAACAAGTTAGCCTGGTCAACAAATTTCAGTGACGTAACTGGATAATAATGGCTTAAAATTACACTGTAAAAGAAGTTTATATGTATAGCATTATCTCGCAACTATCTGGAGCTTAATTTAGTTATACCAAAGTAAGTAAAAATAATTCAAGATAGATAGTAAAGGTCTGTGCAATTGACTCAGAGAGTCTCTAAACTCTCACTAAGTTAATTACTCTCATTTTACACTCAATTTAACAAGTTATGCAAACCAACAGAAAATGAGAGGCACAAGACAAAAAGGGAGAGTAAATGGCAAACTCACTGCAGAACAAGTGGCAGCCAACAGCCTGGAGGAGACGATCATTAAAGATTTGAAAACTCAACTCACAAGAGAGGCTGAGATGGTTGAGTAGAGAAGTAAACATACCTGATAAGTGCAACTTCATCAAGAAGTCACTGTGGTACTAATACTACAATAAGTAACATTCAGAAATAGATTCCTAAATAATCAAATGTTATATTAGACTCAGTATGTTCAAGAAAGCAGTGAAGATTATTACGTATTTGAGAGGGATTTCCATTTCCCATTAAGAACGGTTAATTTTATAAAAGAGATGATTAATGAAATAAACAACAGTGATCTGGAAAACTGGCTTATATCAAAGGAAGCTCTAGTCCTTAAGAGAAGGGCAAATAAATGAGTCATTTTTGCAAATATATTTTAATAGCTATCCACCCAACTTTAATACCACAAAACTCAAAGGACTGAACTAAAGAAGTAATTTAGCTCCACTGATAGATTCTTCTGTGCTCCCCAAAGTACACCATGTAGGTGGTTTCCAATCTCTGAGGAAGAACTAACGCTGTGGACAAGGTCATTTTACATCACCCCCCTCCCGTCCGTCTGGCTCTGTCCTCCTCGTAGAATCTCCTTGCCTTTGCATCTCCGTCTCTGAGAAAAATCACTTTAACTTGCCAGTCTGGGGCCAGGGTCATTAAAAAAATGGTTTCTCATACTCTGCATTTCTCCTAAGTTCTTCAAATGTCATATTGCGACCACACTGCATTTGGAGAGCTATCAATTCAGATGCAGGAAAATGAAGTTCCTGACTCTGGAAGCAAATGGAGGAGGCTCAGTCTTTCCTATGTGAGCTCCTCCACTGCAATGCAAGTTCCTGTTGTCCTCACCCAAGAGGCTGGGATTTCCACAAACACAGCTGGATCTGACTAATCTGACCACACAAACACGAAACTGAACGAGGAGCAGAGGTAAGACAACGCAACCTAATCAGCATCAGAAAGAACCAAAACACTGAGTGTCTGTCCCAGGCTCAAGCGACTGTGTCTGGGAGTCCAGCCAGAGGAATGATTCGCTCTTTGGATTAACTCCGCAGCTTGAGCTATCATACATGACAGGGACAGACGGCAGGCTAACAGGTCGGCAGGGAGGTCAGCTGGGCAGCAGCGCAGCAGGCAGGGAGCCTGGCCGGGACAGGTGAGCGCCAAGGGAGGTTGAGGCCATGAGCAGGCAGCCTGATTCCTAAAAGCTCCACTCCTCCAAGAGGCCACGATGGCTGTGACCCAGCTGGGGTCCAGGAGTGGCCTGGGATGTCCGCTGACCAGGAGAAGACTGCTCTGGATGGTTAACTGATCTGCTGCTGAGCAGAGAGGGCAAAGGAGAGCAGTTTCTCCCCTCTGGATCGGGCAGTCCTCCTTCCACCTCCCCCCAGGAACGCTGCTGAGGTGGAAGAATAACAGCCGTTTCAGAGCACTGAAGCGACGGAGCCATTCAAACCGAACCAACTGGTACTTCATTCCAAACAATGATGGTTTTGTCAGAAGACTGCAACAGCCCACCAAATCCTGCACTCCTCTCCTCACTTCTACCCCTGACTTTGAGGCACCATGCTAAAAAGAGGGAAAAAAGTTACACACATAAACTTATCAACAGCGGCCAACGCACGTGACTCAACACGGGCAAGCCAGCTGCCATTCAGTGATGACACGTCACCGGAGCTGACTGCTGTGCAGCCGTGGAGCTCCTACTCCAGGGACATATTTGAGTCTCACATGCTGATGCATTTCCAGCAATCCCAGACAACAAAGAACACAGGACTGAAATGTCAAGTTTTTCTACAGTGCTGCTGGGTCACTGTTCCAGTCGATCAGGGACGGCAGCACACCCAAGACCTCAATTGGAGCTACTGAGCCGAGGTGGCTGCTCCCAGCTTCACAGGAGCCTGAAAGCTGTTACCCTCTAGGATAGGAAGCAGAAGAAATTTTCTCTGCAGGGAAGAACTGAGGGATGAGAGGGACCAGAGGATTACAATATTTCTCATACCACACCCTTCCCTGCTCACTTCATCCATACTTTACCAATCAGTGGCAATCACCTCACACCCTACCACAAACACACCCATCACTCCAAGGAGCCAGCAATCGGCATAAAAACAGAGATAAGCACACACAGTTATCGGGCAAAAAGCAGCTGGCTACGCACAGGCTGAGCCAGCTCAACTGTAATCAGGAGGCCCTCGGTACGCTGCTCTCCCAGAGAAGCCTCTGGAGGAGGCCGTGCCCACCGCGGTAAGTCTCCCCAGCACCACCTGCCTGCTGGCTCTCAGGTACTGTGCAAGGACATCACCAAGGACAAGCCAGGGGCTGAGCTCATAAGTGGGTTCCTTGCTTTTCTGAGAAGGCTTTTTTCCCATGGAACAAAGTCTTCTGCCAAGGTTTCTCGTGGGGGAAAAAAAATCATGAATTTCAAAGCCAGAAGGAAATAGACACTGGTCCAATAAATAGGGAACCAGCCTGGGAGAGCGCTAGGAGGCTGGGGCCAGGCTCTGCTGGGGTAGGAGGGGGAGGCCACAGCAAGGGGCTCTGGGCCAGGATGTAGCCGGCGGACCCGGACGCCACAGGGGCAGCCTAACCTTGCCACTGGGCCGAGGGAGGCATAATGACCTGATCCAGCGTTTAAAACGTCACCGAAGGCCTCTTGTCTTGGCTCGGCCCCTCTGCCACCACTCTGTCACCAGTGTGGGTGGTCGGATAGACGGAACCACAGAAGCCCCACCAGTGATCACGCTGACAAGTAAGGCTACCAAAAAGCCAGAAATCAGCATCTCTGGACTCGATGCGACAGACAGTATTTAAATTGTTTTCCAGAGAGTTGAGTCAGCTTTCCCTTCCATATACCAAGTCACACCAGCGTCTGGTTTGTGGCTCGCAGGAACACGCATCCACTCGACTCCCCATCTCAGGTGAGCTCGCCACAGCTGGGCAGACTCACAGCTGGAATCACTACCTTTCGTGAAGCTCAACGCTCTCCCTGCCTCTGGAAACACAAAAAGCCAAGCGATGGCATCCACCTGCTGGCGTGAGTGCGGGAGCCCTGGCCTCGGGGCGTGAACATGCAAGCTCAGCCCGGGTCCAGGCATGCTGCTGAGGGGTGCGTCAGACGCCTTCCGCCACGTCCCCTGCCCTTCTGCAGGCTGAGAATGCAGCCAGCCTTTCTCTCTGCAGCCTGAGGCACAGACAAAGGCTGCTGCTGAGCTGCATACCTGTCACCACCACCTCCACACACACCTTATCCATGCGGGCAGGAGGGTGGGACAGGCCGGGCCAGGTGCCTTTTTTCTAAAGGTTCTCAGGTAAATGGTTCTTTCTGTCAGGAAGGAGGAAGAGGCAGAGGGACATTTTCAGAGAAAGTAGGGATATGATAAGGTAAGTAGAACAGGGGCTCAGAAACACAAAAATATCATGAAATGTTCTCAATGACCACCCGAGAGGGTTCCAATAAATAACAGTACATTTCACTGTGTGGACAATGAAATACTATTCAGCCACTAAAAAATACTGTAGATGAGTATCTGGGGACTTGGAAAGGTGTTCGCAGTCTATTAAACAGAAAAACAAAATACACTTACCCTGCCAAAAAAACAAACCCCCACAAGGTCTGGAAGGATAAACACCAGGGAATTGACAATAGTTATCTGTGGGTGTTGGGATTTTTTTTTTCCTTCCCCTGGAAGGAGACCCAGAAATACAGTCAAATTCCAAAAAGTAAGGTGCTAAATAAGCTTTGAAGATTACTTCCCCAATTTCTCAGTGAGCGTGCTTAACTGCACCCCTGAGAAGTACAAATTCTATTTCAATCTGGCTTAGAAGCAAAGTCATGGCCTTTAAGAACCATAAAGCTATTTGCCAACACCTTTACAGATCAGATCAAATATAGACAGAAAATCCAAGAGCTGGAAAGGCTCAGAACGTTTGCAGGGTGGCTGCATGGGAACATGTGTGAGTGTGTGTTGGGGGGAGAGTTCAAAGCAAGCATGTCCATTCCTTTCTTAACCACCTGAAGTACACGTACACACACACGCACGCACACACACAAGTGCACACATACACACTTAACTGGGGAAGCACACACACAAGTGCACACGCGCACATACACACTTAACTGGGGAAGCAAAGCCAGAGGCACGCAACGCAACGTCAAAAGCATAGGTTAGAAACTTTAAACAAGAGCCAAGTGAGAGGCCTCCTCAGGCTAACTTCAAGTTATAATTTTGTTTCACCTACAACCAAATCAACTGTCTGGAGTTAAGTCAAGTGATTATCCCTTTCCTCCACCCCAGAATCACCCTATGAAAACAGCCCCACCCCAGGCAGGTACGGTGGTGAAGTTAAGGGGTAACAGTCAGAAATGGAATGTAAAGCTATGAGTAACCTACCGTCCAATAACTTCACAAAATGGAGAGTCAACCCTCCACCTCCAAGTCAGGATTATTTAAAATAATCGCCCTAGTTCCTCATAACTCAGAGTAACTGTCGACCAGGAGCACGTATACCTCTGGGGTTTACCAGGAGGAGAGTCTTAGGTTTTGTATTCAGAAGATGATGGTCCTGTGATCGCATCAACTTCAACACAGCATGAAGGGACACTAAGAGTAAGGACACCTAAGAGGACTCTCCTCGTGCCAGGGCTGACCTGTGGCAAACAGCACCACACACCCCTTCATCTCTTAGGCCAAGACTCACTTCTAAACTAGATGCAACCGAGATTAAACTCATTTCCCCAGAATTCCTAATACCTGAACTCAGACATTAGGTAGAAACTGAAATGTAGAGTTCACATACAAATTCAGATTTCTTCCAATTTTCAAATATGCCAGACCGCGTACACTGAGCTCACATTCCCAAATGGCAAACGTCGCCTGGAGCTGAGTGATGGCTGCCCCCTCTAGACCAGGCACGTACCCTCCAGCTCACGACAGACCCCTCCACTCCCTGCTGCCCTTCCATCAGGGAGGCCCAGTCAACTGCAGTTTATGCTTGCGTGATTTTCATAATAAAGAAATGTTTCTCTGTAACCACGACTACCTCAAAAGCCAGAAAATAAAAGACAGCAAATGTCCTCTCTGCCTTACCGATGACCACTTTATTTCCTGGTCGTTGTGGGCATTTGACTTTGTGACCCCTGACCCAGACAATGTTAAAAGAAAAAAAGGTCTTATCAGGATAACCTTAGGGTGATTTACCAAGCTATGAGGTAACTTGGAGAGCCGAATTCCTGAGTCGATTTTAATCTAGGGGAAATGCCCAGGACAGGTCACCTTCCCAAACAGTCTCTCATTTACTGTACACAGAAGAGATGGAAGATAGAGAGTCATGGAATTTCTAGACACTGACATATTTAGGATCTTCAAGATCATATCGTCCAGTGCTTCCCAAGTAAGCCTCCCTGAAGATAATGCTGAAAAACTAAACTGTTTGGATTTTTTTTAAGTAACAGCTTTACTGAGACATAATTTACACACCATGAAATTCACCTTTTAAAAGTGTTCACTGGTTTCTAGTATATTCACAATGTTGTGTAACCATCACCGTTCCCTAATTTTAGAGCATTTTCATCACTCCTTTAAAATACCCCATACTTGGGCTTCCCTGGTGACGCAGTGGTTAAGAATCCGCCTGCCAATGCAGGGGACATGGGTTCGAGCCCTGGTCCTGGAAGATCCCACATGCCGCGGAGCAACTAAGCCCGTGTGCACAACTACTGAAGCCCATGCGCCTAGAGCCCGTGCTCCGCAACAAGAGAAGCCAGTGCAATGAGAAGCCCGGGCACAGCAACGAAGAGTAGCCCTCGCTTGCCACAACTAGAGAAAGCCCGCGCACAGCAACGAAGGCCCAACAAACACAGCCAAAAATAAATTAATTAATTGAAAAAAAAACCCATACCCATTAGCAGTGACCATCCACCCTTCCCTCCCACAGCAACCACTCCTCCACTTTCTGCTTTATGGGTTTGCCTAATCTGGACATTTCATACAAATGGAATCACAGCACGTGGTCCATTGTGACTAGTTTCTTTCATTCAGCAAAATGTTTCCAAGGTTCATCCATGTTGTAGCATGTGTCAGTACTTCATTCCAAAAGTTGTTTTCAATATTTTCAAACATATTTATTTGTCCATGATAAAGCCAGATGGCCACTGTTTAAATAATGTGATTTTTCTCATTTTTCTAACATTATGAACATTTTCAAACATACAGAAAAATTGAAAGAATCAGATGGTGAACGCCCATGCACCCACCACCTGAATGCTACGATTACCTCTTTGATGTATTTACTTTATCAAAATTCATCTACCCACCGAACAACCCATCTTATTTTGCTTAAGCAGTGGTTCTCAAAGTGTGATTTGGAGACCCCTGAGGGCCCCTGAGACCCCTTCTGGGTCCAGGATATCAAAACTATTTTCAAAATAATACTAAGAGGTTATTTTCCTTTTTCACTCTCATTCTCTCAAGAATGGTGAGGTTTTCCAGACATTCGATATTGCAGCAGACGAATGCAAAAGCAGATATAAGTATCCAGCTGTCTTCGAACTAAGCATTAACTAAGAGATTTGCAAATGGGTAAAACAATGTCATTCTTCTCATTATTTTTTTTGAAAATAGTTGTTCTATATAAAGATATGTTATTTATGTAAACATGGTAAATGGGGTTTATTATTTTTTAAAGTACTTTAACAAATATTTTTACTTTTTCTCAATTTTCATTTCTAATATAGTAAACATCGATATAATCCACAAACAAAAGCTCTTTGGGGTTCTCAATATTTAAGAGCACAAAGAGGTCCTGAGACCAAAAAGTTTGAGAGCCACTATTTTAAAGCATTTCAAAGATAAGATGCTGACATCAGTACACTTCGTCCCTGAGTTCAACATTTGTCAATGGTTCTTTTTGTTTTGGGTGAGATTTACACATAATAAAATGCACAAATCTTGAGTGTACCATTCAGAGAGTTCTGACAAATGTATACACAACCCCTTCATGATATAAAACGTGCCCATCATTCTAAAAGGTTCTCCCCTGCTTCTCACCAGCCAGTCCCCTCTTCAACCTCCCTCACAGGCAGGGACTGGTCTGATTTCTTTTCACCGTAGATTAGCTTCGCCTATTCTAGAACGTCATATAAATGGAATCGGTATACAATCTTTTAGGTAAGGCTTGTGTCACTGGACGTAATGTTTCTGAGATTCATCTGTGTTGCTGCACATACCAGTAGTTTGTTCCTTTTAATTGCTGAGTACAATTTGTTTCTAAGGCTTTATCTCTCAAAAACATGAGGTCCATGGAAGAAAAATAAGATTGGTAAACATGATTCTAGTCTAACCCCTCCCTTCCCCTCTCACTTTTTTTCTTTCTTTACGGTTAAAGACACCCAGACTTGTGAGGCTAAGGGATATGCTGCCAACCAGTGGCACCACTATCCAGTGGAGTTGAATCCATCATCTTTCCACCATATTCACTGCCATTTCCTGTTCTCACCTTGTAAGGAACTTCCTAGCTGAATCTGCAAGAGACCTTTACTACAGGAAATGGAAAAGTCAACATCCAAATAATGAAGCTACTAGGCTTCCCTCAAAAACTTGCCTGTCAATGAATGGATAAACAAAATATAGTATATTGACACAATGGAATACTGTCCAGGAATAAAAAGGAACAAAATATGGGTATGTGTTATAAACATGGATGAACCTTGCACACATTACACCAAGTGAAAAAAGCCAGACACAAAAGACCACGTACAGTATGATTCCATTTATATGAAATGTCCAGAAAAGGCACAGACAAGCAGATTATAGACACAGAAAGCAGATTAATGGTTGTCTGGGGCTAAAGTGGGAACCGGGATTAAACGTAAAAGGGCAGGAGGGATCTTAGTGGGGTGATGGAATATTCTAAAACTGGATTGTGATAATGACCGCACAACAAAAAAATAAATCAATGAACTGCACACTTACAATGACTGCATCTTATGGTACATGAATATACCTTGATAAAGCTGTTAACAACAACAACAACAAAAACTTGTCTGGACAAGTGGAAGAAAGAGTCTTGCTCCAAGGCAGAGAATGATCCGTTTAATAATTTAAAGAACAAAGGAGGCAATGTAAAAGACCCCGCTACTCAACTGGAAAATAGTTGTTTAAAACAGCAAGCTAATATAATCATATACTGTTTTAAGAATTCGCTGAAAGTGTTTCATTTTATAAGTTTATTTATTTATTTTTGGCTGCGTTGGGACTTGGTTGCTGCGTGCGGGCTTTCCTCTAGTTGCGGCGAGCGGGGGCTACTCTTCGTTGTGGTGTGCAGGCTTCTCATTGCGGTGGCTTCTCTTGTTGCAGAGCACCGGCTCGGCACGTGGGCTTCAGTAGTTGTGGCACTTGGGCTCAGTAGTTGTGGCACTCGGGCTTAGCAGTTGTGGCACTCGGGCTTAGCGGCTCCGCGGCATGTGGGATCTTCATGGACCAGGGCTCGAACCCGTGTCCCCTGCACTGGCAGGCGGATTCTTAACTACTGCGCCACCAGGGAAGTCCGAAAGTGTTTCATTTTAATAAATAAGAGGAATTTATAAATTCACTTCCTCTAGAAAGCATAGTATCCAGCTATCTGGGCAGGTCCCATAAGATGAGGTAGTCCATTTGCAAATGGGTCAGTTACCACCTGAGCATATGAAGGGGTTCTTTAGGTTGTTTTTTGTTGTTGTTTTGTTTTTCAATAAATTTATTTATTTTATTTATTTATTTTTGGCTGCATTGGGTCTTCGTTGCTATGCGCGGGCTTCTCATTGTGGTGGCTTCTCTTGTTGCGGAGCACAGGCTCTAGGCGCACTGGCTTCAGTAGTTGTGGTGCGTGGACTCAGTAGTTGCGGCGCACAGGCTTAGTTGCTCTGCGGCATGTGGCACCTCCCCAGACCAGGGCTCGAGCCCATGTCCCCTGCATTGGTAGGTGGATTCCTAACCACTGAGCTACCAAGGAAGCCCTTGGTTGTCTTTTAAAAAGCCAGAATATTGGGTAAATATCTAGAAACTAGGTTAATTCTCCTACTTTCTACATAAGAAGCTGTTTTTTGTTTTGATGACTGTTTGTTCCATGGTGACAGAGCAAAAGAGGCTGCCTTCTTCCCTATGCCCACAAGCCACAGAGGGAAGAAGTGGTAACTAGCTTTCAAAATAGACCCTGCTATGCACAGAATATTCCTCAACAGTGTAACTGTGCTAACACAATCCCCACGGGGTCCCCTCTGCACTGCTGTTCCTACCAGCAGCCTGCTTCTCCCTGCTGTCCCTTTATGAGCTCTTTGCTCCCTGGCCTCACTCTTCACTGTTCCTCAATCGGATTCTTTATGTTCACTTCCGAGACTCAAAAGCTATTGACAAGGAATTCAGTTTCTGGAATTATTTTTCCAGATCTTGTACGTCCTTCTGGAGCTACCAAATAACCTCTTCTACACTGCCTCCTCCTAGAAGGTTTGTCTGCTGGTGCAGTTTGACCCCAAACACATTAGGAATGCTAGATCTGGAGAAGTTTCCTTGTAGGGCATTCAAGACCAGGCGGTACTCCTCTACCACAAGCAGACCCAAGTGAATAAAAAATATCATTCGGGATATGATAGTATATATTTCACAGGAAAAAACAACAACAACAAAAAACTGCCATCCCAAATACAAGCTCAAAACGCCAAAACCTCCCACAGCCAACTGGCCCCTCATGAGGCACAACAGGGGTTAGGGAGGCAAGACAGAGCAGCTGGGACAGAAGAAAGAAGCCCGGCGCCTGGACTGGTCTAGACTGGTCAGGGCTAAGTGGAGAACTGCTCTGGAGACAGTGAGGACCTCCCTGGACACCACGGTATCCCCCGATGCTGACAGCCCCTCGCAGCCCCTTCCCGGGGAGCTGCTCCGCCCACGGCCCACGTGGCCAAGTTTAGTGAACAGCGCAACACAGCAGGGTCCTCAGCACCACTCACACCAGCCACGTACGTGGCTGACAGGGCTCCCTCGGCTTCCTCTTTTCACCCACGGCTCAGGCCAAAACCCTCAGGGTCCCTGCTGATTCTTTCTTTCCTTACATCCCCTAGGTCCGATCCACCGGCAAGCCCAAAGCCGCCCTGCATCCACGCACTTCTCACCACCTCCGCTGCCCCCACCCTGGGACCCACGTGCGCTCCCCTTGCCCTCCATCCCCTAGTCCCCACTGAGCAGCCTCAACAAGCCAACTCCCCAGAGCGATGAGCAAATATCCTGACCTCTCACCACCCACCAACGCCCCTTCCCTCCTCTTCTCCTACCACTCACCCTGCCCTCAATGTTCTAGCCACGCTGGCCTTCTTCCTAGCCCCGGAATGTGCCAAATTCATTCCACCTTGGGCCTCTGCCTCGGGCTCTTCCACCGCCTGGAATGACTACCCACGTCTGGTTCCCACTTGCCACTCAGGTTTCAGTTCAACCTGAAATGTCACCTCATCAGAACACTTCTCCGACCCGCGGAGATACGGTGTCCCCCACCCTGCCCACCCCCATCACTTTCCACCTCCCAGCGTGTTTTATGTTCTTTATTGCAGTAACGATATAAACCTGATTTGCACACTGAATCCCCCAACTGACAACAAACTCCATGATTTCACAATACCTGCAAGTCAGGTCATTGTGCCGTACACCATAAATGTGTACAGGGCTGTATGTCACCTATATCTCAATAAAACTGAAAGGAAAAAAAGAATATAAATGCCATGAAGGCAGATGACTAATCGGTCCTGTTTACTACTGTACCCTGAAAGGCTAGAACAGTGCCTGGCACACAAGAGAGGCCTGATTAATACTTCTGGAAGGAAAGGGCATCCTGTCCAAAGGCCATGGCTCGACTCATGCTCTGGGGTCCCTGAGGTGCTGCTCAGAGAGGGAGGGCGCTGCTGGTCTCCTTCTCAAGTAGCTGAATTGGAGACGATGGACTAATTTAATTAGACAATTGGCAAAGAGCACTGACAGTAATGGGAAGCTTTAAGCAGGTCTGTGTGCGAAACACAGGCCACCGGCGAGCTCCAGTCAGGCAGACGCAGAAGCTCCCAGAAGCAAGAGCTTGGAAGCAGAGAAGAGCAGGACAGCAGGTGAGAGCGCCAGCTGGAAGCAGAAGATCCCAAAGAAAAGCAGAGCCTGAGAGAGGAGCTGAGTCACTTGATGGGGGTGAACCTTAAGGGAAGGGCAAGCTCCCCCTGCCGAGGGCCCACAGTGCTCTGGGACCCAACTCCAGTGTGCACTGAAGCCCGGCAGTCCTGGTAACCCTGGAGGCTCACGGGAGTACCAGCACCCTTCCTGACCCCTGCACTAAACCCCCATCACACGCGCTAGCACCAGAGGGTCCCTGATCCACACGGCCAAAAGGGCTCTGCCTAAAACTCAAGCCCTGTGGCCTGGAATTCTAACCACAGACAGAATTCCAACAAGATAGAAAATACCTAAGATATTTGCTGTCTGAACTGCACATTTTATACCCAAGAAGTAACTCAATTCTGGGGAACAGGAGCTCACACTCTGAATTTTTCATCAGCCATATAAGAATCCTGAAAGATAAGTACTATTAACTTTCTACAATACCCTACTCTAGAAACTGTGCTAGGGAACCATGATAAGACCACTTTACAGACTTTCTTTTATATCGAGGGCCCTCCTATCACTAGATCCCCTGAAGTGGTGCCTAATACACTCAGCACAGCTTGACATAACTGCAGGGTGGGCTGCTATGCTCTCCTGTGGGGGAAGAAGCCTTAAGAAAGACTTTTATACTTGTGTTATGTGCTTAAAAACATCATCTCAAAAAACTTTTGAGACCGGTCTGCATTAGTTTCCTATTGCTGCTGTAACAAATGACCACAAAACGAGTGGCTTAGAACAACACAAATTCACTGTCTTACAGTTCCGGAGGTCAGAAGTCTGAAACGGGTCTCTGGGGCTAAAATCAAGATGTCAGCAGCGCTGGGTCCCGTCTGAGGACTCCAGGGGAGAATCTGTTTCCTTGCCTTTTCAAGCTTCTAAAGGTTGCCCATATTCCTTAGCTCATGGCCCCTTCCTCCATCTTCCAAGTCAGCAACATCAGGCCAAGTCCTTCTCCCGCTGCTCCCTCTCTGGTTCTCTTCTGCTTTCCTCGTCTACCTTTAAGGACGCTTGTGATTGATTACACTGGGCCCACCCACATAATCCAAAATAATCTCCCCACTTTGAAGGCAGCCGATCAGCAACCCTAGTTCCTCTTTGCCATGTAACCTAACATACTCACAGGTCCCGGGGATTAGGACATGGACGTCTTGAGGGGCCACTCATCTGCCTACAGCCCCAGTCCGTGTGGGTCACAACACAAACACTACCCAGCAAAACAACACCTCGTTGTCCCACTCCACACCAACACCCCTAAAGCACTGTTCCACAGAGGGTGTATTTGTCTTTGCGGAGCTGAAGATAAACAAGGTTCACCAGAGGCAAGTTTCTGATGTTGGCCGCTTAGGCCCCTGAGCTTCCCTTTTCAATTCCATATATAGTTCTTAGGCACCCAGTACGTGCCAGACAACTGTTAGGCTCCGTGGGAAAGTCAAAGGTGAAGAGAGCAGGAATCTTGGGAAGTCAGGTCTGTGGAAGAAGACCACACAGAACCAATAAGGTCGTGGATTTGCAGAGGATTGTGGCATTCACTCCCTTCGAGAAAGACGGCAGGGCCACAGTCTCGAAGGAAGGGCAGGATTTTACCAGTGGGGAAGGGCAGCCGAGGAAGGGCATGGAGCTGCCTAAGGGCATTTGTTCTCCCCATCTTGGTTTCTCCCGCCTTACATTCCTAGAGGAACTGGCACTTTTACCTCCTCTCTTACAGAACTGCAGGCTTCTGTGAGCAGATGAGGGAGGTGACTTTTCAACTCCTTTTCAGCTCCCAGAGACACCGCCTTGGACAAGCTGCCTCACCTCCCAGCAACAGGGCAAATTAACTTCTGTGCTCAGGTTTTCTTTCCTTTTTTTTTTTTTTTTTTGTAAGTTTTAAAAATAGGAATTCCATCATCACCTGCCTGAGAGGGTTACTGTGACTTAGGACAACGCAGAGACTCCAGGAGGGCGGGAGTTGCTCAGCTGGTGCGAATTTTCTTCCCTCCTCCCACCCTAGCAGATGAACTCCCTCCACCCTCCCCTCCAACCCCTTTCCCCGGGCTCTTCCCAATTTGATCACCCTTCTTCGCCCTTCCATCAGGAAGGCAATCAGCCATTCAGCCTCTACAGAAAAAGGAAATTTGGTCCTGGACTACCAACAAGGAGAAGATAGGCAAAAGGAACTCTGGGGCTTCCTGCATGATTTTTGACAACACGGGGAAGGGGAGATAGGTATGAAAGCCCAATGTCAGGGGAAACTGTCCACACTGATCCCGATTATGCAAACACACACACACACACACACACACACACACACACACACACTCTGGCCTTCGGCACCCTGCTTGGTGCTGCCGTTGGACCTGGTTCACGTTGTTTATCATAGCCCTTGCTAACTGTTTTACAACTGTCTGTTTATCTGTCCCCCACCCCAGGTTTGTGAGTTCCTGGAGGACAGAGACGGTCTTTTCTCATCTCTGCAGCCCGCACTCCCATCTCAGTGCAGCCCTTTAATGGACACCATATTATGATTAAAGACCAAAGAAAGCGCAAGAGAAGAGAAACTGCTTCTCTTCAGCATGGTTGCAGAAGAATAAAACTAATTTAGTCATTTGTGTAAATGGTTCCCATTTACAGCTAGTTATCGCACCTAGGATTAGAAAGTTCCTCTATGGAAAACTTAAAACTTGAAGGAGGAGATGCTCTAAACCTTTAATCCTTGGGGATCAGGAACAGAGGGTTACTATACATACGTATACAGGGTTACATTCTAGAAACTCATATCCCAAGGCTATCTTACAGGTCCAAATTAAAAGGTCTCCTCAAATATCCACTGGAGCAGAAATCCACTGTCCAGAAAGCTACTGCTTATCTTTAAATACATAAAAGAACTATCTCTCCCCCCGCCCCCCAGACATTCACACCAAGGCTCCCTAATAAAGAGTTATGTAAAAAGAGAAGCGATGGGCTTCCCTCGTGGCACAGTGGTTGGGAGTCCACCTGACATTGCAAGGGACATGGGTTCGAGCCCTGGTCCGGGAGGATCCCACGTGCTGCGGAATAACTGGGCCCGTGAGCCACAACTACTGAGCCTGCTCTCTAGAGCCCGTGGGCCACAACTGCTGAGCCAACACTCTAGAGCCCGCGAGCCACAACTACTGAAGTCCGCGCGCCACAACTACTGAAGTCCGCGCGCCTAGAGCCCGTGCTCCGCATCAGGAGAGGCCACCGCAATGAGAGGCCCGCGCACCACAACGAAGAGTGGGCCCCTCTGGCCGCAACTAGAGAAAGCCCGTGCGCAGCAACGAAGACCCAACGCAGCCAAAAATAACATAAATTTTAAAAAAGAGAGAGAGAGAGAAGCGAAACCAAAACCAACCACAAAAAGCTATCTACTAGATGTGTTCAGAATCCACGTGGGTGATTTACACGTGTGACATTCCTCACAGTGTTAAGAGGGCAAGGACCATGAACTATGTTCTAGAGTGCATAGCTCCTTTGTGGGGCCTTAGAAAGTATGGACAAACCAAGAATGCATCCATTTAGCATTTGTCAGGCAGGCATTTGAAAGCCACACTAAAGACCCCAGTCAGATTCGTTATTTCCCTCAGTTTACAGATAAGAAACTTGGGCTCCTAATAAATGTCAGCTGAATGAGGACGCAGAATGGATTCAGCCCATTAAACCTCCTCTTGCCTCTTATTTGTCAGGTACTAGACACATCCACAGACATTATCTCAGTTAATCCTCACTTCCACCCTGCAGCGGAGCTTTATCCTCCCCATTTTACAGTGGCAGACAGGAAGCCTTAGAGAAGGGAAGCCATGAACTTCTAAGCTCTGCCTTGGGGAGAGGCGACTTCTTCCCCTCCCAAACGTCCCAGTAATTGAACACACACTGTGGGACCAAGGCAAGATGTTTCACTACAGGGCTTCTTAGCATCACAGTGTGGGAAGGACAGGGATGCCAGCTGCATGAAGCTGGAATCCATCCGCACTGTCACTTGCCCAGGTGGACCACGGGGCACATTCACACCTAGTCCCAACTCCTCAAAGACCCTATTCCCCCACCCGAAGTCAGTCTTGCCAAAGATCCTTCAGGAGTGCACGTTCAGGAACAGATCATATTCAGAGTCCCTAGGCCACTTCACACGACTGGGGAAAAAACAACCACAACTTCCCCTGCACTTAGTTCCTCCCCCAAAGAGCTGTTGAGCCTCATCTGGAAACAGCTGGGAGGCAGCAGTTAACAGGAAACCAAACCAAAAAAAAAGCACAGAGTGTACCAGGGAGAGTTAGGCGGCTAGAACGAAGAGGCCAGGGGACAGACAGGAAGTTGAAGTTAGAAAGAGCCTAGGCCACAAACAGTCAGACAGAAGAGGAGGCCCAGCTGGCCTTCCTCTCAGCCCCAGGAGCAGAAAACCTGGAAACCAGTGGTGAAGGCTCACACCGCACTGAAAGGGAAGTCGGGCCACCTCTGGGGTTGACTCTTCTCTCTTCCCTGCCCCCCATATCTCAACCCCCCCTTCTCTGAAAGCCAGCTAGTGGTCGTGCAGGACAGCTGAGGTCAGAAACTCACATCTGTTCTCACGCTGCTTTCTGGGCCAGAGGCTACAGCCCAGACAACTGGTTTCGAGTCACTCCTCTGTCAATCTGTACCCGGGTTCCACACTGCCAACTAAACTCTGGGGCCATCCAAACGAGCCCCACGCGGAGACACAAAGAGCATCTTCATGAGAAATTACTAGGTGGACACATATCAGGGACCTGCAGTGGCAGGACTCTACATGGGGAATGACAGCAAAGCAGGAGAGCCAAAGGGGCTGGCGGTCTTGAAGAACCAGGTAAGCCTCAAACCAAACTAAGGGTGCATTTTGCAACCAAGAAAGTTAAATGAGCAATGGACAGTTGCCAAAATATTTTTGAAAGAAGTGAAAAAAAAATACCATTACTAAAATTCTTTGGTGTTATTTAATAATAAGCCTTTAGGTTATCCAAACGGAGGGCAAAGTGGGGAGACTGGTTTATTTTTCCTTTAGCAGAGCTTAGGTGAGTGCTTTCGAGCCCATGCCTCCTGCTACGCAATCAACCATTCTCTCTTTGTACGCGGAGAAGTTTATATTAAAATAAAGAAGAGGATTAAGTTCGCTTAATAAAGCACATTCCTGTCTTTCACCTCCAATTTTGTTTGAAAGGGCTCTCTCACACTGTAGCATATGCTACAATCTAGTTGTGTTTGATTCCAATGAAGTGCTCAAAATTTGAGACTGGGTAAGCAGGGCTAAACGAGGGCAGAGGGCTGCAATCTCAATGCCGTTTGGTTTTTTTTTTTTAAAAAAAAAAAACAGAACATCTTCACAGGTTCAGTGCCAGCTCAAACTGGCAAGACCAGAGAATCAGAGCAGAGCCTAACCAATGTGCCACGCAAGGGGGGTTGGAGGAGAGCTCTGGGTAATGTAATGCAGCCATGTGGCAAACAAACCATCAGGGAAGCCATCAAGAGAGGAAATGGGGGCGGGAAGAGTGGGGTGCGTTTCAGGAACATAACAAAGGAACAAGTTGACTAATCATTTATTCCAGAGGGGAAAATGCCACCCAGAGCCATGTATATCTAGTGTTTCAACTTCAGGTAAATGTGTACCTTGGATATATTTGGGGTTCCCTACTCTCCAAAAATAGGGGGGAGGGGGAGGGTAACGTTCCTACTCTTCTTTACACTGCTTCTGGAGTCTCCAAGGAAACTTTCCCTGCGCTGCCTGCAGACTAGACCTGAGACAACCCCAGCCAGTCCAGTTACTACTGCAGTAACCTCCACTCTGCGGAGATCCTATCATGAGCTTTGGGCAGGGCTGGGCTGCTCTGTACTGCAGCTAGTCCACAGGAGTTCTGTTGCTGAGGCAGAAATTATCGGAAGCAAATACCTAACAAACACACCGAGAAAGGGAGAGTGGAAGGCCACGTTAACCCATGAGGACCACGCATTTCTGTGACTTAGAAAAAAGGGATCTCCGCCTAGACCCGGAGCCACAGGTCAGGATGGTGCCTGGGATGCCTGCCCTAAACACTGACATCTCCATATAACGTTTCAGAGCCAGCCAAAGAACCCTCCAGCTTGCCAGGAGGACAGCCTGCACCTCCAAGAGCTGTGGCTCCAAGTCTTCCTAGGAGGCAGCCAGGGCCCATCCGAAGTTGGGGGAGGGCCTCCCAATAAAGGGGATGTGAGAGGACCCAGCCTCCCTCTGCTGGGGCAATAAGAAAAGGAGCTCACACTCTTCTGGAGCAATTAATTATGTGCCAGGTACTGGAATAAGCACTTTACCTGCTGTTCCATCCCCACAGCAGCCAATGGTGGCAGACACTACTGTCATCCCCTCTTTATAACGGAGGAAACAGGCTCAGAAATTTGACTCAACCATTAAATACTGGAACCAGCGACTTTAAGCCACCCTGGACAGGTGGTCCTAACCACTACTGGCAATTGCTGGAAACACACAAAGCTTTTGGGGGAAGGGTGGATAAAGTCGCGTAACACAAGGTACAGCCTGTATTTACACCTTTTTCTTACCCGAAATCGGTGGCCTCGGAATTGGAGGTGAGGGCCTGCATGGGGAACGTGAGGCCGGAAGAACCCAAGCCCTGCTGACAGGGAAGAGGCCAGGACCCCCGCCCCTCTCGCTTCCACTAGGGACCCCAGACCCATAAACCCTCCTGAAGAGGGAAGACCCAAAGCGAATGCCTGAAGCTAAGAGATCCCCAGGCGGCCCAGCCCTCCACGCTTGTTTTGTCAAAGGGAGCTCCGCTCGAGAGGTGGGGCCGGCCGGGTCCTACCTGTAGGCCAGGGTCATGCACTCGAAGAGCTTGGTGAGCGAGGCGTCGATGGACAGGTGGCAGGAGCTGGTCTTGCCGAAGCTGTAGGTCTGGCACGTCTGCTTGTTGACCGTGTCGAAATCGTAGCCCTTCTTGGGCGGGTGCTCGCGGTGCGGCGACGACACCATGAAGTGGCCGCTGTGGATGATCTGCTGGCGGCGCGGAGGCTCTTCGCTGCCCGACCCGGCCTTGGGCGGCAGTGGCGCGGCGCTCGCGTGGCCCCGGGCCGGGGTGGCCGCGCCGGAGGCAGGCGGCGGAGACGGCTCATCCGTGTCCGAGTCGTCGTCGTCCTCGGGCACCTGGGGCTTGAGCAGCACCGCGCGGCCCCGGCTGCGGGGCCGACGCGGGGAGCACATGAAGACGTCGGCGGCCATGGGGGGGCCCGGCCGGGGGCATCCCCCGGAGCCCGGGGCGACGCGGGCGAAGAAACGTGACGGGGCGCCGGCCCGGCCCGGCCCGCGCGCCGACTGTCCGCGAGCGCGCGGCGGGGCGGGAGGGGGAGGGCACGGGCCGTCAGGGCCGCCTCGGCGCCGGCCCCGGCGTGACGTCACCGGCGCGTCTCGGCCAATCGGGCGCCCGCTTCGGCCTCTTAAAGGCGCAGGGGAACCTTTCCGTGTCTGGGCGGACAAAAACGGGGGGCAGGGGTAGGCGGAGGCCACGCCTCCAGGCCCCGCCCCTCGCCACCCCCTTCCCTCCGGGGTGCTGCGGGACTTGGTAACCGGGCGGTGCCACTCTCCAGTGTCTTGGCCTAGGAGAGGCGTTGGCCGAGCGGGCCGTGCCGATCCCGCCCCACGCTCCGGGGAATCGTTCTGCTGCCTCGCCGCAGGCCGGGCGGGCGCTCCACGTGGTGGGTGGGGGTGGCGCTCCTTCCGTCTCCCAGGCCCTGCAGGGTCCGGAACTGCGGCTTTTCACAGATGTTGCTGGGCGCTGTGGGTTTTGTCCCCATTTTATTGATAAAGCTGAGTCGCTGAATACCAAAGGGGTTTTTCTAACGCGAAATCAAGCTTCACTGGACTTCCCTGGTGGCGCAGTGGTTAGAACCCGCCTGCCAATGCAGGGGCACAGGTTCGAGCCCTGGTCTGGGAAGATATCGTATGACGCGGAGCAACCAAGCCCGCGAGCCACAACTACTGAGCCCACGTGCCACAACTACTGAAGCCTGGGCGCCTAGAGCCTGTGCTCTGCAGCAAGAAAAGCCGCTGCTTGCCGCAACTAGAGAAAGCCCGCGCTCAGCAACGAAGACCCAACGAGCAGCCAAAAATTAATTAATTAAAAAAGGAAGAAAGATCACTAACGCTTCTCACCTCCACAAAGGTGGAACCTGCCTTTTTAGTCAACCTTACTTAAGGCACTTTCCCAGGGCATCGCAACTAGTACGTGACAGAGCCACTAAAACTCAAAATACTGTCATTATTGCTAAGATCTTAAATTTGGAGGGCGAACCAGCCCCTAAACAATTGCAATTCTGAGCCACAGTTGTCTTCTCTGTCAAGTGGGGAATGACTCCTATGTTTCAGAAAGTTGTGACAATTAAAAAATGACTATAAAGTACTTAGCACAGTGCCTAGCAAAGAATGAGCACTGAGTATTAAATGGACTACAGACTGAAGAGACTGAAGCAGCCAGACCAGAGGCACCTAGAAATTGCCAATACTCAACCACTTTTGACTACAGAAACAGCAATTTCATATGGTCCAACCTAAGAGTTGACATTTATAGAAAGCTGTCAAGGGGCTCAATGCCAGCCTGGGGTGGGGGCCACGTAGGGACAGTAGGGGATGACAGGGCAGCAAGAGGGCCAGTGATGTCCCTGGGGCAGGAGCTCCCACTCTAGTCTCAGCAGGGCCTCCGGTGCCCTCTGCTGCTGCTCCTGTGCTCTGCTTTGAAGCCAGTTTCACTTCCAGATTCCGGTGGAGGCTGAGCTCCCTCCCCCGCCTTCCTCCTGACAAGGGCCTCCTAAAGGGGAGCGTGTTGGGACAAATGTCTCTTACCAAAGTGGCTGCACTAACTCCTTCCCTGGATGTCTCCAAGGAGGGATAGGCCAGATGGACTGGCAGCTGGTGTGAGTTTGAGGGTCTCCCCACTTGCCCAAACCACTGCTCCCAACTCTGGCTGCAAACGTCTGAAAGTCCACCCTTTGAGTTGCCTTCCTTTATTCGAAGACTTTTCTCCTTGGTAAACGCTTAAATGCCCAGCCACATTTGATACAGCGATTCCACCTCTATGATTTTATCCTAAGGCTGTGGGTACAAGGATGGTGAATACAGCATCATTTGTAAAGAGTGGGCATTAGAAACAACATAATGTCTAACAAGAGGGAATTCATTGAATATATTATAGTCCCCAATATAACAAAACACTGCATTTTAAATTATGCGAATGTATACTTATTGACATGGACAGATGTCCATAATATGTTGTTGGGTGGAAAAAGAACTTTTAAAAAGTTAGCCATGGGGATTCTCTGGCAGTCCAGTGGTTAGGACTCCGCACTTCCACCGCAGGGGGCACGGGTTGGATCCCTGGTTGGGAAACTAGGATCCTGCAAGCCACAGAGCACAGCCAAAAAAAAAAAAAAAGTTATCAGTAGCTTGATATAAATTTTTAAAAAATATTTATTTATTTATTTGGCTGAGCCAGGTCTTAGTTGCGGCACGTGGGATATTCGTTGTGGCACAGGGAATCTTTAGTTGTGCATGCGGGATCTAGTTCCCTGACCGGGGATCGAACCTGGGCCCCCTGCATTGGGAGTGTGGAGCCTTAGCCACTGCACCACCAGGGAAGTCCCCAGTTTTTTAAAATTCATATATTTATGTGTGTATGTCAGAAGTGCACCATAATGTTAACACTGGTTATCTCTGGGGGTGGGGGGGTGACTATTTTCTAATTCCCAAAAGAGACAATTATTACTTGTATACCCTTTTTCTTTGCAGGGCACTCTTTATTTCTCTTTGGTTTCTTAACACAAAAGGCATCTATGTGGAAGGATACATACTTTTATTTTTAAAAAAATTTTTTTAAGGCCACACTGATCGGCATGTGGGATCTTAATTCCCTGACCAGGGATCGAACCTGCGCCCCCTGCGGTGGAAGCGTGGAGTCTTAACCACTGGATCACCAGGGAAGTCGCAAGGATATATATTAATACTTTAAAAATATATATAAATAAATATCAATTTCCTGGGAGGAGATAAACTCTTAAGGCTGAAGTTGCAAACTGGCAACATATAGGCCATATTCCGTGCACACACATGCTTTGTTTAATCCTCACCATAAATTCCTAAAGATTGTATTAGAAAAGAAGCAAGACTTGAGGAAAAGCAGTTAAAAATTCAGTTAAAAGCAGAGGACCACCAAGAGTGAGACCTGGAGGTTGCTCCAGGCTCACAAATCAATGGCTAGAAAGAGGTCTCAAGGGCAGTTTTCTGGAAAATATAGAAGAGTTTGCAGATGACTGCCCGCCCCCACTGAGTAGTGGGCAGCAACAGCAAGTGCCCAGGGGGACACGCAGGGCAGTGCCCCAGGGAAGCCAACAACTCCCATGAAGGACAAAGAGCTTCCACACCCGACAAACCATAAGAACAAAGAATCTCATAGGATAACCATCTTCTCCCCCAAAATCAGAAGCAGCACTCCATGGTAATCAAACCAGCAAACAGGCAAATAAGAATTCCCAAATACAGGGAATTCCCTGATGGTCCAGCGGTTAGGACTCTGCACTTTCACTGTCAAGGAGGCGGGTTCATTCCCTGGTCGGGGAACCAAGATCTCGCGAGCTGCACGGTGCAGGAAAAAAAAGTCCCCACTACAAAGTATTACAGACCAGCAAAAGTCAGCAAACAATTAAGGAAAGCCAACACTCTGGAAGAAAGCTACCTGAGAACTAACAAGTGAAAGGATAAACTTAACAGAACAAACAGAAGACTTTATAATAATTAACAGCCCTAGAAAGAATGCAGAAGATTCTGCACACATTAAGCAACAACCCATTATGAAAAAGCAGCAAATGGAGGTCCTGGAAAACGATGAATACAAAGTTATGATTTTTAAAAAATGCCAGGTTGACTAGCAAGATGAGTAAGTCTGGAAGACACAGTCATAAACTGAAAGATTAATCTGAGAATTTCTCCCAGAAAACTGCCAAAAGGACAAAGGGAAGTTAAGTGACGTGGAGGATTCTTCCAACGAAAGTTCCAGCAGCTGCCTGATAGTTCCAGAAAGGAAGAAGTAAAAATGAGAGGAGAAATTGGAGAAAGGAAATAATTAAAGCAGCAATAAAAGAAGATTTCCCAGTGCTAAAAAAGCAAACCTTCTGTATGGGTCAGCATAGGCTGATTGTGCTCCAATAAAAAACCACACCCAAATCTCAAAGGCTTAAAACCACTAAGGCGTGCTTCTGATTTAAGCTACCTGTCTATTGGCTACATGTCCATCACAGGGTGGCAGTGCGCTCTGCTGGTCAGAGTCACTCCCAGACTCTGTTGCCCATCACTGTGGCACCGCGAGAGAGAGCTCAACGGGGTCAATTAAATGGTCTGAGCCAGAAGTGATGAGTACTCGCAACTCGCCAGCCAGAACTAATCACATGGCCCCACCCAAGCATAAGGGAGGCAGGAAGTACAACCCCATCATAAGGCCAGAAAACAGACAGTCAGAAATATCTGGTGAACAGCACTGATGACCGATGATGACCATACTTTTGGATTTCAAACGTTTCCATAAATACAGTACTCTAGATGACTCTCAAAAGCAGACCTAAAAAGCCACATAGTGTTTGACTTGATTTATATGACATCTCGAAAAGGCAAAATGATAGGAACAGAAACCAGATTATTGCCTGCCAGGAGCTGGAGGGGTGGGAACTAACTACAAAGAAGAACAAGGGAACTATTTGGGGTGATGAAAATAGCTCTTGATTATGGTGGTGGTTACATGACTGTGTAAGTTTCTCAAAATCCATGGAAGTTTATGCCTGAAAAGGGTGAAGTTTACTTATGTAAATTATACCTCAATAAATCTTGGAGGATACAGGTTCAATCGCCTTTTCATGTGTAGTCCATGTTTGAAAGAATTACTGGAGGTTGTTCTCCAGCAAAACAAAAATTCAAGTAAGAGAAAGATAGGGGACACAAGAAACAGCTCAGAGCAAAAAAATAAAGTAAAACTTAAAACTGAATTCTTAAAATTATGATTTTTAAAGATTTTTTTAAATAAAATAACGTTTAAAAATTTAAATCATGTTAGATGGCTTATTAAAAAACTCCCTGCAGGGTTTCCCTGGTTGAGAGTCCGCCTGCCGATGCACGGGACACGGGTTCGTGCCCCGGTCCGGGAAGATCCCACATGCCGCGGAGCGGCTAAGCCCGTGAGCCGTGGCCGCTGAGCCTGCGCGTCCGGAGCCTGTGCTCCGCAATGGGAGAGGCCACAACAGTGAGAGGCCGGAGTACCGCACAAAAAAAAAAAACACAACTCCCTGCACGCCTCTGTGCCTACTGCCTCTGATTCTGGAGCTTCTCTGATTTAATTTCTCCAGATGCTAAACCTCCTGTCTGCAGCAGAAGGGAGAGAGGGACAGTCAGCAGAGACTGTGCAAGATGGAGGTGTGTGCAGGATGCAGAGGGTTCGGGGGTGGAGGTCTGACTATCTCATATACAGACTTTCAGCCAAACCCCATTTTCAGTCCCTTGCTTTCTGCAGTCCTGGGGCTTTCTGGGATTCTCGGCGAGGACTGGCCTGCTTCTCTTTGAGATCTACTTCTGCAGCACTTGGGTCTGGTCTTCCTCCATCTCGCAAAGTTCATTTCCATTCCTCCACTCTCCTGTCCACTTTTGTATATGGTGGTTTGGGGCTCCAGATGTTGCCTTGTTTCACTAACTATGGATTTTCTGCTTCTGTATCTGGGTTTCTTGTACTTTGTGGGTGATTCTGGAGGAAAAGAAAGGGATGAACATGCCTTTACAAGAGTAAAAACTAATATCCAAACAAGTTTTTTATTTGCTAACATTTAAAAAATCATGGGACTTCCCTGGTGGTCCAGTGGATAAGACTCTGTGCTCCCAATGCAGGGGACGCAGGTTTGATCCCTGATCAGGGAACTAAGATGCCACATGCCGCATGCCACACGACGCGGACAAAAAAAAAAAAAAAAATCATGACACTTCATATAAATGTGAGCGTGTTAGGATTTTCTTGAACTATGAGAAGATCTGACAACACTGGGCTCTTACTATTTCCACATGGTAGAAGCTGGAGCTAAGGAGGGACAATTCCCTTTAGATACAGCATAGCTCTCCAGTTTTCCACAGTCCCCACCACTCCCTGTCATCCCAGTGAGTTTTGCTATTTACATTACCTGCCTGGTTCCAGTAGGCATTTGAGTTTGAAATCTCTGCTAAACCTTATGATTAGCTCTGTGCCCCTCAGTGGAAAAAAGTTAAGTGGAAACCCTTCCTGCTGTGTCTGTGGGAGAGAGAAGACAGCCACAGGAGAAGGTGAAGGTTACAGAAGGGAGAGGGCACTAGGGATCAGACCGAAGGCGAGGAAATTAAGAAGGTGAGACAGCTCTGGGGACAAAACTTTCACAATCTGGGAATAATTAATACCTACTTCTCTGGGTTATCGTGAGGATTGAGTGAGTTAATATATGTATATGTAAAGAGCTTCAAGAGTGCCTGGCACATAGTAGGTGGTGCTATGTTGGCTATTATTATTTTTGTCTTGTTTTGTTGGGGTATAATTTACACAAATTTCTCTCTTTTTGTACAGTTCCACAAATTTTGACAAACATATACCATCATGTAATCAGCACGACAATCAAGATGTGGAATAAAATAATAATAATAATAATAATAATGATGGGACTTCCCTGGCCCAAGTTCGATCCCTGGTCAGGGAACTAAGATCCTGAATGCCATGTGGTGTGACCAAAAAATATATATATATATGTGGAATAGTTCCCAACACTGTCTCACACACAAATTCCGTCTCACCCCTTTGCGGTCAACCCCTCTCCCCACCCCAGCCCCTGGCAACCACTGCTCTGCTTCTTGTCCCTATTGTTTTGCCCTTTCCAGAATGTCATATAAATGGAATCATTCAGTAAGCAGCCTTGAGTCTGGTTTCCTTCACTTAGCATAACGCATCTGAGATGCTTTACTGTTGCCAAGGGTGTCTGTAGTTTATTCCTTTCTGTTGCTGAGTCTACCTTATGACTGTATCACAATTTATTTATCCACTCACCAGTGGAAGGCCAATTTAGTTGTTTCCAGTTTTTGGTGATTACGAAAACAGGCTTTTGTACATTTTAATTTCTCTTAGGTAAGTACCTAGGAGTTGGATGGCCAGGTTGTAGGGTAAGTTTAGGCTTAACTTTATAAGGATCTGCCAAACGATTTTCCAGATGGCTGCACCATTTTACCATCCCACCAGCAGTGGAGGAGAGTTCTCATTGCTCTGCATCGTCCCCAGCACTTGGTATTCTGGTCTTTTCAGCTATCTAGTGGGAGTATAATGGTATCTTGCTGTGGTTTTAATTTGCATTTCCCCAATAATTAATGATGTTCAGCATCTTTCATGTGCTCATTTGCCTTCCGTATATATATTTTCTTAAATTTAATTTTATTTATGTTTGGTTGCATTGGGTCTTCGTTGCAGCACGCGGGCTTTCTCTAGTTGCGGCAAGCGGGGGCCGCTCTTCCTTGCAGTGCACATGCTTCTCATCACAGTGGCTTCTCTTGTTGCGGAGCACAGGCTCTAGGCGCACGGGCTTCAGTAGTTGTGGCGTGTGGGCTCAGTAGTTGTGGCTTGCCGGCTTTAGAACTCAGGCTCAGTAGTCGTGGTGCACGGGCTTAGTTGCTCTGTGGCTCTGTGGCATGTGGGATCTTCCTGGACCAGGGATTGAACCCACGTCCCCTGCACTGGCAGGCAGATTCTTAACCACTGCGCCATCAGGGAAGTCCCCGTATATTTTCTGTGATGAAATGTCTATGCAAATATTTTGCTAGTTTTTGGGGGGCAGGGGTGGGAGCAGGGGGTTTGCTATTTTATTACTGAGTTTTGAGAGTTCTTTATATATTCTAGATACAAGTCCTTTATCAGATAAGCGTTTTGCAAAGATTATCTGCCAGTCTGTGTTTTTTCTTTTTCATTCTCTTAACAGTGTCTTTAGCAGAGCATAAGTTTTATATTTTGATGAAATCCTATTTATCAATTCTTTCTTTTATAGTTAGTCCTTTGATATCATGTCTAAAAAAGCTTTGCCTAACCCAAGGTCACAAAGATCCTCTCATGTGTTTTCCTCTAGAATTTTTAGACTGACATTTTGGTCTATGAGCCGTTTGGAGTGAATTTTGCAATAAGATGTAAGGAATGGGCTGAGAGTCATTCCTTTTGCACATGCATGTCCAACTATTCCAGTGTCCACTGTTGAATATTTGCAGTGATTTCTTTTCTTTTCTTTCTTTCTTTTTTTCTTTTTCTTTTTATGGCTGTGCAGCATGTGGGATCTTAGTTACCCGACCAAGGATGGAACCCGTGCCCCTGCAGTGGAAGTGTGGAGCCCTAACCACTGGACCACCAGGGAATTCCTTGCAATGATTATTAACACTATCAGGATTCCTGTTCTGGGGGCAACAAGGGAGCATTCTGACCCCACACAACCTTCAAACCTATCAGCTGGGGCCTGCTGCCGTTCTCTGCCGGCAGAATAATTGGTCTCAGGTCACTTTACCTCCTCTCTTTCTTCCTGAAATCTCTTGCATAAAACAAACCATGAAAGGGCAGGGGGGGCCTAGCGGTCTGGCAACGTCCCTTTGAAAATAAACAAGTGCAGAAACTGAAAGGCAGCGGCCATCTCTGGGGACTACTTGGAGAAACAGTTTGGGGCCGGTGCATCCGCTGCGCGTGGCTCTCTGACCCCCGCCGGGCGCAGATCGGATATAGCAAAGCCAAACAGGATCCCCACTGCTTCAGATGAAACCTCAGCGAGGGAGACCCCCGTGCCTTTGCAGGGAGAGGTCAGACTGGTGGGGAGTGACAAGAGTTCCACGGCTCAACAGCTCTGGACAGTTTGCACAGCCATCCTCACACCTCTAGGGAAAATTCAGGCACGGGGGTGAGTGGGGGGGTGAGGAAATAGATGCCTGTGGGTTTGGGATTTTTTCTTTTTTGAGCTTTATTGAGGTGTAATTTACATCCCATAAACGTCACCAATTTTAAGTGTACAATTCAACGAGCTTTAATAAGTTGATACAGTTGTGTAATTATTCTCACAATTCAGTTGCCCCAAATCATTCCCTCCTGCCTCTTTGTGGTCAGTCTTTTGCTCCCAGCCCCAAACAACTCAGCCTCTACCTTCTGTTTCCATAGTTTTGCTTTTTCTAGAAATTTCTTATAAATGGGATCTAACAGTTTGTAGTCACAGCGGGATTCCAAGCCAGAATCTAACGAGGAAGGCAGAGAGCCAGGACGGCAGGGACTCCTGCGCCGAGGGCTTTTCCTACCTGCTGTGTCACCTCACGGGCACCATGGTCTCTAACGTCAGTCTTCACATCTGCACCATGAGGCTAATTGGTCCCCCTCTCATGTTGAAGCCGGGGTGAAATGAGGTCCAATATCTTGCATATTCATAATACTCCATGGAGACTGGAAACAGGCCAAATGCCCATCAGCAGGAGTGTCATGACTCCAATGACATGCAACAATATGGATGAATCTCACAAACACCTTGTTGAGTGAAAGAAGCCAGACACAAAAGAGCACATTCTGGGGCTTCCCTGGTGGCGCAGTGGTTGAGAGTCCGCCTGCCGATGCGGCTTCGTGCCCCGGTCCCGGAGGATCCCACACGCCGCGGAGCGGCTGAACCCGTGACCCATGGCCGCTGAGCCTGCGCGTCCGGAGCCTGTGCTGTGCTCTGCAATGGGAGAGGCCGCAGGGGTGAGAGGCCCGCGTACCGCAAAAAAAAAAAAAAAAAAAAAAGAGTACATTCTGTACGATTCCATGAATAGAAAGTTCAGAAAATGTTAAAGTTTAGAAAACATCTGTGAAGAGAGACGTCGGGGTAGTGATTACCCTTCAAGGGGTAGTGACTAGAAGCGGTAGGAGGGGCCATCCAGGGTGTTAGTAATATTGTTTCTTGATCCAGGTGCTGGTTTTGCAGGTGTACTCAGTGAAAATTCATTGAGCTATGCCCTTTCATATCAATAAAAAATTCAGGAAAGTCTTGCATGGTGCCTGGCACATAGTAGGTAATTATTATTGTTATCATTAATATCATTATCATATTCTTTCAGCCACACAGTGTTTCAACAGGAAACTGGTCAAGTGCAGGGGTTGGCAGACTTTTTCTGCAAAGGGCCAGGTGGTAAATAGTTTCGACTCTGCAAGCCAGTCTCTGTAGCAACTACTCAATTCTGCTTGTTGTATCATGAAAGCAGTCGGGGACAATATGTAAGTGAATGAGCATGGCTGTGTGCCAATAAAACTTTATTTACAAAAACAGCTGGCAGGCCGGATCTGCTGACCCCTGGTCTAGTGGAAGACAGGCTGGGTTCCAAAGCCTTCTTCACTGAGTCCCTGCAGGACCTTTGTTCAGTCACTTCCCTGGCCTCAGTTTTCTTATCTGTATAATGGGGAGGCTGATCCCTGCTCTAAACTACTATCCAGGGTGACAAGGAGGTCAAATGAGCTCATGACTGAGAGAGCCCCGAGGGAGAAAAGCAGGATTTAAGAGTCTCTTGAGATTCTTTGATGCAAAGCAGATTGTTATCTCTGGCCAAGTCTAAAGGGATCAAGCCACTGACTCCAAGTCATCCAGTGCATCCACGGGCACCAGTGTACCCAGGGGTACCCCAGAGGGAGACAGGATCCACAGGCCTGGCACCACATTCTGGTCCTTGCCTCCCAGAGGCCTTTCCCCCCCAGAGCCTGTGGAGGGAGAGCAATGGTAAAGGAGAGAGGCTGCAAAAATGAGTCCCCAGTGAGCTGTTCCTCTGAGACCCAGGCCTGAAGCTCCCTGCTTGGGCGTGTCTTATAGAGCAGCCAGTGCCTGCAGCGGGGATGTGTTGTCAAATCTCCAGCCCTTTACTCAAGCCCTTCCCTCGACCAGGAATGTCTTCCCTTCTGCCTGTTTCCTGCTGGGCTTCTAGTCATCCCACAAGGCATCACTCAGGCTCTGGATCACATGGGGCGAGCTTGGTGGATAACTCCAGTGTCAATCATTTGGGGGAGAGGTGAGTCTTCAGGGAGCAAAGTGTAACTCAGAGCGCAAGCCCAAAGCAGCTGGGAGTGGGCGATTATGCCTGTCCCTGTGCTTCATTTTCTAGCAGCTGGGTTTCTGGAGTCTAGATGTGCCTGAGGATAATAACTACAATGGTAATAACAACAGCAGCTAACACTGAGATTTACTATGTGCCAGGGCTTGTCCCGAGCACTTTACATGTACTTATTAATTTACATGTATTAATCCTCACAGCAACCTGAGTAGGCACAATTATTCTTTCCATTTTACAGATGAGGAAGCTGGGGCCCAGACAGGTTAAGATACTTACCTGAGGTCACACAGCTCTGAAGTGCTGGAGTTCTGAGGATTCTAGAAGGGGCTGCTTCAGAAGTCCAAAACAAGTCCATGTTAGTCTCTGCTTATTTCCTTGTTTGTCATCAGCTGTGAAACTTCCGAGTTCTTCTCATATGGGAGCATTGAAAGGGCAAAGTTTGGAGGAAAGAGACACTCCCTCCAAGAAAATGACACCCAGTCAGGAGTCAGAGCTACCATCTTAGCAACCATCCCTCTTTCTGGATTTGTCCAGGAGACTCTCCAAGCCCTTGGGTGGAGGGGTGGGGGCTCAGGTGGGGAAAGGCCCAGTGAAAACTGACCTAAACTATCATGGGCATTTATTGGCTCACAAAATAGAAAAGTTCAGGAGGAGGGCTGGCTTCAGGGCTGGCTGGGTCCCAGTGCTCAAATGCTGCTCTCAGGAGGCTCACACTCACCATCTTTCAACACTCTCCTGTGTTGGCTTCATACTCAGGCAGGCTTCTCCCCACCTTGGAGCGAAGGTGGCCCCAGCGGCTCCATTTAACAACTCCAGCCAACACTCTAGCAGAACTCTTTCCCAACAGTTCCCACAAAAATCCCAGGGCTGACTCTCATTGGGCCACTTTAGGTCATGTGATCATCCTTGACCCAATTGCTGTTGCCAGGGGGAGGGGCCTGGGTCACTTGGCCAGACTTGGGACTGAGAGTGGGTGAGGGAGACCCCTACTGGAAGAAGGGAATGCAACTGGCAAAGACAACCAGTGTCTACTATGAGCCTCTGGAGGAAAATATGCATTCCTCACCAGACAGGTGGGGGGGGTAGACTTGGTCTTTAGGGATTACAATCCCTCCTCAGCCCAACCATGGACTTCTATGACACTTATCTTGGTCCAGTCTTGGACCTGGACTAGAGCTTTCTCTGCCTGCCTCCTCCCCAACCTGTCCCCACCCTACCTGGCTGCAGTGCTGACTGCCTTCACATCACCTGCGGGCACACGGGCCCTCTTGCCAACTCCTGACCTCCTGCTTGACCTACTGTCCAGTTCCATAGCTGCCCTGCCCCCACCTCCAGCCTGGCTTTTTCCAATCCATGCCATTCACTAGCAACACTGCCCCCAGTCCAGCATAGATAGCCCTGGCTCAGAAACCTCCAACCACTCCTTAGCGTCCACAAGGAAAAATGAGCTTCTTAGCTCCATGCCTGGATTTCCTCACCGTCCTAGGAGCCTCCCTGATCCCTGCCATCAAAATGCACCTCCCCCCCAATTCCAAACTCTGCTGGGCATCCTAACGCGCCAGCTTAACTGCCTAGAGAGAAAGGGTCAAGTTTGAGTCACTGCTGCCCAGGGCCCAGTACACAGATGGCGCTCAACGAAGGCCTGTAAAGCCTAAATTTCCCGCCATTGGGCACAACTGCTCCTTGAGGGAGATGAGAAGTCAGACACCTCCACAGAGACAGACAGGGAGCTGAGACAGAGAAGGTAAAGCAGAATGCCTGAGACAGAGACCCAGGGGGGTAGAGACAAGAGTGGCAGAGAGAAGGGGGGAGATCCAGAGAGACAAGTCTGGAAGGAAGGGACCTTCATCCAGAGACTGAGACCCAGGGAACAGAGCACAGGAGCACCGGAGAGAGTGAAAGTGTGCCCGCTAAGGTACTTTTTTTTGTTGTTAAGCAAACAAGGCCCCTATAATTTGTGTTTTGTCAGGCTGAACTTTCTGTATCAGTTTATTTTGCTGAGCAACCAATCCCGGTAAAAACACTGGAACTTGTTAAAAAGGAATGGGGTGGGGAAGAGAGTCAGACAAAACAAAAAGGAGAGAACATTTGCCTGCAGGTCGGTCAACGGTCAACATGGGTGACTTAGCACAGGCCTCCACTAGAACAATCGTCCCACCCCCAGGGCCTCGTTTCAGGTGCGAGAGTTGGAAGAGGAGAGACTGCACAGAGAAGAAAGGAAAAAGTCCACTGGGGGAGGGAGTCTGAGCTGAGTGGGAGAAAGGGCCTGAGTTGCTGGGGGTGGGCGGTGGGGTGTGGGAGAAGGGCCCTGGGGCAGCTCTGCCTCCAGCCTGACCACGAGTTAAGACAAGTCAAGACAAAGCTGCTTGTGAACTGACACCTCAGAGTCCCTGCCATGGGCCAGAGCCTCCCAAAGTCAGGGACGCAGCAAACTTGTGTCCTGGGCCAGGATCCAGGCTGGGGGGCCAAGCGTGGCTGTAATTTACACCGGGGCTCTGACTCGGCAAGAGGCTGTCTGCATAAGATGGCAAACAACACCCGCCCACAGCATCCAGCTGGTGCTTAATCATGGCAGCTATCACGACCGACCATGGGAGGCGGAGGCCACAGTGCCTGTGTGCAAGTTGTGTACAAAGTCAGGGCCACGTGGCCGTGCAGGAGACGCCAGCCGGTGGGGGACCTTCTCACCATCCACTGGATTTTACTCTGTATCATGATGCTACAAAAATCGCATCGTGTTCATGATTTGAGTTTTTATTTTCTGAAATGGAACCATTGTACATTGTACAAACCATATCTACTGATGGAATAAATAAGTGAAAAATTATACTGCTGTACAACACACCAAAAAAAAAAATCTTAAGAAAAAAAAAATTAGGTAACAGCGAAAAAAGGTCTTTATACCTCTAAGCAGGTCCTTGGCTGATAATGAACATTCCAAACCATGACATCGTTGGTAATGGGAGGTCACCACCCTTTGAGTCGGTCTACCGCCTTCGGGTTATGGGGGTAAGTGCCAGCACTCTGTGGAATGTGTAGCTGCAGCATCCCCAACTTCAAGTTTTTCGGGGAGTAAGTTTGCCCCGGGAGCCCTTTAGGCCGCGGGGCCTGGTGTCCGCGGAAGGCATTCGCTTAGGACCCCCGCCTCTGGCTCGCCGGCTGAAAGGTCTTAGATTCTGTGGTGGGACTGGGGGCGAGGGGTGGGGAACGGCGGCTGAGGAGCGAGCCGCGTCGGGGAAGGAAGCACGTCTGGATTTTTGCAGTCTCATCATCCCGCATGGAAGGCCTTCCCGGCCGGCGTGGATGGAGTGCAGGGCCACTGGCGCTCTGCCTGGCATGGCCGTGGAGGGGCCCCGTCGGTCCCGACCCCCGGCCCATTCCTACCTTCAGGCACTTCAGAGAAAAACTAATGACAGCCTCGTATCCTGGGTGTCCTCTTCGTTCATCCTTAACCGTGTCCACTCCCCTTGCCTGTCGAGAGGACCCTGCTGTTTCCACGGATGCGTGTGTGATTCTCCTTCAGCTGTCTTGCTTGTAACCTCTCGTTTCCCAAAAAAGAAGAGGAAATAAATATCCAAATTCATCTTTCATCCAAATGGAGTTTTGCTGCAAAGGAAAAAGTTAACTCTAACTCTATAGGGTCTGGAGGTAAAGCCGCCTTGAGATACGCTGAGAGGTAACGCAGGACACAGTTCTCCGCAGAACTGCCTGCCTGAGGGGCGAAATTGATAAGGGTTTTTTTTTTTTAAGACAGAAACCTTTCGGCATCGCTAACTTCAACATTAAGATTTTCAAAGTTCGTTTTTTTTTTTTTCTTCCCTTGTTTCAGGAGACATTTTTGCATGAGGTATTTGAAATTCAGGAACATTTTGATTCTTCTTGAAGTGCAGGAAATAGATTGGCTCCCTTAAAAAACAAATAAGAGCCTCACCCTCAGACACTCTTAGAAAATGGAACCTGGCAGACACTCCCCATGGTGGTCAGGAGAGAGATCCACATGGGAACAAGGTGGTACCTGAATATGCACCAATTAGCCAAAACAAAAACAAACAAACAGAAAAAAAGAATAAAACCACCAACAAACCCCCTGAACCCTCCCTCCCCGCCACACAACTCAAAGGGAGTTGGAACTCCAGTGCAGTAAAGAAAGCTCAGGAAAAGGGTTAAGGTCTGAGGAGTCCGTGTAGGAATTAAGAGCAAACCAGGCCTCAGAACCAAACAATTAGGCAGTTTGTCCAAGGGCGGGGGGGCATCTCCATTTTAGTGAGATGAAGCTGTCCCAGTGCAGGCAGGGGATGGAGGCAGGGGAGGGACCCGGTTGCCCCTTTCTGGAGGAGTGCAAAGCTCTCCAGGTCCTCGGTGCCTCGTTTCTGGCCTTCGAGGTCCAACCCTCAAGGCCCGCTCCCCCGTGGCAGCGTCTGGGAGCGTCGGCGCATCCGGGAATGAAACACGATCCAACTATTGGCTCTGGGAGTCGGAACCGTATGTAGAAGCAAGCGGATTTTGGATTTTGGCCGACTGCAACCTCGCCTCCTCTGCAGGTGGGGACGGGTGGAGCTGGGGGGGAGGGCGGCGAGCAGAGGGCAGCAGGTAACTGTGGATTTGAAATCCAAGCAACGTCCTATGAGAGAAAGTTCAGCACCAGCTATTCCTCCCTTCTGCTCCCAGCCTCCTCCGCCCCTTTATCGTCTTAAGGAGACAACCCTGCAGTCAGCGGCAGAAGCCAGTCCGTCCTCGGAGGTGCGGGAGGACGCGGTGTGGTGGCGGCAGAGGGGGAAGTGCCAGGACAATCGAAGGGCTCTGTGGAAGCCCTTGGGGATGGTGCCCAGACATCGGAGACTCCTCGGACCCTGGAGGCCGGTGCTGTCCCCAACTGGGGCTCAGGGTGTGTCCCTCAGCCCCCTGGACTGGGAAGTCAGGCTGCCGGGGAGGTCCTGCTCTTCTGCAGCCTCGGGCTCTCCTTGTCCCTGCCTGGTCCGCTCCAGCTGAAGTCCTGGGGCAGGGAGGAGAGAGATGTGAGGACCGGGGCAATGGCTGCCTGAACTGAACCAAGAGGGCACTTGCAAGGGGAGATGCAAAACAACCAGGAAAACATGCCAGAGGTCACCTCAAGGGCACAAGGCACAAAAAAAGAAAGTGGAAGGAATCAGTTGAACAGTGAAAAGCCCCGATGAAAAAGCGGAATTCCTGATCGGTACCACCCTCAGATAGCTTACATCCTTAAATAGAGAAGTGGAAAAAAAAAAAAAATACAGCAGCAACACAAATGTAATCTTGGCTTCAGAGACAGTGTGCAGACGCTCCTGAGCTGTCGACCCTGCCTTCCCCAGGACAGTCACTTCAAGATTCGAGTGTTTTGCTTCACAGCAAGAAGTTCTTCAGTGTCTGAGAAGTTACGCCATTCTAGGTTTTCTTGGATTTGCACTTGGTAAACTTGAAAAGTTAGTAGTTCCCTTCGCACCCAACAGGGATCCGCTTGGGCGAGGTTGTTCTAGGATTAGGCCTGCTGATGCATCTCCCGTGAGAAGTGGATCAGAGGACTGAACCCGGTATCTACATCTCCTCGGAGTTTTGTTGCGACGCCTCCAGTTTCATCTTTTTGGAGGGTGGCACTCCTTCCAGATCCTTGGGGGAAGAAGAAGAAAAGAGAAACACAGGTTGAGGCCCCAGGAAAGCGACTCAGGTCAGCCGGGAGGTTGCAGATCAGCCCAGGAAGGACCCAAGGGCGGGTGTCCGCGGTTCTGACCCTGTGACCCTTTCGTGGACTTAAAAAGGTTCGTGGACCCACGGGGAGCCTCACACCCAAGCTGCTCCTGTGTCCACCAAGCCCATGTCACTCATGTCTTCCAATCTCTCATTAGCTGCAGGGTAATTATATCCACAGTTTCAGGTTTACCTCTGCAAGCTCGAAGGCTAGACCAACCTGGCCGTGTTAACAACTGCTCATCCAGGGCTCAGTTAACAACTGCTCATCCAGGGCTCAGCACAGGTGCCCGGCCCGGGGCAGACACTCAGCACTGTGGAATGTACACAAGTCTGTTATTCTGGCGGAAGGGTCCATAGTTGCCACCAAATTCCCAAGAAGTCCCGGGACTCAAAAAAAAGAAAGTTCAGGGCTTCCCTGGTGGCGCAGTGGTTGAGAGTCCGCCTGCCGATGCAGGGGACGTGGGTTCATGCCCCAGTCCAGGAGGATCCCACAGGCCACGGAGCGGCTGGGCTCGTGAGCCATGGCCACTGAGCCTGCGCGTCAGGAGCCTGTGCTCCGCAACGGGAGAGGCCACAACAGTGAGAGGCCCGTGTACCGCAAAAAAAAAAAAAAAAAAGTTCAACGCTCACTCGTCTGCCTCTCCCTCGACCTTCTCACGCCACCATCCCAGGCAGCTCCAACCTGACCCACCACCCGAATCCAGCTCCTGACTTCGCCCATCCTAACCGGTGCTCCCACAGCTGGCGACAGTACCACTGTCTGCCTGGGATACAGTGGACCCTGGAGCCCTCCCTCCTCTCCATGCCCGCACGCCCAACTCCAACTCCAGAGACCCTCGGCCCACCCCCTCTGCCCTCTGCCTGCCACCCTGTCCACACCTGAGCCTCCAACCCTCATCTGGCTGGTGCAGCAGCCGCTCCACGGCCGCCCTACCCGGCCTCGAGCAGAGCCCAAGAGAGCTTCTCAAAGTAGCGATCCTACATAGACTGCTGTCCCACTGGCCTCAGAACAGAAGCCCAGCTCCTCGCCAGGCAGAGGCGGCCTCCCGCTCTCCCCTCCGTCCCGCCCTCCTCGTCCAGCCTCCCCTTCCGCTCCTCAGGACGGCTCCTGTCTCCGGGCCTGTGCACCCTTGGTCCCCTCTGCCTAGAAAGCCTGCCCTCGCCTCCCTAACTTCTCAGCCCTCCACTGCCCCCCGCTTACGCCGTCCAGGAGGGCACTCTGCCCCTCTTAAACATCTCCTCACCGCCCCGCTCCCGTCCTCCTGCGGCATGAACCGTGGCCCACCTGTGTCTGCTGTCTCCCGGCTGTGTCTCGCCCCCCCTCCACACCCGCCGACCCCATCGTGAGCCCCGCGAGGGCTGGGGGACCATGTCTGCTGGCTCACCCGGGCTACCTCGTACCCAGCTTACTGCCCGACACACAGTGGGTACCCACTAAATGTGAAACAGAGAGCCCTGGGCCTTGATGTAGGATGTGTATGAGTTTCTTGAGGAAAACCCTGAGAGCAGGTACGGCAGGGAGGCACCCCTCCCTTTTCCTTATGAAAGTGCTAAAAGCTCGTGCCTTCCGGGGAAGGTGGATCCCGTTCAGGTGAAGTGTCTGCAGAGCACTTGCATGGGGGGCGCGGTGGGGGACAGTATGTGAGTTTGGGAGTGGACTCTGGAGACAGGACAACTGTCCTGCGTAAGGGAGAGGGCAGGAGGGAGGGGCTGAGAAAGGGGGAAAGGGGACGGGGAGGCTTTTTTCTTTTTTAAACAGGAATGGCTGAACACCAATGCCAAGCTGTTTGCTTTAGTGCAGCGCACCCTTTGCCTTGCTCACAAACCTCGCAGCTCTGGAGACAGGTGGCATGTCTATGTGAGCATGAAAACGGCAGAAGAGATCCCATTTCAGGTCTGGGTCCCCAGAAATGGGAGTGGGGGAGGCACGTTAGAATGGAAGACCCCTGGACTTTTCAGATGTCAGTGGAAAGCATTACATGCCCCCAGGGTGTGGATCAAGGTTTCAAGCTATCTTTCCTCCACTGAGTTCAAGAGGCCAGGAGACCCCAGCTGCTTCTTGGTTTTACCAGCTCTATCTACATGAGGCTTTGACTTGTATCGTAGTTTTAATCAAATGGGCTCATGCTATGCTCGAGGCTCTGCCTTGTGTTTTTCATTTCACATTGTGAGAATATTTCTTTGTTCTCTATCTGTACCTGGGTCAACACACTCTTTTTAACAGCTGCATAGCAGGCTGTTTTATCCATGACCCCAGATTTATTTAATCCTTCCAATACACTTAGGTTGTGGCCGATTGCTTCTGCCACTGCAAAGACATCTTTCATCAACACCACCTCTGGGTCTTTGGGCCTTTGGAAGGGTATTCTATAGGCTGAAAAGGGGCTGCAGATCCAAGGGTATGGAGATGTGAAAATCTGAGAGGCACTTTCCTTTGCGGAAGCCCTGGTTGAAGGCTCCCCAGAGTACAGACAGACAGATGTATAGACTTCTTTCTGCTACTTGTCAATTTCTCCCCAGGTATGAAAATACTCAGCAAAGTGGAAACAGTTTTATTAGTTGAAGTTTTGATACCTGAGTCCTCAGACCTCTTAGATAAGCACAGAGGGCTGATGGTAAAAAATCACCATGGAGGCCGAGGCAACACTGGTGCATCTCGTGCGCGCAGCTCTGTGTTAAGTGTGTTAGCCACATTCTCTCCTCTCGCCCGCACCCTGGCCCCAAGACAGTTCCGTGATCCCATTTTAGCAGCTGGAGATACTGAGGCTCATGTGTGCCAAGTGAAGGATCTGGGATTCGAACCCGGGACATTTCCTCCTGTCCACAAAGCCACCTGAGTCTGCACTGTCTGATTCAGACCAGATTGTGGCAAACGGTGATGACCCAGAAAGGGGTCCGAGCAGGGGGAGTGTTGTCAGCCGCGAAATTCCAAAGGATGATTCATTGGGCATTTAGGATTTTGAAGTCTTATCTTCCCAGCTCTAAGGGAAGTTGACTTTGGGTCACTGAGACTGGGCAGTGCTTTTGTGGACCCGAATAAACAAAGTGGTGAGGCTGGGGCTGGGATAAAGAACCCACCCCAAGGGCCAGACCCGTGTGTCTCCTCCTTCTCCATGGGCCCCAGTGACCAGCTCAGACACAGAAGGATGCTCACACATCCTGCTCAATGAATACCAGACAGTTCCAATTGTCCAAAGAGCAAACAACGAAACAGAACAGCAAAACACCTTTTGACGTACCCCCGACACCCCAGCGGGCTCCTGGCCGATCTGGCTGCCCCTCTGAGACCTCGACCGAGGTACCTGAGAGACTGTGGATGTCTCTGCGGCCAGACCCACATCTCCAGATGGCTGCCGTTCTACTTGCTCTGAACTGTTCATCGAGTTTTCCATTGAAGACTGTGAATTCTGCTCGTCAGAAGCATCTGAGGGAAAAAGCAAGACGACAGAAGCTGTTTTCAGACACGGGAGATGCGGAGCCAGATGGACCAACTACTAAAAATACCTGGAATTGGGTAGTTTTGTGGCCAGGCGGTCTGTCAGGACGGCAAGGAGGCTGGGGGGCTTGGGAAGTGTCTTGCTTATTCTTAGGGATCTCATTTTAAGCAGCCAGGCCCCACTCTAGCCCTGCGGCCTCTGACCCTTCCCCTTGCACACCTATTACCTACCAAGTGCCCTGAGAGGCCACCTAAAGGATGCTACAGGATGCTTTGTGCTGCGTGCACCTGGCGCCCTCTGGTGGACACAGCACGCTCCAACCATCATGGCTGCTGACTCCTCCCTCTTCCTTTAGGGAGCCTGCCTTCTCCAGCTGGGGAATCCACAGAAGTAACTTGACCCTTTGTAAACATTTCTCTTAATAATATGGATATTTTTCTGATTGTCATTGCAAGAAACAGAAAATACAGAAAAAAATTAAATCACCAACTATCTTGCCATCCACAGCTACCACGCCACTAACATTTTAGAGGATTTAGAGGATCCATCTTTCCAGATGTTTTCTCCCTACATGCATACAGTTCTACACTCTCCCCAACTAGGGATCTCATAGTATTTTGGAAGACTTTCTCCAAAATACATGTCCTCAAAAACTCTGTAAATACGAGAGCCTCCAAGATGGCCACACAGCATTCCATCAAGCAATCACTTATTTAATGAGTCCCGTTTTGCCAGTCATTTGAGCTGTTTCTCATGCATTGGTCTCCCTGCTCCCCCCCACCATGTTCCTTCAGCAGAAGGAAGGTGCAGGCCTTAGCGGGTTGTGTGAGGTGATGCGGCTTTGGAAGAAGGGGGAACGGCCGTCATACCTGAAGCTTATTTTGGGCACAGAGCGCAGGGAGGGAGCAGCCACATCACGCCCAGGGCTCAGCTCTGCTTGCATTCAAGACACCAACAACATATGTCACCCTAATGTGTAAAAAGTGCACTAAAATACTCAAGAACGCCTTACTTTCTGGGGTTTCTGAGGCAGAGGCATAACAAAGGGGAAAAAAAATTCCAGGCTTAAGTTCTAAAGCAGGCAAGCAATATGGGGAAATGGGGGAAAGCAGGCAGCACTCCAGGGCTTGAGGACAGCAGGGCACAAAGGGCTGGGGACAGGCGGGAAGGAGCTGCAGCCCTCCTCCCAAGGAGGCTGACCCTCAGCCCGTCCATCCCAGGGGAGCCCAGGGGAGCTTCGGTTAACACACGCTCTCACTTCCCCTAAACCAGCAGTCCTGATCCGCTCAGAGCAGTGCCAGGAAACCCGACACCCCGCCAGGGTCTGAGCTGGGTTCTCCTGCCACCACAGGGAGGGTCAGGGGTCCACCTCACTGAGGCTCCTGGGCTACACCTACAAGCTGGTGTCTGGGGAGGGGGACACAGGGTCTAGAAACCGGCCTGGGTTCTAATACTGCCTCTGCCACTTGTTCCTGGGTCTCAGATCCCTCACCCTCCGTAAAGTCAAGGTTGGCAGTAGCCGCCCCGTTGAGCCGCTGTGAGGATTAAATGGAAAGACAGAAGTATCCAAGCAGCAAAATAATCCCAGGTGGGAGTAAATGAGGGATTATCTAGGGCAGAGAAATAAACTCCCCAAAAACCTGACATATCTTTGATATTTTTAGTTTTACCTTTAAAATCCATGTAACAGCAGTTCCTCAAAAATTTAAAAATAGAATGCCTGTACGACTCAGCAATTCCACTTGTAGGATAGACCCACAAGAACTGAAAACAGGTCCTCAAACTGACACCTGTACACAAATACTCACAGCGACACTATTCACGACGGCCAAAAGGTAGAAACGGCCCAAATGTCAATTAACGGATGAACAGATAAACAAAATGTGGTCCATCCACACAATGGAATATTATTCAGCCATAAAAAGGAATGAAGCACTGACACAGGCTACAGTGTGGATGAACCTTGAAAACATGATGCTGAATGAAAGAAGTCCGCCAAAAGTCACATATTCCATGACTCCCTTTATATATATGAAATGTCCAGATAATGTTTCTGTCTCTGTCCACAGAGACGGAAACCAGGTTGGTGGTTGCTAGGGACTGGGGGGAATGGGGAGTGACAGCCAAAAGATACAGGGTTTCCTTTTAGAGTGATGAGCACAGTTTGGAACCAGACAGAGGTGATGACTGCACAGCATTAAAATGTGCTAAATGGTACTGAACTGTTCACTTTAAAATGCTTCCTTTTATGCTACGGGAATTTCATCTCAATTTAAAAAAAAGAAAATATCCATGTTAACCTTATATTCTAGTTCATAATATATGTTTGCTTTAACAAACCTTTGCAGTTGTTATCGTCCTCCTTCTCTGTGACTACAGATCCTTTTCTGCCCTACCCGGTGGGCTTTGCAGAGTGGAGAGGAAGGTAAGGGCCCCGTTGCAGGCTTAGAAATCATGAAGGTGGCCGGTCACCCAGAAAGGCACACTAATCCCTTGACCGGCCCAAGAGCGCAGTGGGAACTGGCCTTAGAGCTGGCGGAGCGTTCCAGGCCTCGCTGCAGCGGCCTGATTCTCTTAACCCAACAGCACTGGAACCAGCTCAGGGGAAATTATTTTCCAAGGGCCTAAATTTAGTCCAGGGAGTTTGGACATTATGTCATTCCCTGAACTCACTCAGCAGTAAACAAGTTCAAAGCAAGGTCAACAGCTGGCGACCAACCCGCCCTGTCCCGCAGGCAGTAGGCCCCAACCTGGGAAGGCCCGAGGGTCCGCCTCTTGTCCTTCCCGCAGGAGCTCGGCAGCCCCGGGCTGTGGGCAGGCAGGCCTGGCCGCCAGCGCGGTCCCGCTTGGTCAAAGCTGGGCAACTGTGCCGGCCCAGAGGCCTGGCCCGGCCAGGAGGGACCCCGGTGTGGCTCCCACCTGGACCTGTGATGGGGCGTGGGGCTGTGGATGGTAGGGAGAGGTTATGGAAGCACCGACCCCAGACGTAATCCCGCTGCCGAGCTCTACTGGACCCTTTAGGGCAAAGCAGCCGCACACCCCAAACATGGGAGAAACGAGGCTATGGCCAGAAAGTAAGAAGCCACTGGGGCTTCCTGGCGGTCCAGTGGTTAAGACTCCCAATGCAAAAACAAACAAGCAAACAAACCCAGCAAGCAAGAAGCCAGGAGTGGTCCACACCTGGCCCCGCAGGCCCCGCCCCCAGCTCCCCCAGGATCGCTCCGCCCTCCCGCTGCCCCACCCCCGCAAGCCCCGCCTCCTTTCCAGCCTCCTGAGGAGAGGCAACTTTTATTGGTCTCATCTTATGAACAAGGAAGCAGGAAGGCACGCAGGAGGTGATGCCGCTGGCCTGAGGCCACTCGGCCAGCAAGGGTCGGCTCAGATGTGACGAGCTGTCCTGTGTCCATGGCCCCGTCCCAGCACCTCCCCCCGCCAGGCCTGGGCGGGGGGCCCCATGGGAACGAGAGGGGATGCCCACGTGCTGTACACGGGAGAAGGCGGCGCCAAAGTCCCTGGGACAGAGTTCTCAACTGGGGACGATTCTGTCCCCTGCTCCCCCAGGGGACATTTGGCCCCATCTAGAAACATTTTTGGTGTCACGACTGGGGGTGGGGCATGCTACTGGCATCTAGCGACAGGGGTGCTTCTTAATACCCCGCCACGCACAGGACTCCCCACAGCAAAGACTCATCCGGCCTCACATGCCCACAGTGCCCAGGCTGAAAGGCCCTGCTCTGCCGTTCCGCCCACCGGCTCGCTGGAGGAAGACCCCGCAGGTCCTACAGAGGGCGTGCCCTTCGTCTCCACAGCCCCCTTCCAGGGCCGCGTCCTGCACCCCCACTCACACCTGAGCAAAGAAGCAAAGAGGCGTGCACACAAGACTCCCTCTAGCACTGTCGGTGTAGGAAAAAGACAGAAACAACCCAAATGACCACCAACGCGGGGACTATTTAAATAAATCATGGCACATTCATGTCATTCAATGATAGGCTGGTAAAGAAAATAAGACAAATCCGTGTGTCCTAACGTGGAATTATCTCCATGGTGATGGCTAAGTGAAAGCGTTCTAAAGAGAAAGGTTATCATCTTATACAGATGCTTCTAGGGGCAGACTATCTCTGGAAGGCTACAAAACAGACTCAGCAGTGGTCCGCCCTGAGGAGGGGGACGACCCTGGAGAGCTGGGGGCGCACTTCAGTCTGCATCCTAATTCATGGTTGTTTCCCCTGTGTAGGGTTACCTGCACCCCCTTCACAGAGGTGCTCCTGGCACATGGGCATCTTCCCCCGCAGGTCCCCAGGCACTGCCCTGCAGTCCCTTCTGCCTGGGTTGCTCAGTTCCCTCCTATCTCTGCTCATCCTTTAAGACTAAGTCAGACAGCACCTCCTCTGGGAAGCCTTCCAGGCTCCCTTTCCTTACTGCATCTCACTGTGAGCTCAAAAGCCCCCTTAGGGGCCAGGCAGTGCCATGAATAAGGCAAATATTTAATTCCGACACAAATAAGCTTTGTAAAGAAAATCTAAAGGAATATTCTCTTCTTCCTCAAAGAAATGTGCATTCCCCCAACCTCTCAGCCTTTTACTTTTCCACTCTTACTAGAGAAAAAGGTTCAAGAAACATATTAACTTTCCTTTTAAATCAACAATGAGAAAAACAGGGAATTCCCCAGCAGTCCAGTGGTTAGGACTCTGCGCTTTCTCTGCCAATTGCCCGGGTTCAATCCCTGGCCGGGGAACTAAGATCCCACAAGCCACATAGCCAAAAAAACAAACAAACAAAAACAGAAAACAACAGTGATCTCACGGTGTAATACATGGCAACTGCCTTTGGCCTCAGCGTCAGGGAGACAATAGGGCGTGGTGGGGAGTGTGGTAACTGGTGAATGTAGGTCCTCTTGGCCCTCTCTGGAGAGGCAGCCACATCTCTGCTCTAGCTGGTTGCTGCTCAATGGAAATGCAGGTCCAGTATTGCCAGATCTTCCCACTTTTCAAGAGAGGCTGGAAATCGATCTTATTTTAAGCGAAATCGCTCAACTTTTCGATTTCGGCATTGACAACCTGCTGTAAAGCACAGGGAGCTCAGCTCAGTGCTCTGTGATGACCTAGATGGGGGGGAAGGAGATCCAAGGAAGGGATATAGGTATACATATAGCTGACTCACTTCACTGTACAGCAGAAACTAACACAACATTGTAAAGCAATTTTACTCCAATAAAAAAAAAAATTTCGGCATCGAGTTCCAATTAAAAATAAAAACACCACTGGGCTCCACGGTCACACCCGCACACCACATGCTCGATCTCGTCTGTCTGCGACCTCTGTAGACTGTAATTCTCAGCTTCAGTGCTTGTCTTGCCCATGAGTTCTTGGGAGTCAGGAGTGGGACTCAGCTGACTGTCACCCAGGACTGGCATGGAGTTTTGCATGGGGCTGACGTGGGTGAAATGTGTGGAACAGAACGGAAGGGGATGTGAATGAACTCCGCAACACAGGACGGCCTTCTCCCAAGGAGATGCACGCCCTCCCCAAGCATCCGGAAGCCCAGACTCCAGGCCAGCTGCCTTGCCCCACCAGGTAAGAGCATATCAGCCCGGACCTCTCCCTGGAACCCCCAACTCTGCACTCGGGCATCTGCAGGCACTCAAGATGGCCCTGGCCCTGCCCCTCCACACTCCACACCCCACTGGCCCAGCCCTTCCACCTCTCCCATCACAGGTGGGGGCAAGGCCGTCCCTCCAGGTGCCGAGAGTCACTCTCCAGTCCCCTCTCTCACAGCCCCCACACCGCCCATCGAACACACTCTCACCTCTGCCCCCGAAACACACCTCGATATTAGACAATCAGGGACTACTGTTCAATTTCTTAGGTGCAATAATGGTCATCGTGACTACGTAAGAGAATGTCCTTATTTTTAAAAGATGCATGCTGAAGTGTTTAGAGACAAAACGTCATAAGGTCTACAACTCAATGTCAAATGGCCTCAGAAAAAAATACTTTTAAGCAAAGCAAAAATACACAAATAAACACAAAAAACCAAACCAAACCACAACCCCCCTCCAACAAAAACCAAAAACCCCAAAACATTAAACATTAACAACTGACGAGTTTGGCTGGTGGGTATACAGGAGAGTATTATACTATTCGTTCAATTTTTCTGTATACTGGAAAATTTTTCATTTAAAGAGAATCCAGAGGGACTTCCCTGGTGGTCCAGTGGCTAAGACTCTGCGCTCCCAACGTACGGGGCCCGGGTTCGATCCCTGGTTGAGGAACTAGATCCCACGTGACACGAATAAGAGTTTGCACGCCGCAACCAAAACCCAGTGCAGCCAAATAAATAAACATTAAAATAAATAAATAAATAGAAGACTCAAGATTAAACAAATAAATAAAGAGAAGCCAGAAGCCTCAAAATAAACCAACCTATAAATACACATATACACGTATACACACGTCCTCCACAATCAGACCCCTTCTTACCACCTCATCAGCCACCATCCTCTCTCATCTGGACAACTACAGTAGCCCCCTCGCTGGTCTCCCTGCCTCCACCCTGGCCTCCCCATCGTCTGATCTCAATCACAGCAACCAAGGTGATCCTTCATATCACGGCATTCAAACTCCCAAGGGCTCCTGTCTCACTCAGCATAAAGACCCGGGTCTGTGAAGTGGCCTATGAGCCCCGAAACTCGAGGTCCCGCCTCCTCTCTGACCTCATCTCGCTTGTTGAGACCCTCATGCCTTCTTCTCCAGCCACGCTGAGCACGCTCCTGCCACAGGGCCTTTGCACCGCCCCCAATGTTCTTCTCCCACCTGGCTTGCTCCCTCCCCTAACCTGAGCCTCGTTTGCTCTCATGTCAACTTCTCAGTGAGGCCTTCCCTGACCATCCTATTTAAAATGCAACCCTAACCCACTCCCCTTTCTTACTTTATAGTTCTCCAAAGCACTTATTTTCCAAATATTACATTGTATGATTCTTTTTAATTGCCCCTCAAGAATATGAGCTCCAGGCATTACCTTTCTTCTACCGTCACCTTCTGGGGGCCGGCACTTGGCAGGACCTCCTTAAAGACCCTTCCAACTGCCTGGCTGAAGGCTGGCGGGAGAGAGGCCCCCTCTGAGCCCAGCCCCTGAGGGCACATACCTTCGGCCCCAGGGAGCTCCTTCCCGTCGGCCTGGGCCTCATCCGCCTTGGCGTCGGTGCCGTCACCGGGCGCGCCCGAGGTGGGCTCGGGGGCGGGGCTGGAGTTGCTGCTGTTCTCCTGTTTGATGGGGGAGGCGTCTGCAATGGAGCTCTGGTTGCTGTTATCATCTGGGGGGGGGGGGGGGGGGGGGGGGCAGAGCACCACGGGGAAAGCCGCCGCGGCTGGCGCCAGGCGGGGGGGGGGGGGGGGGGGGGGCTCAGTCCCCCCGGCCTTGCTGCCCGCAGCCCTACAGGACGCTCTCCCGGGGGAGGAGACACCTCTTCCTCCTGAGGCCGCTGAGCTGCCCACCCAGGGCCGCCCCACACGTCCTGCGCGGGGTGGAAGCTCATCTGAGCTCCCCCTCCCCGACTCACTGAGGGGACTCCTGTGTTAGCGGCGGCAGCCGACCGCAGACGGGTGGCCCGGCACGTTGAAAATCTTTGGGCCAAAAAAAAAAAAAAAAGGGGGACTTCCCTGGCAGTCCAGTGGTTAAGAATGCGAGCTCCCACTGCAGGCAACACAGGTTCGGGTTTGATTCCTGGTCAGGGAACTAAGATCCTACATGCCACGCAGTGTGGCCAAAAATAAATAAATAAAACAAAATCTTTGGGGGTCACGTGAGGTCTCGTTCTGGGTGAAGAAACCGGACATCTTGTGGGCCTGGCTCTGAAGCACTGCAAAGGCCAAAGTGGTCCCACAGGCAGCACTGTCAAACCGTTTCATCGGATCTGATCCAGCTGTGGACCAATTCCATTTGATACAAAATAAAAGGCAGAGAAAGGGCAACAAGTTCACAGCAGAAAGTGGATATTCTACAGGACAACCGGCCCAGGCTTTCCAACAAGTCAACGCAACTAAAGAAAAAAAAATAAAAGGAGAAGCAGAGAAGATTACGGTCGTATTACAGATTAAAGAAATTTAAGAGACCTAACAACTAGGCATGACGTATGGAATTTATCTGTACCCTGTTTTGAATGTGCCAGCTCTGAGAGACATTTTGGGACAAATGGGGAATCTGAATACAGTCTGGAGTTTAAAAGTAAGGAATTAATTTTTTTAGGAGTGATAATGGTACAGTGGGTAGATAGAAATGTCATTTATCAGTGATGCGTGCTGAAGTGTTTAGGTACAGACTTAAGTATCATGATGTGGGGAAATGTACTTTAAAATCTTCTAGCATGGGTTGCATACAATTGTCAGAATTCCCTGAATTTTACACTCGAGAGCTGTGCATTTTTTTACTTGTAAATCGTAGTTCAATTAAAAAACTTAACACATTCAAAAAAACAGACGAGGCAAATGTAGCATAATGTTATGAAAACCTAGGTGGGTAGGCATATGGGTTTCATCATACTATTCTCTCTACTATTCTCTATTATGACATTTTTTCATAATAAAAAGGAAAAGGGGAAGAAAGTTAGCTGGGCGAGGGCATTAGGGGTTGAGCTGGGGGGCCAAGCTGGGGATCCTGGGGCACATCCCCCCCTTGCCCTGGACACCCTTTCTTGGGCACAAAGAGTCATTTTATTTTATTATTTTTTTGGCCACACCGTGAGGCTTGTGGGATCTTAGTTCTCTGACCAGGGATCAAACCCGGGCCTTCAGCAGTGAAAGTGCTGAGTCCTAACCACCGGACCGCCAGGGAAGGCCCCACAGTTTGCTTTTTGATACTGAGTTATTCCCCAAGGGGGTGCACCATTCCTGGGGGTACTGCAATACCAGGTCGATGTGTGGAGGGGACACACATCCACACATAGCAAGCTCCTATTCCAACCGCCTGCTCCAAAAATCCATTCAATATATTGTCCTTGGATAGAGGACGTATCAGATATTAAACTGATAAGAACAGATACTACACTTGACCTTAGCCGAAAGGCCGAGAAGCGAGCAAAGAGTCATTTTAAACTACAGATACCCATGTGGTGTTACCCTGCTTTCCTGGGCCATGCTGTGCACCTGGGACCAAGGCCATTTTTGTAAAAATGAGAGAGAGGGAAAGAAAGAAACAGACAGGGAAGGAAGGAGAGGAGAGAAAACGAGAAGCACATCGACACATCCAGGGCACCTACTACATGCCGGGCACCAGGCCAGGGCATTTACAGTCACCTCGTTTAATCTCAACAACCTCCCAGATGGGGAAACTGAGTCCCAGCAGCAGAGCCCCTGGGTCGGGCTGGTCTGCCCAGCCCCAAACCCCGAGTCTTTCCTCTACCTCAACCTGGTGAGGAAGCGCCAGGCAGCCCTGCAGCCCTGACTTGGTAAATTGCATCTTATTTTAAGTGTACTCTGGGGCGCTCAATACACAAAAGCATCCTCTCGTGAATTCTGGGACTTAAAAAAAAAAAAGATATAAACGCCCTCGATTTACCTTTCGAGAAAATCTCAGCCTCCTTCTTATGCCAAGATACATGGCCGTGTGTGTTGGAAGCACAGAAGGCGGAGGCTCAACCTCTGGGTCCCAGCGTTAGGTCGTGCTAATTAAGGACAGTAAGCGCTAATGTTTAACAAGTCAGCTGCCCTGAGCCTTGCCTGGTAACCTGGTAATGGCGTGACCCTGATGCTTGGGCTGACCTCAGGTGGATCCTGGAAACAGATGCCCTGTCCCTTCATGTCCTCCTGTGGCCATCGTCCCGCCTGTAGCCTTCCAGATAACTCTAACCAGGCCCATAGCTTTCCCTGAGCTTTCACTCCCTGCAGGTGGACTTGGTCTTTCTTGGCTGCACATGTACTAAAATGGAAGGTGAGCATGGTTCCTGAGTCGGGGACCTGGGTTGCTCAGTATTCTAGATTTTTCAGCACTGGCATTTATGAACTTCCTAACTCTGCACAAGTTACTTTGCCTCCTCGAGCCTTAGCTTCACCATCTGTACAAAGGTGGCTCATCACCAGGATTAAATGAGGTAATGCCCAAAATGGGCTGAGCAAGATGCTTGGCACACTGTGACAGCTTCTTAGATGTTAGCTACTGATACGCCAAGGCCTTTAAGGGATTATCTTATTCAATATTCATAACGACCTTGTGAAGTAGGCATTACCACCCCAAGGCTACGTGTTCAATACCTAGCCCAGGATCACGCCATGATGGGTAGATCCTAGGAGAGTCACATTAGAATCCAGGTGGGATCCTGCCCTCTGCTCGAAAAGGTTCTCACCTGTAATTCTATGAATTAACTGAAACTGAGCCAGGCCAGGGGCCTCCTCGGTCCCCAGAGAGTGGGGATGCTAACCAGCGACAGAGGGACAGGGTGCGTCCCAACTCAAATACCTATTTCTGAAAATGAAATGCATCCCGACTAAAATTATACGGCCAGTTGTTGGTGTGTGTGTGTGTGTGTGTGTGTGTGTGTGTGTGTGTGTAAGACACTTTCTTGACACGTTAACTGTCAGCGAACACCCCCCCTGTGCTTCTCTGAAGCCAATTCAGCAACAAGCAAGACTCCTTGCCCTTGGAGCTTGTGACTGTTTTCCAGACTAGTCAGTTTGGGCAAATGGGGAAGTTTGCTGGCCTCCCTTCCCCCAGAGTAAGACAGCCCGGATCTGGAGGGTTACAAACTAGATCCAACCAATATTCCCTCTTGACTTACTTGTTTATTTATCTAACATCACCTTGTTGCGCAAAAAGGCTTGGGTGGTCAGAAGTACAAAGACACTGAAGCTGGGATCAAGACAGAGAAAGGCAAGTGCTGGGAGCTCCTAGACCGGCAGGGCCAGGCTGGGGACAGAACAGGAGGTGAGCCTGATGGGCCTGGAGAGGCCAGGCTCTCCCCGCAGGGGCAGCTGCTCCTGTTGCAGTGGGCTGCGGCCTCGAGGAAGAACATGCCCAAGGGCTGGCAGATCTGATTTCTCAAAGGATGGGAGAAATGCAAATTTTCTGATTTATAAATATCAGAAACTCAATTTTTTAGAAACTTCTGGTTCAACTCTCTGAGGTTAGAAGTCAGGTAGTGGTTTTCCATGGTGGGTTGGGGAATGACCGGGAGGGGACAACACGGGGATTGCCGGGAACATTCTGTCCTGATTTGGGCTGGTGACAAAGGTGTGTGCAGTTTGTGAACATCTCATGGAGCCACACACTTACGATTTGTGCCTTTCCTCTCAGATAAAAAGGTAAAAAAAAAACCCACCAGCGGCATCAAAACTGCAGACTGGCTAAAGCATGTCAACAGCCTGGATCTGATCAGTGGGACACTGGTTACAACTTTTGAAACAAGACAGCAAAGGAAGTTAGGCAGTCTATGTAGAAGGGAAGGTCCTAGGGTCCCAGACTGATTCACATGAAGTCAGAAATCCAGTTAGAGCTTCCCAGTAGCCCAAGTGAAATAGGAAATAAGAATCATTCATATGATACGTCAGGCCCAGGAGGGAAAAAGATAAGATTCCCCCAAAAAACTTCCTGGGCACATGGGGCTAACAGAACACGTCCTGTGACATTTGTGTCACTGGGTGAGAAGGAGGTCTTATTTAATGTCTCTGGCTCATTTTATGACTCTTGGCTTTGCTGCTCTGGGAAAAGCAGCTTCTTCTCCTCTGCTGAGCCTCCTCCTTGGCACAGAAGCCTCCCGGTCCTGCCCAGCCCTCCTACCCCTCGACTGGAATGTGAACAAACCTGCTGGTAAAACAAAAACACAACCAAGTGCTGCGGGCAGGAGAGGGGCCCGGCTGGCTGGCTGGCTGCGGGGAGCTCACCGTGCATGTCCATCATTCCCGGGGAGGAGCTGTTCTCCGGGGTGGTCACCTCTGAGCCACACTTCTCATCTTTGCCCTTTTTCTTGTTCTTGTTTTTCTGGAGGAGAAAAATGATGCAGAAACCGAGTCATCAAATTGTGTGTGTGTGTGCATGCGCGAGTGAGACCCTGAGGAGCGAGATGAATATTTTATTCCGCTGACTCATCCTGGAGCCCCCAGGGCTCTGGAGGGCTCCACTGGCCCGCATTTGAACATGTCCCAGGAGGAGCCTCACCTGCTTTGGAATCAAGGAGCCCTGTGGAGGGGAGGCTTCCGGGGCTGCGATGGGGGGCTGGGGGTAAGGCTGCCTTGCTTCTGGGGCCAGCCCCACAGGTATGCAAACACCCTGGCTGGCGGGAATTTCCTCTGGGGAAAAGGCCATGGTCACCCTGCCCGAAGCAGGTACAGTACAGGATGCCAGGTAAGGGATGGAAAAGACAGCTCACACATTTCCACCATCTTCAGGCCCCTGGGACTGCCTTCCTCAAAGACAGTCAGCTGACTTCCGGCCCGACACTGGGGACTAGGTGAGGAGGGAAAGCCCAGGGGAGAAGGGAAAGGTCAAGGGAATGCTTTTGTACATGGTTCCATTTTTTACGGATGGAATGGAATTTTGTGGAAACAACCTAACTGTGTCCATTGGTAAAAGACTTGTTAAACACATTACAGTACATTCACTCAACGCACTGGGATGTGACAATCACAGAGTCCAAGTACAAGCTCTTCCTGTACTAATATGGAAGGATCCGCAGAAATATTCACATATTAAAATATTTCAGTATCTCCAAGATGTATTAAAGAAAGGTGCAGAACATGTGAACAGGATGCTGCCACTGGTGGTAAAGGAAGAGCATAAATGAGCGTGTGTTTGTAGTTTTGCGTGCACAAGCTCTCTGGAAGGATAAACAAATACTGGTTGTCTCCAAGGAAAAGAGCTGGATGGGGTTGGAGGGGTTCAGCCGGGATGGGAAGCAGATGTATAAAAAGATAAGACTGTAAAAAAAAAAGTAACATTTGAAGAATATGCAAACCTATAGAAACAGAAAGTAGACTGGTGGTTTCCAGGATCTTGGGGAGGGTATGCGTTTTGTTTTCGGGGTAATGAAAACGTTCTGGAATTACAGCGGTGATGGTTGCACAGCTGTAAATATACCAACACTGACTGGCACACTTTAAAAGAGTGAATTTTATGGCATGTGAATCGTTTTAGTTTTAAAAAAGAGTTTTAAAGTAACAATTGAATTTTGTAACATGTTTTACCTATTTAAGAGAAGACAATTTTCAAGAGTTCTGAAGAAAAAAAAAAATGATGTAACCACGTCGTTACTGGGTGTTTGAAAACAAGAAAAGAGGGACTTCTGTTGGCGGTCAGGTAGTTAAGGCTCCGCGCTTCCAATGCAGGGGACGTGGGTTTGATCCCTGGTCAGGGAACTAAGATCCCACATGCCATGCGGTCAAAAAAAACCAACCAAAAACAAAAACATGGAAAGCTACCCCTTCCCGCTGAAGATTACCGGCCACAACCATCAGAGATTCGGATCCAGCTATCCAGGGTGAGGCCCAGGAACCTGCATTTTGTTGAGACTCCCAGGGGATCTAATGCTCAGCCAGGCGTGGGACCCACCACCCTAGAGAAAGGGGGGAGGAGTATTGTACATCTTGGCTCAGAGATGACAGCGAATTAGCATCCGAGCACTGTCTGCACAGCTGTGCTGAGCTAAATTCTTCCCATATGATATACTGCCTTTGCTCTGTTGCAGAAACCCCAGGAGCTGGATGTTACTGTTCTACAGCACAAAAGAGGGAACTAACCCAGCAAGGTGGGGTCACCCGTCTGGTATCACAGGCTAATTGGGGGTAGTCTGTCCAAATCCAAACCTTGAGGTCTTTGCCCAGCCCCAGGCTGCCCTGTCCTTCCTGATAGCCCATATATTACATTCTCTCCTTCGTCACAATCCATTTGGCACTTCCCTGATGTCTGTTTCATGCTATTCTATAATTATCTTCCCCCAACAAGATTATAAATTCCTTGAGAGCAGGGACCACATCTTCTCAAATGCAACCGGCGTTTATACAACACCTAATGATGTGCAAGGCGCAGACGTGGGCAAGAGCCAGGAGCTGCCTTCGAGGAGGCTGGCTACACTCTGCTCTCCCTCCGGAACGGCCGGCACCAAAGGCCAGGACAGTCTATGTCGGTGCCTCTGGGGGAAGCAGCCCTGGTGGCTCCACGAACCAGCCCAGGCGAGGACCAGAGGGGATGACAAGCCCCCACGTTCTCAGCCCAGCACCGACCCACCCAGGGGCTGCATGTGATCAAAGGGTCAAGAATGGAGCCTCAGCCCTGCCAGGAGACCCAAGACTCGTGGGGCAGGTCACTGGAGACTGTGGAGAGAGGCTTTATCCCGTGGTTCTTTTTTTATTCTTGGCCACGCCACACGGCAGGCAGGATCTTAGTTCCCTGACCAGGGATTGAACCCGTGCCCTCTGCAGTGGTATTGTGGAATCTTAACCACTGGACCGCCAGGGAAGTCTCTGCCCCGCTTTATGGCCCCTAGAAACCTACCAATCGTGCCCACTGTCACGACTGGAGGCATGTGGTCAGTGTGAGCTGAGCCATCCTTGCATAGTAGGGAAGGCACTCAGGCAGGACGAACAGCCCATGCAAAGGCCTGTCAGTGGGACCATTCTGGATTTTGACTGGAAATGAGAGCAGCTGACCTGTGGGTCTTTGAGGGTAACTGGCCTGGGACCCACCATGCTGAAAAACTATCCATGATGCGGGGCAGGTCTGTCATCAATGCCTCCCTGAGAGCAAGCGCAGCCACGAGGCCTTCCTCTAGCGGTCATAGTCGCCGCCCCTCCTGGAACCCTCCCCTGTCAATGGCCCCTGCTTCTCCGCACCAAACTTTCATGCTGGGGTCACCCTTCACCAGCAGCTCCAACCACCAGAAGGCTCTCCAAGAGTGGAGAGTATGTGCTTTGGAGTCAAAAGACCTGACATTTGCTGTGTGACTCTGGGGAAACGGCTTTGCCTCTCTGAGCCTGCGTCTTCCCTTGTCCAGAGTGGATAAAGAGCTCACTCCACAAAGTAGTGCCTGGCAGATGGTCAGGTGCCAAGAATGACACCACAACGATGGGGGAGGTACCTGTCTGCAGGTACCGCCACGCCCACCGCAAAGCCATGGTGCCCAGGGCCTCAGGGAGAGGATAACTCTGCACTAAGCAGTGTGCCCACTGGCAAACCATGGGGCTGTCAGCCCCGAAGAGGTGACTTACAGGGGACATTCCCCACCTCTCTGAGGGCCAAACTCTGGGGCTGGATGATGGGGGGAGGGGTAGACACAGGTTCAGCAGCCTCTCCAGCCCTAAGCTGGGTCCTTCTGCTGCCCAAGTGGCCTTGGCCCCAGGGTCCCCGCATGGTGGGTGGCAGTGGACAGCCCCCTCTCCCTGTGATGGGAGGGAGTGTGGATGGACAGCCCCACCCCAGGGGACCGGCCCCACATACTCACATCGTCAACCTTTGGCTCCGTCACAGGGACCCACTTGTAGATTCGCAGGGATGTGTCACCCACAGTCACCCACTTCTTCTCCCTGCAGAGGACGAGGAAGAACCCATTACCGGGGGGCTTCGGGGGCAGGCCCTTGCTCACGCCGGCGGGGGGCACAGGCCGCACTCCCTTGGAGCAGCTGTGACGCGGTGACAGCTCCAGGCAGGGCTGAGAGAACATCTCCGGATCACACAGACGAGGGCTTGAATCCTAGCTCTGCCGCTCGCTGGCTGGGGGCCCCTGGGCAAGTCACTTCGCCAGCCTGAGCCTCAGTTTCCCCATCTGCTAGACCACATGGGGTTGTCAATCTCTCCAGGCTGCTGCGAGGGAGACAAAGCATGTCGCATGTCGACTGCTTCCTGTGCCTGGAAGAGTGCCCCGTGAGACCGGAGGGGAGGGCAGGGCTGCCACTGGGATGATTCCTCTGGATGGAGGGAATCAGCCCCGGTTCCTCCAGCCTTCACCCCCCCAGAGCCGGCGAACTGGGCCACCCGAGCCCCTCTGAGCAGCAGAGAGGGCTTCAGAACAGGGCATTTCCTCTGTGGGGGTGGGAGGGTCTTCCCCAAGGGTACCCAGGGGCTCACCCTGCCCCCCTCACCCTGCACCCTGCCTCCGAGGTCGTGGGAAGGGAAGCAGGCGCTGACAGCATGAGTAACCACCCCAGGCTCTTCCGGGCAAAAGCCAGTTAGATCAGCCCTGGGGAATGGAGAGCAGGGGGGAACCTGGATGCCCAGTGGCCTCGGCCCCAAGGGCAGTCCCCAGATGCTGAAACCGAGGGGCTGCGACAGGGAAGCACAGCCCCGTCTGCGGGCAGCCACGGCTGGGAGGTTGCCTGCCCCAAGACCCTATACGTCGGTTCGGAGACAGGCTTCAGTTCCAGGGTCTCAGCTCCTAACGTCTGCACAGCTGCCCCCGATCCACCCCCAGCCACATCCTAAACTCCTGGGGCACAGTGCCCAGGGGCCCCCAGCTGCCAAAGGCAGGTTGATGGTGAGAAGCAAATCACAAGCCACGAGAAGGAAAGGGGGTGACTGCTTTCCACTAAGGGTAATGATGGTAATTACCACTCTCTCCTCCTACCTCTCTGCTTCGAGCATCGTCCTTCTCTAGCTATATCACCCCAGCCTCCCAACTTCGGTCCTCGACCTCTGGCAGCCTACGAGTCAGGTCCTGTCACCTCCTGCCCCTAACACTAGGAGTGACAGCCAGAGGCCACGTGCCTGAGGACACCAGGGCTAAGGGAGAGCCCCCCTCAGAAGGAAAGCTGGGGTTTCAACCAGGGAGCTGGGCTCTGGAGTCCACGATTTGATGGCACAGCCAGACGTACACCTGCTGTAGGTGGCATAGCGGCCGGGAGCCCTCAGCAACGTTAGCGACACGGGGTCCACCAGAGCCGAGAATTACGTGTGGCTGTGGGTGCCTCGTCCAGCCTCCCCACCAAGACCTTGGCCTTGGGTCCTCTCCTCCATGGGCAAGTAGCCCTCCCAAGCTGGTGGGACACGTTACCGCCACCTGGCACCCCTTCACCACTGGGGGTTCCGGGTGCCCAAGCACACTCAAAACCAGCTGAGCCAAACCACGGACACTTCCATACCCCAAACTGTGCCTGCGCGGGTCCCAAAGTCCCCGGCTGGCGGAAGCTAGGGCCTGGCTTTTCCTTATTCTACTGTGACCATTTCTAGTGCCTTCTGTGTGCTGAGCACTGCACATACTCTAATCATCCCATAAGCTCTCATGGCAGCAACTGTCGCCTTTCCTGTTTGACAGATAAAGAAACTGAGGCAGGGGGAGGTGGAGTCCTTCTCCCCAGAGCCAGTGTTCAAACCTCCATGCCACACTGCTTTTTGGACCAGCCTCCCCTGCCCCATCCCTGCCCCGTTTAGCCCTGAGAGAATTAAACAAAGTCAGGCACCTAAGTCACCACCCACCTGTCCCCAGCCTCTCAGAGGCAGGATGGACGATCCACAACCCCAGTCTTTCCCCACCTTCGTGCTGAATAATCAACAGGTGCCTGGAAGGGACAGAGACGTTCCAAGAAACAACCTTGGTGACAAAGCAACAATCATAATGGCCATTGTGCGCTGAGGGCTTCCGTGCCAAGCACTTTACTTACATGCCCTCTCTCCCGACAATTGCCAACAGACCTGTGAGAGGGAGACTACTGTCACCCCACTTTATAGATGGGGAAATGGGAGGCCCAGAGAAGTTATACCAGTAGCTCACGGTCACACAGCTAGTCAACGGCAGAACCAGGACTGGACACGGGCTCTGACCCCTGCTATTCTGTCTCCCGTGAAACACTACTAAGAAATGACTCCACAGAGCACATCGGTGACAGAAGCTGGACAAATCGCCCAAATCCCATGCAAATGGCCAAAGGCACTCACTACTCACCAGCCCCTCAACTGGCTTCTTTGGTCCGGGCCCCAGTAGGTCAGCAAATCCAAGGCTTGATTGTGTTATAAAAAAAAAAAAAAGTAATTGACTTGCAATAGACAGGACACCTCTCAGGGCAGAAAGTGTGCCAGATCTGGGCTTCGCAGGCCACACCTGAGCCAAGATGAATGTATCAAGTGGCAGGTAGCTTCCCAGAGAGGTTACAGGCCCTGCAGGTTCGGACCTGAACTCAGGTAGGTTCTGGTGCCTCCCTTGGTCCGAGTTCCCAACTCACCCCAGGGATTAGAAACCGTTCTCCAGTTGCATTTCTAGGTGTGGGCATTGAGGGGCCATGGGACAGAGGGAAGAGCATTGAGAGCCCGACCTCAGCCTGGTATCTGGCCAGCAGCCACCCAGGGAGACACAGGCCCCAGAGCTCAGGGGCAAGTCACTGAGTGAGTAGCCGGTACTTCGGAGACACATCCAGGGAGCGCCGGGTGTGTCATCAAGCCAGCGGCCTGGCAGCGCCTCGGGAAATGACACAGGGACTCCGGAAAGCAGCTGAGAGTTCCCACTACCACCTCCAAACCCATCACCCTAGAACACACAGCCCCCCAAGCCCAAAGAAAGGTATTAAGCTGTACTTAATTACATCCGCAGTAGCAAACAAGTAGCCAACGGGCGTGTTTTGTCTGGCCTGCACGGTACTTTTAAAAATTTGAATCAATTACCAGACTTAAAGAAAAAAAAAAAAGAAGCCAGACCCCACATTAAAATGCAGATTCCTGGCCACTCTCAAAAACACGTTCTGGCCACGAGGGGCCCACATGCCCCGAGGAGCACTGACTCTCTCCAGATGGGGCCCTGGGGCTCCCTCGGATCCCCCAGGTCTCGCCACCTGCAGGCACTGGGCTCAGATTCACCACAACCACCAGGCCGCAGCCCAACCTTGCCACGAAGCTGCCCTGGACACGGCCTGAGCCCTCCTGCCTTGCTGGCCCCCGGTAACCAGCCAGGCTTAAGTGCCTCTCTCTTCCCCACCAGGCTTGGGCTCCTGGACAAAAGAAGCAAATGAGGTCCCAGCTGTAGGAATAGAGCCTCAAACGCCCCTCCCCAGCACGGGCTCCTGTGTAAACTATGCGCACCCTTCTCCCCAGATTCTCTAGGCCGAGGGCAATGTCTAATGTTCCCCCAAGGTCAGGTCCAAGGAAGGGCTAGCCAGCCAGGGTGACCTGACTCCCTCAAAGAGGGCTCCGAACCCCTCACTTCCGATCCACTTCTCAGGGCTAGTCCTTGATGCCGTAGGAGGCCTGGCTACAGCTGGCCTCATCCTAACTAGGCCCAGGCCCGCTTGACCTGCCCTGTGCCTGGTAGAAGGGTGCCCCTGGAAGTACCAAGGTAAGGGTTTAGGCACAGTCAAACCTCCCCTCGCCCCCAGAGACGTGCGGGAAGTCTCGGGGAACAGGCCTCTCTCTGTCTTCACAAGCCACCGAGGGACCCTTCAGACCACGGATCCAGGGGTCCAAGGCCTAAGCCTACTTCGAGGCTCAAGGCTTTGCCTCCCGCCCAGGGACTCCCCCTGCCCTGCTTTTCTCCGCCCACACGGGGCCTCCTAACCCTGCCCCAGCTTCCCCAAAAGGAGCCCACCATTTCGTTCTTCCTTCTTGTTCTAGCTGCCTCTCACTCCACCAACCTGCCTTGCTGGGACACAGAAAGGAGAGGAGAAACGGCCGGCAGCTACCGACAGGGTGGCCACGGCTGGCTGTTGGCTTTTTCCACAGCAGGGGAAGGGTAGGGCTGGCAGAAGGGGGAATTTTTAGGGGACCCTGGGACTGAGGAGAAATACCACCCTAGGCTTACAGGCTAAGTGGTATGCCAGGCACCTCCATTCTGGATTTAAAAAAACAAAACAAAACAAAACAGGATGCAGAAGTTAAATTGGAATTTCAGATAAATGACGAATAATTTTTTTAGTATAAGTATGTCTCAATTAGTGCATGGGACATACTTACACTAAATAAAAAAAGGAAGTATTTAAAAATATTATTTCTTTGTTTATCTGAAATTCAAATTTAACTGGGTGCCCCATAATTTTATTTGCTAAATCTGGCAACCCAGTGTTCCAGCCAGTGGTGAAATGCACGGTTGGTGGCCACACAGTTAATAAACAACCCCAAACCACAAGGGCTGACTGGAAGACGCATTCTGAAGGCACAGCGAGGGTGAGATTTGGCTTCTCGGGGCTGGGGAAACCCAGGAAACAAGGCAAAGGCTTTTTTTTTACTTAGAATGGGCAGGAGAAAAAGAAAAAGAAAGAAAAAAAAATCAGCAAAATGCAAGTTTCTACCCCACAGTAAGGACCGCATTTAATGACTGCTCCTGTGTGCAGGATAAGTGCTTTTTGAGACATGATGCTATTCCAGAAGGGGAGAAGGTAGCACAGGAACCTCTTGTCTTGGTTAGAGAAGTTATGTGGTTAGCCCAAGGTCACACTGGAAGCCCAGCCATGAGATCCCAAAGGCTGAGGTCTTCTAGAGGACTTGACTCGTAGTTTCCCAAGACACAAAAAAGGAAGGGAGACACGTTCTCCTCTTGTCCCCCCAAACACAGGCCTCGCCAGCAGCGGGCTAAGCAACACTGAGGGCCACCAGGCCGGCTGCTCTGGGGCCGGCAGGGTGGAAAACCCCACACAGCTCCATCTGCCCTCCCAGCAGAGCAGCTGTCAGGGTGCAGGAGCCTCCGCCAGGCTGGGAACCTGGAGCGCAAGGCCCCGCCAAGCCTCCCGCAGCACGGAAAGGCAGCAGGCCCCCACCCCTTTCTCACCTCCAGGCTGCTGACAGAAGGGACTCAGGCCCAGACAACAGCTCTTTCTTTGCACAGGCGTTCAGGCAGGGGACCACTCCAGCCTTCCCTCTGGGAATCCCGCAGGAGAGGGGGTGGTGGGCTTGTTTTCCCGTGTGCGTTTTGGCCTGCAGCTGTTTCTGCCATTTTTAAATGGCTCCAGTCCGGGCACTGGGCGCCCTGCGCACCAGGGGAGCTCCCACGGCAGGGAAGACTTGGATCTCAACTTTGGAAGGCCTTCCCTTCTCACGGTTCTGAAAATTCTTTGTCCCACTAGAGCCAAACCCAGCCCTCGGCCGGGCATCCGGCCATCTGCAGACAGCCCTTTCCATAGGAGGCCCGGGAGCACGTGGACTTTATTGATTTTCCTCTTGCCTTTTTTGTTGGGTTTGACTCAGAAAGGACAGCTAACTTGTGACACGGCTAGACTGGAGGCTAGCCCCCAGTGGTTTTGAGGGACCGAGGCGAGGCGTTACTCAAGAAATGACACCCCTAAACATAAACAGAGCCCGCCACGGGGCCTGCGGGGGTTTGCAGGCTTTAAATAAAGGGTCAGGACGAGCCCGCGGGCGCTGACACTCGAACGGCGCTGCGGCTCCTCTCCCTCCCTGACCCTGGTGAGGCCGTGGGAAAAAAATAATAAAGTTGAAATCCGGGAGCTGGGAGTTTTCAACAAGTCCGCCCCAACCTGGCGATCGGCTCGCGCCTCGGGCCTGGCCCTCGGGCCGATTCCGAGACAGACCCGGACGAGGCCGGGGAAACGTTCAGTCGTATTAATTACAACCAGGCCACGCCGGACGGAATCTCACGTGAGCTGGAGAAACCGCACGGCCGACACCGAGTCCCCCTCGCCCCCCGCGCAGAGAACAAAAACAACGGCTCTCTCCGCAAAACAAACGCGAGCTGCCGGGTTCGGACAGGCAGACGCGGCCCAGGACCGGGGTCTGGCCCCCAACATTCGCTTGCCCAGACCCCCGCGCCCGGGTCCGGGCACAGCGGGGCGGGAGGGGGGAGCCCGGAGCCCCGGGCCCCGCGGCCGCCGCCGGCGTTTCCTCCTCGCGCTCGCCCCCATCTTTCTTCCTCGCCAAGAGCCCTCGCTCCAGGCAGCCCAAAGCGCTAAATTTAAACGGCTCGCGCTCTGCAAACTCCGCAGACTCGAGGGCGCCGGGCCTGGGAGGCGGGGAGCGAGCGAGCCAGCCAGCCAGCCAGCCGGCCGGGGAGGGAGGGAGGGGGGGAGGGAGGCCCGGCGCGGGCAAGGGCGCGGGGGCCGGCGCTGCGCCGCCCGGGGCGCGCGGGTAGGAGACGGAGACAGCGGCGGCGGCCCGCTCGGTGCCTGCACAATGGAGCTCGCGCTCTCCCCTCTGCCGCCGGCATCGCGGCCCCGGCGCGCGGGAAGCCGCTTTCATGTGACTTGCACAAAACGAAATGGCTTCTGGGGCCGGCCCCGAGCCCCCCTCCCGGGAGCCGAGCGCCGCGCCGGGGACTGCCCGCCGCTCCACCGCCCGGCCCGGGGCGCCCGCCGCCTCCAGGCTGCCGCCGCCGCGCCAGGTGGGCGACAGGCGCGAGCGCACCTGGGCAGCGGCCGCGGCCCCTGCCGCGCGCAGGTGACCCGGCTCGCGCGCCGCCCGCCCTCTCCAACTCCTGGGCCCGCGGGCGGCCCGGGGCGCTGCGCCCCGCCGGCTTTTTGTATCTGGTCTCGGGGTTCGGGGCGGCCGCGGCGCGAGCCTGCAACCGAACGAGAGAACAAGCCGGCGCCTCCGCTTACCATTTGCGCACTTTCTCGATAGCCGCCATGACCCTCTTGATATCATCTTTGGCCCGGCTCCTGGTCTCGGCTCGAACCGACCTGCCCGACATGGTTCTGGCGGGGAGAGAGAGGCTGGGGGAGCGCGCCCGCCGGGTCCTGCTCGCGCTCCGCGGCGGCCACACTCGCGCCCGCCCGCCCGCTCACTCACACAGAGAGACACACACAGACACACACACACACACACAGACACACACACACTCGCACACATACACACACACACACAAAGCCTAGTGCCGCCGCGCGCCCAGGGCCCAGTGCGCAAGCGCCGGGCGGCAGCTGCACCGAGCAGGGGGAGCAGCGCCGCCGCGGCCGCCGGTAGTGCGGCCTCCGGGCGCCGCTGCCGCCGCGGGGCAGCGCCGCGAGCCTCTCCGCCCACCCGGGGGAGGTGCCCGCGACCCCCCGCTCCCCGGGGAGGCGACGAGGGGTACCCGGCGACCCCCGGCTCCGGGCACGCGGAGGGGAGGCGGGCCGGCGGACGTGCGCGCGGACACTTACTCGGAGGCCGCAGGTGCCGGGGGGTCCCCAGGAGAGGGCGGGCCGGCGGGGCGGCCGGCCGTGGAGGGAGCGCATTCCTGGGGAGCCAGCGCGGCAGCCCATCCGCTGCCCCGGGTGTGTGGCAGCGTCTGCAGTAATGGAAGTTTCCTGTGGGGCTCCCGACTTCTCCGAGTTGAAGGCGCCGATTCGGGACGCGAGGTGCTCTTGGAAAGAGTTGAGAAACGCGGACCTCTGCTGACCCTCTGCCCGGTTTAAATACGCGAGCTAGGACGTCGCTTCCCTATCCTTAGTCCTTTTGGAAAACGAGGGTGGGAGGAAAGGTGCCTGGGGTGACCACTAGAGACATCCGACCTTGCTTATGAAAGAGCTTTCGGCGCAGGAAAAGCTCGATGATTATTTATCAGCGTTTCAACAGGGGCTCTTAGACCTTTCCTCCTAGTGATAAGTTGCCCTGGCCATAAATAAGGTCAGGGAGCCCACGCTGGGGTTTCTGTTCGAGAACCACGAGTTGAGTTTAAGTCACTCCTGATGTAAGTCCCAGGCTCAGCCCAGGTGCTGCCACCTCACAAATGACCCTGGCAGGTAAAATGGACTGGCCAGCGACAAGGAGGACTTCTGGGCTGGTTTCTTCCCCGTGGTGCCTTACGACAGCTCCGCACGAATCTGCAATTACCAGGATAAGCCAGGGGCCTCAACCTTATGTTCAGCTGCAGCTAAATTATCTTGACCAGAGCCAATTCGTGCCCAGGTGGATGCTGGGGAAAAAGAATGACCCCGTTAGCAAGCCCAGTGCCTTGGAGATCAACTAACCCAACATCAGTCATTTTACATGGAGGGAAACTGAGTCCCAGGGAAGTTCAAGGACACAGCCATGAGCTAGAGGTTTGTCTTCCGCTCATTCTAAAATCAAGCCCTTTCCCCTGAGGTTTTGGTTTGGGGGAGAAAAGCTTCTGGTGATACGGAGTGGAAGCTGCACTGCAGGCCTTTTCCTATGCATGTCCTTTTACCATCCCAAACCCCGAGTTCCTGATGTGAGGATTATATGGGAAAACATGTAACAGTGGGTCATAAGGCAGCCGTCTCATACCATTGGCCCTCTGACTTACCTGGCCAGCAGATACATGCTTAAGGTTACACAGAACTTTTTAAAGCATATATTTGAATGAAAAATGGGAACATATATTTAAAAATCCAAGTACTGAATGATGAATGGACAAATGGGCATATCTATACAATAGAATATTATTCAGCCATTAAAAAGGAATAAAGTACTGATACATGCCACGGCATGGATGAACTTTGAAAACATCCTAAGTAAAGGAAGCCAGTCACAAAAAGACACATATTGTATGATTCCACTTATATGAGTTATCTAGACTAGGCAAATCCCTAGAGACAGAAACCAGAGGGACCGTGGGGAGGGGGGGAACGGGGAGTGACTTCAAATGGGTACAGGTGTTCCTTTTGGGGTGATAAAAAAGTTCTGAACGTAGGTAGTGGTGATGATCGTGCAACATTGTGAATGTGCTTTCTGTCGCTGAATCGCACACTTTAACATTGTTACAGTGGTCAGTTTTACATGATGTGTATTTTGCCACAGTAAAAAGATCTAGAGATAGCAGAAGACCTGCAAACTGGGCCCCACGTGCCACATGGCAACAATCAGCTGGAGCCGAGAAGCCCTGTGCCCCTCAGACAGAGCTCACTAGGTCGCCAATGTGTCACCCAGTCGCTGTACTCACTTGTGTTACCACATGGCCCCTGAAGGTGTTTGTGTGTTTGATCTCCGGCTAAGCTATAAGGCGCTCTACAAATGTTCTTTATAAACGTAGTTTGGCACTTTTTATAGTTTCCTGTCCCCTGCAGACAGTTTTACACTTCTTTCTTTCAACAAAGCACACTTGTTTTATAGTCTGTGTCTGATCATTCTGATATTTGAAGTATCTGAGAGTCTGTTTCTGCTGGTTCTTACTCATGGTGTCCTATTTCTTTGTGATCTGTCTGGTTCTCCTTGACCTTGCCGGACATTGTATTTTAACATTTATTTATAGGGATAATCTGAGGCCTAGAGTGAAGTTACCTTCCTCTCGAGTTGCTTTACATTTGCTCTGCCAGACTCCTGAGGGCACTGCTAGTGCAGGATGACCAACATCCAAGTTCAGGGCTCGTGGGTCCCTGGACCCCCAGGTGATGCCAATATAGGTTGCCTAAGTGAGTGAGACTGATTTGCTTATTGTACCCAGGGTGGGGTCAGTGATGTGCTGCAGCTGACCGGCAAGGCTGTGCTTCCCAACTCTGTTCAGTGACCTCCTATCAGTAGTTCTAAATCAGCCATGGCGGAGCATTTACACTGTGGAAATTGGCAAATGCTATAATACATCAGGACCCTTTCCCAACCTCACCAAGGGCTGGCGATAAGCATTTACCAGCACACCACTGGGCGAGGTCTCATCTCCCACCCAGCGTGGACCCTGGACTTTGATTTCCGACCTCTTGCCTCAAGAAAACCATTCACACTGAAGTTCAAATATGCCAGACCTGGCAAATATCTACAGGGTTCGAGTGGCTTCCTTGCTGGATTAGCTGGCAGGGTTCTCTTTTTCCTTCAGTTTCACCTATTCCTTACTATCTTGTCAGCATGTGGTGGCTTTTAGGATTTTTTAAAATATGTTTTCTAGCATATGTTCTAGCATTTTTAGTTGCTTTCAGCTTGAGCGTTGGTCTGAATAACTAGTTACCAGAGACTGGAAGTCAAGCTCTCTCTGAATGTTTGTGATAATCTTAGACATGTTAAAGGAGTGATCGTGGGGTTCCAGAGGTGAGTTACTTAGTCATGGCTTGTGTCTTGACCTAACTGTGCCTCACCTGTAAAATGGGGATGAAAATAAGACCTGCCTCACAGAGTTATGTGAATTAAAAACAGTATTTGTCAGGGAAAGTGGGGGGAGGGATACATTAGGAGTTTGGGATTAACATATACACACTACTATATATAAAATAGATAACCAACAAGTACCTACTGTATAGCACAGGGAACTATACTCAATATTTTGTAATAACCTATAAGGGAAAAGAATCTGAAAAAGAATACATATATATGTATAACTGAATCACTTTGCTGTACACCTGAAACTAACGCGACATTGTCAATCGACTATACTTCAATTAAAAACAACAACAACAGGGCTTCCCTGGTGGCGCAGTGGTTGAGAGTCCGCCTGCCGATGCAGAGGACACGGGTTCGTGCCCCGGTCCGGGAAGATCCCACCTGCCGCGGAGGGGCTGGGCCCGTGAGCCATGGCCGCTGAGCCTGCGTGTCCGGAGCCTGTGCTCCGCAGCAGGAGAAGCCACGACAGTGAGGGGCCCGCGTACCGAAAAAAAAACCCACCACCAACAACAACAATAACAAAAAACAAAACAGTATTTGTCAAGAATTTAGAACAGCACTTGGCACACAGTAACTGCTAGATACCAGAAAGCATTTGTTAAATAACAGACCTGGACGATCTTTGCATCAGTATGCCCCACACTGGGGTTTGAAGTCAAACTACTCTTCCTAGGCTGGTAAATTCAACCCTTACGTCACTCCTCCTCCGGGATGAAGGCTCATTCACCATGGGGTGGGAGGTGTGGGGAGGGGAAGGATAACTCTGGAACAGAGATGGAGATGGGTGATTGTGAGGAAAATGCAGGCCCGGCCCTGGCGCTTCTGGGCACCTTGGTCCTTGCCTAGCAACTTGTGACCGAGCGCTGTTTTCATAAACAGAGGTGCTTTGGTGTTTGGGGAGCAGGTCGTTAGCAAGGCCCAGCCAAGAGGGAAAACTATGAAGGGAACACTCCAACCACAGAATGAAATACAGTCCCTTACTCGGAGACAGGAACAGAAAGGATGAGCTGCGGAGGCTGAAGCCTCCCTCCTTTCACAGAAAAGGATGCTACTGGGACTTCCCTGGTGGCCCAGTGGGTAAGACTCTGCGCTCCCAATGCAGGGGGCCCAGGTTCGATCCTTGTTCAGGGAACTAGATCCCGCATGCGTGCCACAACTAAGAAGTCTGCATGCCGCAACAAAGATGCCACATGCCGCAACGAAGAACCACGTGCTGCAACTAAGACCCAGTGCAGCCTACATAAATAAATAAAAAAATAAATAAAATATTAAAAAAAAAAAAAAGGGACGCTACCATCCGGTCACACAGCCAGTTAGCAGAGTTCTGGCCAGAGCCGTGCTCTCCTGACTGTGTCTCTGGACCGGTGCTCCCCACTCCACAGTCATCAGGATGTGGAGAGTTGTAAATCAGCCCTGTGGGAGTGCTCTCAGGACCCTCCTGTCCCTCCCCCACCCAGAGAGGACAGGTAAATCTATACCAGCACGCCACTGGTGGAGCCCAACGGGATCCCGAATTATCGTAGGGAACGTCTCCCCCACAATGTGGGCCTGATGATGAATTTCAGATAGACTGGGGAGCCATTAAAAAAATTTTCCTTGATAAATCAAATACTCCAATTTGCTTCTCTGCCTACTTTTTCTTGCCTATAATTACAGCTCTAAAAATGGTCACCAGCTCAAATACTAATAGACTAGCAAGTTGTATATCCATGCATGCAGCCACTGGCTTGCCTAAAAGTTGGGCCACTTGAGGCCATATAGAAACAAAGAGATAGTAGATATAAAGTGCTTCAAGAGACAGATGTGTTCAGAGGTGAGACGGTGTAACGCAGGCTCTTCCAACAATGAATGATTAAACACAGAAGTCCGGTCATGACCCAGTGACCTGGAGCAGAGTTGGAATGCATCTACCAATGTGCTTGGTGAGCTCTTAGGTCAGAAATCCAGGAGGCTGCCCGAATGTCTTCTCTCGCTCCCCCGTGTGCAGTCATTTTGGCCGCCCAGCATCTGAATACCCTTCCTAGTTCTGGGTGAGCCTTTGTGGATGGAGGCTGCCCCCCACTACAGAAGCTAGAGGCGGCTTGTCCCTCTTTTTCCCAGGGGGTTAGGTCCTGGGCATGGGTCCCAACCTTACCCAGGTGGATGGTCTAGTAGGTTGATTTTCTTTTTTATTGAGGTATAGTTGATTTACAATATAATATGTTTGAGGAATATAATATAGTGACTGGTTCCTTTTTCTCCGCATCTTCGCCAACATTTGTTATTTGTGGTCTTTTTGACGACAGCCATTCTGACAGATGTGAGGTGATGTCTCTTTGTGGTTTGGATTTGCATTTCCCTGATGATTAGCGATGTTGAGCATCTTTTCATGTGCCTGTTGGCCACCTGTACATCTTCTTTAGAAAACGTCTATTCAGGTCTTCTGCCCATTTCTTTAATTGGGTTGCCAGTCGATTATTTTTAAATAATAGCTTTATTGAGATATAATTAACATACCATAAAATTCACCCTTTTTTTGGTTGTTTTTTTTTTTTTTTTTGATGTGGACCATTTCTGATGTCTCCACTGAACCCGCCAGAATATTGCTTCTGTTTTATGTCTTGGCCTTTTTTTTTTGGCCCCAAGGTATGTGGGATCCCAACTCCCCAACCAGGGACTGAACCCGCACTTCCTGCGTTGGAAGGCGAAGTCCCAACCACTGGACAGCCAGGTAAGTCCCAAAATTCACCCTTTTAAGGTGTTTTTGTGTGTGTGTGTGTGTTTTTTTTTTTGTGGTACGCGGGCCTCTCGCTGTTGTGGCCTCTCCCGTTGCGGAGCACAGGCTCCGGACGCGCAGGCTCAGTGGCCATGGCTCACGGGCCCAGCCGCTCCGCGGCATGTGAGATCCTCCTGGACCGGGCCACGAACCCGTGTCCCCTGCATCGGCAGGCGGACTCTCAACCACTGCGCCACCAGGGAAGCCCCCTAGCTTCTTTTATTTAGCATATTTTCAAGGTTCATCCCATGTATTAATACTTCATTCTTTTTATGGCTGAATGATATTCCATTACATGGATTTACCACATTTTGTTCATCCATTCATTCACTGGTGGACATTGGGTTGTCTCCACTTTTTGGCTGTTACGGGTAACGTTGCTATGGGGATAAGTACACAGGTTTTTGTGCAGATGTACATTTTCAGTTCTCTTGGCTACATACCCAGCAGGGGCATTGCTGGGTCATATGGTAACTCTGTATTTAACGTGTTGAAAAACTGCCAGACTGTTTTCCAAAGCAGCTGCACCATCTTACATTCCCACCAGCAATGTACGAGGGTTCCAATTTCTCCACATCCTCACCCACACTTGTTATCGTCTGTCTTTTTCATATTAGTCTTGTGGCGGTGAAGGGGTATCTCATTGTGGTTTTGATTTTGACTTTGATGTTTGAGGGTGTGTAGGGGCAGCGGAGAAATGACTTCCAGCAGAAGTGGCCCTTGGAAAGCCTAAGTATCGGAGGCACTGAGCTCCCAGTGGTGGCAGCGCCATTGGCAGCCTGGCTGCCGTTGGTTCCTGGTCATTTTCAGAGCTTGCTTCTTCAGTCGCTCCATTGAGCCTATGAGTTACCTGATGGTCTTCACATGAAGTCCCTTTCCCCGAAGCTAACCAGAGCCAATTTCTATTGCTCCAAACCAAAGATCATGGCTGATACCCTATTTAAGCTGCCTCTCAGTCTGTATACTTATCCTTCCTGAATGTCTTTTCTCTTGTTGCAATCTTTCACTTCTCCCCAAACTACTATAACAATCCCCTTGCTGTGGGCCCTTTCCCCAGCCAATCCCTCTTGCCCATCACCCAGCCCTACGCCTCTGAGATCCAAGTTTGATCCACTTCTCCCCCTTCCCTTTCATATCAAGCCTAACCTCCCTGATTCAGCACACAAGGCCAGCCATAATGTGATCACTGACTTCTCTGGGCTGCTCTCCTGCCACCTCCCCCCGGCACTGCTCAGATGGGCTTAGAGCGCCTCATTCATGTAATGTCTCCTCCACCTGCCCTGATCGCCTCCTCCTTCCCGCCCCATCTGCTCTGGACGCCCCTATGTCATATCACAAAATACTGTATTATTATTGACAGGTCTGTTTCCCTCGCTACAATATAACCTTCTAAAGGGAAAGAAACATGCTTCCCGCCACACTTTATCTTAGGCCTTAGCACCAGGGCACACAGCTCAACTGAGGTCACTGTTAGAGGATCTGGCACAAGTTACTGCTGTTCTCGCATATATCCTAGTGAAAGGCAGAGGTGACGGACAGCACACTGAGGGAGGGGTAAGTGGCGAGCTCTGGTGAAGCTTCACTGTACACCTGGCTGCCTTTGGGATACCACCAGCGACTCAGGGGACTGTGTAGTTAAACATGGTTGTGCACAAAGGGACAAGATCACGGAGAAAATTGTGGTTACATCTTTTTAAAATGTCGAAATCCCTGTAAAACTAAGAAGGATGTATTGATGCCGACTCAGGGTTTAAGGTTCATGGGGCTGAAACCCACTGGGAGCTTTCCCACCTTTGTCCAGTGTCACATGAGAGAACACACCAGCTTCAGGGCTGGTTCCTCACAAGACTTATTTATAGTCTTTCCTGGGATCCTCTGAGCGGCAGCATACCCCATATCAAGACTCTTTGTTTTGTTTTGTTTTTAAAAGCTTCTCTAAGGTTTTGTAATTAAATTTTTAAAAAATTTTATTTATGTATTTATTTTTGGCTGCATTGGGTCTTTGTTGCTGCTTACGGGCTTTCTCTACTTGAGGCGAGCAGGGGCTACTCTTTGCTGTGGTGCGGGGCTTCTCACTGCGGTGGCTTCTCTTGTTGCGGAGCACGGGCTCTAGGCGCGCGAGCTTCAGGAGTTGTGGTGCACGGGCTTAGTTGCTCTGTGGCATGTGGGGTCTTCCCGGACCGGGGCTCGAACCCGTGTCCCCTGCATTGGCAGGTGGATTCTTAACCACTGCACCACCAGGGAAGTCCCATATCAAGACTCTTTGAAAGTGAAGGAATAAGAAAGGCCAGATCATCTTCTTGAAGACTTGGCCTCCCTCCATTCCTCCTGCCCATCGCCCACGTGAAAACATTCCTGTTCGGACTCGAGAGGAAGCACCATGCAATGGCAGTGCTGAAGGAATGCCAGAGGTCGTTCTAGACTCCTGAGGACCCCACCTTGAGCCTACGTCCCTCTCTAGGGTCTGACCACACAAACCTCTGGTTCACTGAATGCTTCTGGCCTTGGTGGCACTGTCCCCTCGGTCTGGAAGGTTCTCCCCACTCTTTCCATGACTGTCTCTTAACTTACAAGCCTCGTCTTTGGAGAGACTGGCCCTGATCACTTAACTAAAGTACATTTCCCTCATGATATTCTATCTCATAGGCCCCTGGCTCTTCCTCTATGACCGCAGTTTGCAACGACATAGTTATGTGTTTGTTTAATCAGAGATCCCCGAAGACAAGGGCCATGCCCGTCTTGTCCACCCCTGTACCCCCAGCCCTACCGCAGTGCGGGCGCACACTCACCCTTTGCTGAATTCGTGAATGAATGGATGGATGAAGTCCATCTCCGAAGCAATCAGATGCACACGGAGGAGAAGCTGGGTGGTGGCCAGCACTTTAGACAGCGCCTACACCTGATGTGCTCTCTCTGCATCAGAACCAGGGTCCACAATACCGCCCACTGCTCCCTCCACCAGGACAGACACGCTGTGGGAACTACCCTTCACAGCACACGCTGTGTGTTGTCTGAAGTGCTGGCAAAGAGCTTGTAGTGGTTGTTGGAACTAAACTCGCCCCCGCCCAAAGGAAAAAACCCACTTGCTTTAACGACTAAGATCTAAAAAAATAAATACCATGTTTACATTGAAGTGTTTTGTGACTTCCCATCAACAAATAAGGAGAGAACAAGAGGGGGTGCAGGGCCGAACACAATGGCTCGTTCCCTTCCATGGGGGCGACCTTGGTATTGAACTTCCCCACTCACAGCTGGTGATTTCAAACTATGGAGAAAAAGGCAGGGTTGCCAACAGTGGAGAGTGATCTTCGGGGCCCGATGCCTCTCACCTGGGCACTGATAAATACCCATGGTTATCGGCGGAGGCGAGAGGCCTGCCTCGGGCATCAGCAGCTCAGGAAACACGGTAAAGAACCCCGCGACAGGTTTACTGTCCCATGAGCTTGGGCCCTACACTCAGCATCACACTGCCCTGGAAGAATGTTGCATCAACTCGGGTTGTGTGCCTGTGTGTGTGTGTGTGTGTGTGTGTGTGTGTGTGTGTGTGTGATATTCCTCTAAGCTAAGCTAGCAGAGGATGTTATGTGACATATGAATAGGGTGGCAACTTACTGTTGAGTCCCAGTGTCCTGTGTCTATTTATTATAGTCAGTTTTGAGCCACTGCCTGCAGGGGAACCTCTGTCATTCAGATCTCTCAAGAACATGGTCAGGCCAAAAACCCCAGGGTCTAGGGCAGCCGTGGCTTTAGGACACAGATCTTTCTGAAAAAAAAAAAAAAAAAAAAAGCCCCTTTTTGTCTGCACTGTCGCGAAGCACATCGGGTTCACAGAGGACAGCTGGCACATGAGGCAACCCACGAGCAGGGGCCCGGACTGGCTTCAAGAGCATTGGCTTGAGAGCTGCGGGGCACAGGGCAGCTCGTGGAAACAACTCAGGGGTGGCTGAGGCAGAAAGGCGGTACAGGATTTTTTTTTTTTTTTGGCCGCGCTGCGAGGCATGTGGGATCCTAGTTTCCGGACCAGGGATCGAATCTGGGCCCCGGCAGTGAAAGCACAGAGTCTTAACCACTGGACTGCCAGGGAATTCCCTCATTTTTAAATATAGTTTTGATTTTGAAATATTTTAGATTTGCAAAGGTAGTATGGAGAGTTAACACAGACCCTTCGCCCAGCTTCCCTCGTGTGCACTTTTAGGCAACCAAGATACATTGATCGAAACTAAGAAATTAAGTTTGGCCCAATGCTATCAATTGAACCACAGACTTCCTCTGGGTTTCACCGGGTTCTTCCTAATGTCCTTTTTCCGTTCCAGAAACCCAGGATCCTGCTTCACATTTAGTCATCGTGTCGCCTTAGTCTCCTCCGACCTGGGACAGTTTCTCAGCCTTTTCTTGTTTGTCATGACCTGGGCTATTTTGAAGAGTACTAGTCAGGTGTTTTACACATTCGTCGTACTTGTAAAACTCCGTTGGAAAGAGTCATCCTGGCCTAGAAGGTGGAGCAAACTCCAACCTGCAGGACAGATCCGGGCTGCTGTGTCCGTGTGGTCCGCAAGCTAAGAATGGCTTTCACATTTTTGAGTGGTTGAAAAAAATCTCAGAAGAAGAAGATTTCACGGTATGTGGAAATTCTCACAAAATCCAAATTAGTTTCAGTGTCCACAAATTAAGTTTGATTGGAAGGGGGCCACGTTCGTTCTTTCCTGGACCAGAGTCTGTGTGGCTGCGTTTGTGCTCCAGCGGCCGAGGTGAGGCATCCACCAGCCCACTCGGCCCACAGATCCCCACTGTTTACCCTCTGGCCCTTTCCAGAGAGTCTGCTGACCCTGATGCAGACGGCCTGTGGGGGCCGGATTCACTTTGATTCAAAAGCTAAGTCAGCTATTAAAAGAGCACTGAAGCTTCACGTTCATTCATTCAGTCGTTCCACAAATATTTATCAAGGGTCCTTTGTCAAAGCTTGCAGAGACCCCTATTTGAGCAAGTGTTAACAGATGCTAAAACCCTGGAGTCGGGAGAGATTAATTCTCATCAAACGTCTTCCCCAGTCTCAGGCACAGTTTCTGCCTGCAGTGATAATAGTTGCTGTCCTACTTTGAGCACTACGTTACACCAGGAACGCTTACCTGCAATATCTCTTTTAATCCTCACCACCACCCCAGGAGTTGTTCCAGGGGGAAACTGAGGTTTAAGAGATTAGCCACACCCAAGGGCACACAGGGTGCTACTAAATGGCAGAGGCAGGATGCAAGCCCAGGCCGGCCCGGCCCTTGGGCTGGTGCTGTGCAAACAAGACACTCGTCCTGCCCAGGAGGGGCCTGGGGGTCTGGAGGAGAGAGTGGGGGGCGGGGGAAGCTTTGGGTGGTTCCTGGACGATCGTGGCTTTTCCACGGGCTCCTGAACTCTGGAAGCAACAGGCCAGGATGCAGAGGTCAGTAGCCAGAGGCCCCATCTGAAACAGTATTATTTTTTCAAAAGAACATCACATGGTGCTTTTTGGGGTCCAGCATCTCGCCCCTACGTCCGATGTACAAGCCCAGCGAGACCGTCCGTCTTGGGTCTCTGCTCCCTCCATTTCTGGTGTCGCTGCTCTGCTACCCACATGGCTGGGAGAGTCTGAGCTCTCTGCTCTCTGGGCAGGAAGGCAGCCCTCCTCTTCCTGCCCTGGACCCGGGTGCTGGGGCCCGGCCTCGCCACCGCTTGCGTGGCCAGCAGGTGAAGACGCCCCGCCGGGGATGGAAGGTGCACATAAGCTGCTCTTCACCCTGGTCGGACAAGCTGAGAGATACCCCAGGAAAAGCACCAGCAGAAAGGGTGAGAAGGGGCGCCCGTGGCCTGGCTGGGCTGGGAGCAGGGTGGGAACGCCGCTGACACGGATGCTGCTGTCCCCTGCTATTTGGGCCTTCCCGGATGGACGGCCGCACTGACCCTCACCCTTCCCGTATCGACTCAGCGCAGAGCGAGCGGCTCAGCCTGGGCCTGATGGCAGTTCCCGCTCACCAGCCCCGCCGCCGCGGGTCCAACTGCTCACGGGCCGGTCCTGCTCCGGACGATGACTCCAATATATGTCGTCAACAAGAACCAGAAAGAGGGAGCCGGACCTGATGAAAGAAGCCCCTGGTGGGTGTCCAGAGTGCATCCAATTCTGAGTTATTTTCTGAAGAGAACAAGTCACTTGAGAGTTTTCTGTTCCCTAAAATGTCCCCGGGAACTTTTTAACTGGCTTGGTGGTCTGTCTCTCCTAAGCCCTTAGCAGCTGCAAAGCTGATTCACAAAGCTTGTTTTTCTTTTTGTGTTTTTCAAAAAGAACCAAATGTAAACCAGGTTGCAAAGCCCTGGAGGTATACAGTGTGACGAGCGGGGCGCCGGCTGTCCCGAGGCGGTGGTGACACAGCCGGGGTGGGGGATACGGCTCTGTTCTGTGTTCCAGGCTGTCCCAAGGACCCACAGAGCTAGGTTTCCAAACGGCCGCCACGCAGGGGGCTCTGCGCCTGGAGGAGGGAGCTGCAGCCGTTCTGTTTCTCTCACACACAGACCCCTGCTCCGGGGGTCAGAAACATCATCTCAAAGGCTGGTTTCTCCGGGGTAGGAGCTGGTACTGGCCGGCGGGTGTGTCGGACTAAGCACGTGTGGAGAATAACCTTTGGCCCATTTGCCTGAGTAAGACCTCATGACTGAGGACAAAACTCTTAAAATCAGACCATAACTTCCACCTGTTTATACGGCGAGGGTAGCCTATATTCAAGGTCAGAATGCTGCTGAAGCCTGAGTCACGTTCCCTCAACATCCCGAGCCGCGCCGGGTAACTGCTTTCGCCTGCTACGAGTTCTGCAGCCCAGCGGAGTTCAAGGCTGCGAATCAACCACACTGGCCTATGCGGCGCGTGCGCTGTGTGAGGGGGGGGGCGGCTCCCGTCTGCTGAGCTCTGCTCCGGGAAGGCCGGCCGGCCGTTTCTGGTCCAGCTGCGGTACACACAGGGCTCCGGGGCTGCTGTTCTGCATTCTCTTTGGCAGGTGCCACCGGCGTTAAGCATGGCCAGGGATGCTCTTCATAACGGTTGCACACAACTGCTCACGGGTTTTGCTCATAAGAAGCCACAAGCCGGGGCTCTCGGGAGCCCAGAGCACCCAACGCCCCCGCCCCAGCCTAATAGCAGGCTGGGATGACCCATATCAGGCCACATTAGGCTAAGGGTCCAGGTGCCACTTGAGGGGATAGAAATAAGGCCACACTTGCCACGAGGAAGGCCTGCTGCTGGCTGAGGCGCCCCCTGCCCCCGGGGACCACGCCACCTTCTCGTCCTGTCCAAACCCCCTCCAGGCAGCACTGCCGTGGATTAGGCACGAGAATGGCGGCCGGGGTCTCCAGACACCCTTTCCATCCAGCTGCCATCGTTTTTCTTGCCTCCACCCACTTTTCTATTTCAGAAACAGTGGAATGTCCAACTTTGTGAATTCCATTGCTTAACAGAAATTTGCTTTTAATGTCTAAACGTTCTGAAGATTAGAGTAGGGGTAGGGAAATGCGGGAAAAGCAGTGCCTTGTGGAAAACACACACACACACAAAGTCCTTTGTGCTTCAGGCACTCCTTTCAACTTCACTGACCGTAGGATCTTGTCCAGAATCTTGGGAAATGGTTAGGCCAAGAATTTGAGTCGTGAATATTTCTGCAGTGATTTCGTCTGGAAGTTCTTCTTCAAAGCAAATTTCTGAACCTAACCAGACAAGAAAAGAAAGCAAATGCCTTCATAACAATTAGGTTTCTAACTCAGAAGCATTTTCCAAAAATATGAGGAAATGATACTAAACAAAAGTGAGAGGAGCTTTGTGCTGGGATTTGGCCCTGATTCCGTGAAAACCTTTGGGTGGAAACTGGTTAAAATCCCTCCTTTGTGGTTTGGGTTTGGAGCACTGTTACCCAAAACTCTGCACACTTCACTGGAAAGCCTCAACTACAAGGCATCATTGATTTTACTGTTTTGAGACACTTAGGAACACTGTATACATGTGTGTGTATATAAAACAATTGGGAAAGTTACATTCTGAGATCCCAGGTACACAAGGAATGGCGTAGAGGAGCTTGCAGGTTGGAAATGACCAATCAGATCCTGGAGTCTAGAACCATCTGTGTTAGGAACTCTGTTCAATTTGAAATTGGGAACAGACAACAGAAGGAGAGGGAGAAGGAAGCCTGGTGAGGAGTCTTTGTTCCCGACCCCATGGGGGCAGCAGGGCAGCACTCGGGGTTGTCCATGGACACGTTCCAGCACAAGGGCGTCAGTGAGCTAAAAGAAGGAGGTGGGAAATCCTCAGACAGGAAAGGAGAGGAGGATTTTTTTTTTTTGGCCACACTGCACAGCATGCGGGATCTTAGTTCCCCGACCAGGGATCGAACCCACGCCCCCTGCAGTGGAAGCGTGGAGTCCTAACCACTGGACTGCTAGGGGAGTCCCAGGATGATCTTTAAAGATGTTCAAGCTCTGGCAGCGTGAAGTCAGGCTCGTGCCTGCCTGCCGAGTCCCTGCCCTCTCCTCATCCAAGGCTCTCCTGACGATACCTCTTCTGAAAGAGTTTCTGAACTGTATCCTCTACTAGTGGCCAAGATTCGCCTACCCAAGCTGGAAAGATGAGGACTGAATCGGGGGAATAATGGGAAGAAACAAGGCTGGGAGACACGAAGGAAGGACGGAGCACAAGAACAAAAGCTTTCATCTCTTAGACATGACCACTACTCCCTGGTCTTTTTATAACTTATTCATGTTGTGTTCCCAACAGACTTGCTTTGTTGTGTGCATGGTATGAAGGAGAGTGGCTTGCACCAGTTAGAAGACTTAAATGCACTTAAGTCGCCAACAAATTAGTGCAGCTCAGCTACGTGTCCAGACAGAGCCCACTGTAGTACCTTTGACAGAAGAGGCTGCGGGCTCGGATTTCCAGCCCTCAGGATTCAGTCCGAACAGTGTAGCAAAGCAGTCAGACATCTCCTCTTCCGTCATGTGCTCACCTGGGCATCACAAAGGGAAAAGGAGGCTGTTCAGCTCATGGGACTGAGCCTCACGTCAGAGTTTAACATCATCATTCTGGGGTCTTCAAGAGAATGATTCCACTGTTTCCTTGAGACACAAAAACATTCTAGGGAGTCCCATGTTACTGTCACATAGACTTCCTTATATGGTGCTAAAAATGGGACTCCAACCCAGGGGACTGTGTTGGGGCTTGTGCAGAGAAAGAAGACAGCACTCTGATAAAGACTGTGCTTAGCTTCATTTCAAATTCCCTCACACTAGAAGCAGCAGTTTGGCTAAGATGAAATGATCACCCAGAGAAAAGGGCTACTTGACTTCCTCACATAAAACGATGAGGAAGGACTTCCCTGGTGGCGCAGTGGCTAAGAATCCGCCTGCCAATGCAGGGGACATGGGTTTGAGCCCTGATCCGGGAAGATCCCACATGCTGCGGAGCAACTAAGCCTGTGCGCCACAACTACTGAGCCTGCGCTCTAGAGGCCATAAGCCACAACTACTGAGCCCGCGTGCCACAACTACAGAAGACCACACGCCTAGAGCCCGTGCTCCGCAACGAGAAGCCACTGCGATGAGAAGCCCACACACTGCAACGAAGAGAGAAGCCCGCGCACCACAACAAAGAGTAGCCCCCGATTGCTGCAACTAGAGAAAGCCCAAGCGCAGCAACAAAGACCCAACGCAGCCAAAAATAAATAAATAAATGTATTTTAAAAAAAAGTACGATGAGGAAAAGAATAGGTAAAAATGAAAAGTTTTACTTTGGTGTGGTTTTATTTCACAAATGCAACGCAGTCTCGTAGTAGCTCTGTGAGGTTGATGGCTGACACTTGTATTCCTGCTTTATGAGTGAAGGCCCTGAGTCTTGCAGCTCCAGGAAGCTGGAACATAAACTGCATCCTTCTGGTTCCCAGCATCCTTCCCTTTACCCCGTGTTTGCCAGCCACGTGGGTCAGTAAGCGGCATCCTCGCGGCTGAAGTCCAGTCAAATCAGAGATGCCGGGGGGTGGTCTGTCTCCCAGCTCAGTTCTCTCCAGTGGGAATGGCTCAAGGGTGTTACGAGATATACCTATTTAGGTATTTACCTTTGGTTTGAAGCAGTTTCAGAAAATCCTCTCTTCGAATAGCTTTCTTTCCCTTTGAATTGGTAAAACCAAGAATGTCAAAGCTCCGCTGGATGCCACTCATGGTGTTACCGAAGGGTGGCCTGTGATTAAGGTAAACTTTGAAGAAATCTGGTAGGTTGATTTTGTCAATTAGTTTTCCAGTGTCCACATACTCACTAAATCTGATTTCGTTAAACATATCTTCAATCTAGGAAAGAGGTTTAGGGGGAAAAAAAAAAAGACCATGGTAAGCAGAAAAGACGCTTTGATAGACTTCTAAGAATTGGAGAGTAACAGACAAATGTTCACCATTAGCTTAGAACATGTATGTTATTAGTTGACTGTATCCCCCCTCCAAAGAAAGATAGGTTGAAGTCCTAACCCCCAGTCCCTCAGTCCCTCAGGGCAGATGTCATTAGTTAAGATGAGGTTGTACTGGAGGAGGGTGGGCCTTCCATACAATATGACTGGTGTCCTCATAAAAAGAGGAAAGAGACACTCAGGGCCAAGATGGACATGTGATGGCCGAGGCAGTGGTTGGAGGGATACATCTTAAGCCAAGGAACATCAAGGATTGATGGTAACTGCAGAAGCTAGAAGAGGCGAGGACACACATTATCCCCTACATGTTTCATAGAGAGCATGACCCTGCTGACACCTTGATTTCAGAATTCCATGAGAGAATAAATTCCTGTTGTGTGAAGCCACCCACTTTGTGGTACTAAATTTTACAGCAGCTTTGATCCACTGTCCAACTGGTCAATACTATTAGCATTGGCATGAACAGTGTTTCATTTCTTCACTTTTCACCTAAGTATCTCACAGTGTATCTACTACATCCTTGCTTTGTGAAGAAGATATTAGTTTCATTTAAAAGATGGAATCCTGAAGAATTTAGAAATTAGTTTAGATGAACAAGCAAATAATTCAGTGTGAAACTCAAATACAGGACCTAAGGCTGTGGTAAGTTTCTTAAGGCAACTAACTGCACCATGATTCTTTTTTCCTTTCTTTCTTTTCCATCTTTATCCTGCAATGTTTTATATACTCAAAAGATTCTATGTAACATACATACAACTTATGTGATATAATTTTTAAAATGAAGACCTAAGAAGCCATCATTCATTGAAAATATCAACACAGTTGGCAAGTCTTAAGCGAGACTAACCAAGAAAAAGAAGAGAAAAGACTCAAATTATTAAAATCAGGAATGAAAGAGGGAATACCAGTACCAATCTTACAGAGATTAAAAAGAGTATGAGCAATAATATGCCAACAAATCAGATAACTTAGGTGAAATGGACAAATTCCTAGAAAGATACAAATGACCAAAACTGACTCAAGAAGAAAGAGAAAATCTAAACAGACCTATAACAAGTAAATAGATTGAATTAGTAACTTTACAGCTTCCGCAAAGAAAAACCAAGGACCAAATGGCTTCATTGGTGAATTCTACCAAATATTTAAAGAATACCAATCCCCCACAAACTCTCCCAAAAACATAAGAAAAGGGAACAATTCCCAACTCATTCTGTGAGGGCTGCTTTCTGATTTGGAAAGTCATTCTTTGCGTATTTTCCAAATTTCCTAGAATGAGCAGAGTGCTGACATGTCTGCGGATTCAAATGGAAATGTGGTGCCAGTTAATGCAGGTCTCCACACAGGGCTCCTTGCGTAACTGGCAAAATGCAAGGAGGAGAGAAATAGAACACAGAAACAAACGAAACCACTCCCCACTCCCATCAGCCTTCTCTGTGCACTATTTTTGTACCACGCACACTGCAGCCAGCTAAAATTCAGAAACCTGAACTGTGCCTGACAAAGGGCTAGAAATGAGTAATTTATTTTAGTGTCTACATTTGAAACTAATATGTGTCCCTCCAAATTGCAGGGTTTTGAATTTTACAGAGAGAGAGAGAGAGAGAGAGAATAAGAGCCACAGAAAAGTGGGAAATAATTTTTTTCCCCCAGAACCTGAACTTTTTTGGTCTGTAGGAATGAATCAGGAAGAGAATCTATATTTGTACACAATATTTATCAATAGATAGCCAATTTCTCCCTGTCCACTAAATAAATGTAGAACAAAAATGGAAAGAGCACCAGTTTGAAGCAACGCCAAATATCAGCCTGTCTGGAACATCATAGTGTCTTGGTCTTGCCCCAAGTATCAAGAAGAAAATACAAACCTCTTGCAGTCCAGCCATCATTTCTGTGAAAGATCTGGGGTACCTTCCTTCCACTTTTTCCCATGCATATAAAACACATGTGTCTATTTTTTTTTGCAAAACTGGTACGTGTATATATCCTTTTTTGTATCCTGCTTTTCCCCTTTTTACACTGTATCTTAGTAATCGCCTAATATTTTCAAAGAAGCCATATATCTTCAATGCAACATTCCAGGAATGGTCTTTAGATATAACATCATTGGTTATGGATACAAACGAACCATAATTGGTACTATGCAAGTAGTTCTAATTGGTAACATTTTCATATACAGCATTTGTTGAGTTTATATTATGTACAACTGCATGTTAAATTATGTACAATTTTGTGTATAAATAAAACTATCCAGTAGCATATATTACTTACAGATTCTACTATATGATTTTAATACTATTAGTATATGCATGTGCTACCACTTACTATGAGCCAAAGGAGACTGGGGCTAACACTATGATCTTTGATGGCAGACCTAGGTTCAAAGCCTGGTTCTGCCATTTTCTATATGACTTTGGGTTAGTAACTTAACATTCCTTACCCTCAGTTTCCTGTCTTGAAAAAGGGAGTAATATGGTAAACCATTTGCAGTGGGCTGATCTGAGGCTTACTGTGACAATGTATCTAAAGTGCTGACACAGTGCCTAACACAGTCAGCACTCAACCGGCAGTAATTGTTCTTGTGATTCTTATACTTCCTATGCCCTTGCTAATTACAATGCATGTAATTATAACATAAATTATAATTTATAAATACATAAATTATAACGTAAATGACACGTGTACTTTACAAACGTAATATACGATTCAAACTCAATTCAGAAATAGGAGACTAACCCAAAGAGGCCAAAGAAGGAATCCAAACGTGCCTGGAGTTACTCACACCCGGAGCGTTCCAAAGATCTCAGGGAACATTCTTGGCACAAACCACTCTGTAGGTGACTCACCTCTTACTCTCTTTCCCCAAATGACTGACCAAAGATCACTGCTCAACAGGCAGGGAGCTGGCAGCTTCAGCATCATGACGTTTCTTTCCCGAGCCTACTCTGGGTTAGTTGAAGAGGCAGGTGCTGCTACGTATCTAAACGAGGTTCGTGCTTGGGAGAGGAACCTCGGAGCCCGAATGGAATGCCCAGAGCCCTCCCAGGCCCCGCGGTCGCCCAGAGCGCTCTGGCTGGCTCAGCCCGGCCTCTTATTGGCATTCTCACGCCGGCCTGTCATCCACTAAGGCAGTGGTTCATTTGATTCACCCAGGGAGCTTTAAACATTCTAAGGCCTCAGCCCCATTCCCAGAGATCCTGATTTAATTGTTCTGGGGTGGAGTATAAGCAGTCATAGTTTTTAAAAGCTCCCCAGGGGATATGAATGTGTGGCCAAGGTTGAGAAGTATGGCTTTAAGGCAGGGGATCTCAAACTTTATCAGGCATCAACATGAGCAGGAGGGCCCCTTAAAACACAGACTGCTGGGGCTTCCCTGGTGGCGCAGTGGTTGGGAGTCCGCCTGCCGATGCAGGGGACGCGGGTTCGTGCCCCGGTCCGGGAAGATCCCACATGCCGCGGAGCGGCTGGGCCCGTGAGCCATGGCCGCTGAGCCTGTGCGTCCGGAGCCTGTGCTCCGCAACGGGAGAGGCCACAGCAGTGAGAGGCCCACATAACGCAAAAAAAAAAAAAAAAAAATACACAGACTGCTGGTCTGGGGGCCACAGCTTTGAGAACCAGCTCTTACACCACAGCGGCTAGCGGAGGTGATGCTCATGCCAAAAAGAATCAGCACCCGGCTTGTGATTTTCATCACAGAGCAATGGTGGGTGGCAGCTGTGAGGCATATTCTAATTCTTCAGGCCCACATCTGTCTCCTCCATTAAGCTGTAGCAATAGTGTTCATCTCTATTTCCACAGCAGCCTTTCTCAGAGCTCGGCACATCGTGGGGGCCCAGAGAAACGTTTACTGAATGAATGAAACACCGTGGGCACAATGAGGCCATGGAAGAAGTTCTCTTAAAACTCAAAAAAGGGGGGCTTCCCTGGTGGCGCAGTGGTTAGGAATCCTCCTGCCAAGGCAGGGGACACGGGTTCAAGCCCTGGTCCGGGAAGATCCCACATTCCGTGAAGCAACTAAGCTTGGGCGCCACAACTACCGAGCCTGCGCTCTAGAGCCTGTGAGCCACAACTACTGAGCCCGCGAGCCACAACTACTGAAGCCCGCGCACGCGTAGAGCCCGTGCTCTGCAACAAGAGAAGCCAACGCAGCGAGAAGCCTGTGAACCGCAACGAAGAGTAGCCCCCGCTCGCCACAACTAGAGAAAGCTTGTGCACAACAACGAGACCCAACACAGCCAAAAATGAATTAATTAATTAATTAAAAATTTTTTAAAAAGGTAGAACTGTCGAGGTCGACTATCTATTCAACAGCTTGTCATTTGAGTTATAACTTTTTTTTTTTGGCCACGCGCCATGCAACTTGTAGGATCCTAGGTCCCCAACCAGGGACTGAACCTGGGCCCTCGGCAGTGAAAGCGCAGAGCCCTAACCACTGGACCACCAGGGAATTCCTGATTTATAACTTTTAAACATTTACACAGTCGGCCCCTGGACCTCTGCTGGTACCATTGCCTGGGCCCCGAGACGTGAGCGTGGCCTGTCCTTGGAGGGCCGGGGTCCCCTGGCCCAGGACTGCTTTACTCCTGCCGCTGTCATTCTCCCCATAGGCCTTTGGGTTTGCGATCCTGTTGTCAGCCACAGGAAGCCACTGATGGCCTTAGAATTGTGTCTTATAATTAAGTTTTATAACCTCCCTGTTCAACGGAGAGGAACATGATACACTTGAACTGGCGCCATTCCTCGTCTTTATAAACGGGCTCCTGGTGCGGGTCGGTTTCTTCTGTGATAGTTTCATAGACTCGCAGGCTGGAAGGACTCTCCCTCCTCCTTAGACACACCTAGTGCTCTCTAGACCGTCCCTGGCAAATGAGGAGACAGTCTCTCCTCACAGCATCCTCTTCGCCTCACACGCCCTCCGTGTGGCCCATCGCGGTGGCGTTTCGCACTGACCTGGTGCAGGGAAGGAGGGTCTGGGCAGCAGCTTTCAGGGCTGGAGATGCCCCTGCTGTTGGCGCATCACTCTGTCACTCACAACTGCCCCCCTCTCTGGTAACTACCTGCGCAACAGCTGCCTCCCGTCAGGTCCTGCCCACTGGACGCCGACCCAGGAGAGGGCCAGCCATTGGTGCTGGGCCACAGCGCTCTCTCCCCGCTGTCTGCCGGCCGGGGGGAGACTCAGAGATGACACCACCACCATTCCCAGCGCCTTTTATGGTGACCTCTGCCCAGCCCCTCATGGGGCCCACGCTGCAAGCACTTCCGGGGATTCTTCCCCACCCCAGGTGAATGTTTTTAAAGGTTTTAAAATCTGAATGACAGAATTCCCTCGTGGCGCAGTGGTTAAGAAGCCGCCTGCCAATGCAGGGAACATGGGTTCGAGCCCTGGTCCAGGAAGATCCCACATGCTGCGGAACAGCTAAGCCCGTGTGCCACAACTACTGAGCCTGCGTTCTGGAGCCCGCGAGCCACAACTACTGAAGCCCATGCGCCTAGAGCCCGAGCTCCTCAACAAGAGAAGCCACCGCAGTGGCTTCTCTTTTCTTTACTCCTCTAGAAAAAGGAGTGAAGTACTGATTATGCTACAACATGGATGCACCTTGAAAGCAGTGAAAGAAGGCAGACACAAACAGTCGCACATCACATGATTCCATCTATATGAAATGTCCAGAAGAGGCAAATCCGGAGATGGGAAGTAGACTAGTGGATGCCAGGGGCTGAGGAGGGGGGATGGGAAGTGACGGCTAATGGGTACAGGGTTTCTTTTTAGGGTGATAAACATGTTCTAGGATTCGATAGTGGTGATGGTTGCACAACCCTGTGAACATACTAAAAGCCATTGACTCACTTTAAATAGGTAAATTGTATGATATGTGATATATCTCAATAAAGTTGATTAAAAGGAAAAAAAATAGGGAGTTCCCCGGTGGTCTAGTGGCTAGGATTCTGCGTTTTCACTGCCTTGGTCAGGGGAGATCCCGCAAGCCATGAGGCGTGGCCAAAAATAATAATAATAATAACAAAAGGAAGAAAAATAGGGACTTCCTTGGCGGTCCGGCGGTTAAGACTCCGCACCTCTAATGCAGGGGGTGCAGGTTTGATCCTTGGTCGGGGAACTAAGATCCCACATGACTCACGGTGAGGCCAAAAAAACAAAGAAATATAATACAGAGGTGAAGCAATGGCAAAGGCACGTAACAAAGCAAATGCCATCAGTTTTTAAAAATGTAATTTTCACCATGACTACGATCTATTCTTTTACCATCATAAAACCAGTAAAGATAAATATGTGCTTGTTATAAAAAATGCAAACACTGGAGATGTAAAGAATAGAAGTAAAGTGCTCTACCATTCCCCATCCCTCAGCAATAGCCAGTGTTTGATGTCCTGACTTTTGTTTGCACTAAGACCAGCCAGCTGGGGTACAGACCGCGGCCCCGAGTGGCCGTGCACGCTTCCTCATCCCCCTAAGCCTCACTGTCCTGGTTGGTAAAATGGAGATGATAAAAGCATCTTCTTGCCGTGAGGACTCAACGCCAGGGGGTCTGGCACGGTCCTTGGCTCTCAGCGAGCGCTCCAGCGAGAAGGGCTGGTCTGCTGTTGCCGCCTGTTGGTGTTATTGATATCGTCAGCTGCATTCTTTTTTAGTGGCCGCGCAGCATTTTAGTATTTCTTTCTTTAGATGCTGTAAGGGTGACAACAGCAGTGCTCCCTGGAGTAGGGTTCTCAGTGGACCAGGAAGGCCTCCCGACGGCAGTGGGCCATTTCTCTCACTTTCAGGATGGAAACACCTCGTGATATTTATGCTTCAGAACAAATCCAACCCACTGAGGACCTTTCTTCAAAGTGCAAATTTCCCAATTCCCCTGGGGTCTTCATCAGAGCGGAAACTGTGCCCATGACCGTTGGCTCAAATTTCTCCTCCTCCTACGGTGGGCGGCTGTGCCACCTGGCTACGCTCCCTCCATCCCAGCTGGGACTGCGGTTTAGCCACAAAGATTAGTACACAAGGCTTGGGGAGGATTTGTTCGTTTATCTTTCTGGGTTTTGTTCTGAATACAAAAGCAATACAAGCTACTGCTTGTAGTTAAGAAAAATTAAATTCTACAGAAATGTATGTATGAGCCTCCCCTCTCCCCGGCAATTTACAGCCACGATGGTCTTCTAAGGAGAGTGCATGCGACTAAATGGGAAGTTTTTTCATTTGTAAACCCTAGAGATGGGCTTATACTGCAGATTTGGAAATAGAAGCCAAGAGCTGAACTGGCACGGCCAGCAGAGGGACGGGAGGGGGTGCTCCACAGGGAAGGAAGAGGGGGAGCAGAGCTCGGTGGGGGGTCAAGACCAGCAAGGAAGCCCCCCTGGGGGTGGTCATCGGCACGGGGGAGAAGATCTAATGAGGAGTTTTAGGTAAACCGCTGCGGAATGCGGTTATGCGTGAATCCTTCTGGTGATTCCCAGTGTTCCAGGGAAGTTGTCTTGTGTGGATGGGCTTTCTGTTTTTGTGGAAAAGGAGGAAGATGCTGAGCGTCATGTCTGGAATGACCTGGAGTGTGCACACGCACACGGGGGAGCCCCGAGGCCAGGAGAGCGCGAGCCCCCAGGGCAGCCCCGAACTCAGACTGTGGGTGGGAGCCAGGGCTGGGTTCCAGCTGGTACCAGAGGCCCCAGCTGACGGGGGTGATATGTAGAAAGTAGAGAGTAAAAGCTCTCACGGATCCCGTGCCTCAGAGGTCAGTGTCGTTAAAGGTTTGGAAGAAGTTCTTTCAGTTTTGCTAGGCATATATGAGATCTATATATTATTGTTAATGAAATGAGGTCATGCTTTACATACTGTTTTGCAACTTTCCTTTTGTCCTTTAACAACAAAACCAGCACATTCTTTCTGAGTCAAGAATCATAGGTCAGGGACTTCCCTGATGGTCCAGTGGTTAAGAGTCCGCCTTCCAATACGGGGGACGTGGGTTCGATCCCTGGTCGGGGAACTAAGATCCCACATGCTACGGGACAGCTAAGTCCACGCGCCGCAACTACTGAGCCCACACGCTCTGGAGCCCGCGTGCCACAGCTAGAGAGAAGCCCGCGCACGGCAACAAAGAGCCCGTGCACTGCAGCTAAGACCCGAGGCAGCCAAATAAATAAAATTAAAAAATAAAAAAGAGAACAGAAAGAAAAGAATCATCGGTCCATTTCACTGTTTAATAACTACTGAGTGTAGGTGTGCCTTACTTGATTCACCCCATCTCCTATCAACGGACCTTAAGGTCGTTTTAATTTTTCACTATTACAAACTATCCCGCAGTACATCACTGTTACACTTGCCTGAGTTTTCCTGCGGGATATACTCCTAAAAGCAGAATTGCTGGGTCCAAAGGTAAGCACGTTTAAGAAGTTAAGTGATTATTTCCTCTCCAAACCCTCCTAAACGAGGCTAAAGCTGCTGAGTATACCAAATAGTTAGGGCTACTATTCCTTACTCTGAGATCAAACAAAAATAATGTCAGGGATTCTGTCTTCCTTATTGTTTTTGCAGTCAAACATGACTGGTGAGCATATCGTTCATTCGTGTACTCGTCCGACCAAGATCTGCTGAGCCTCCACGATGTGAGCTCTTGCTGGGCACACACCTCTCTGCCAGGATTGGCCTCAGTTTATAGAACTAAGTGGTCGAACTGCTGTTAATTCATTGCAAAAACCTATCAAGAATCTATAACGCTCTGCAAGCTAAATAGAAACATAGCCACAAGTGACCAGGGGACACACGTGACGCACAGGCCCCCAACACGATATTCCAAAGTCCCGGGGGGGAAAATATATCTGTAGAGCTGGAAGATGACACTTTCTCATATGTGAAATCAGCTATACAAACTGTGAAGAGCCCTAACTTAGGAACCCAAACTTAGGGTTTATAACATTATAAACATTGCAGATCTTTCTTTTTAAAAAAAATGAAGATTTGTAAGAGCAGCCCACCTCACCTCTTTGGCTGTGTTCTGCAGAAGATGGGAATGGTTAGGGATTCTTTGGGGAGGGTTACATTCTTGTATAATTTGGCTTCAATCTACCACACTGACTAGATTCAAATCCCCAAGGCAGTTAAAATGACGTAAGAAAAAATATAAATAATGTAGAGCCTTGGGGGGCTGGCTTGAGTCTGTGTTTCTAAGTCTTTCAAGTAACCAAGTGTGAAAATACTCTTATCAGCGGCACATACTTCTTCATGCCACTTCTCGGGGGAGGGGGAACAGCTGCATCTTAAGAGGAAATGTTTCATTAACCATGACGAAGCCTGGGTTTAAAAGTGTCAAAGCCCCGAAAACATTTTTATTAAAATCGCTATAAATCTGATGGAAACTAGAGATCAAAAAGTTCTCCCCTCGGAGCTTCAGATATAAACTAATTCATCAGCGAACAGTGTTTGCACTCAGATGTGGCCACATCTGGATCGGGGGCCTTCAGAAAACATCTCCAAAGAGTAAATTTATTTTTTAAGTGGATTAAAAACCCTGGACTCCAGGGGACTTACGGAGACACTGAGTGGGGCACTGAAACCCCTTCTTAACAGCTGATGTGGGGGGGGGACACAACAGTCAGTGACACAACAGTCAGTGACAACCTTGCAATGACCATTTTAACGTGGGTAAAATAATATTCCATGTCACTTTATAACATTTGTTGCAGACTAACCTTTTTTACTGGGTACTTTTTTTTTTGCCACGCTGCGTGGCTTGTGGGATCTTAGTTCCCCAGCCAGGGATTGAACCGGGGCCCTTGGCAGTGAAAGCAGCGAGACCTAACCACTGGACCGCCAGGGAAGTCCCTCTGGGTACTTTTGACTCATCAGCAAGATTTCGATAGGTTGTTAAGCTTTATTATTTTTGGCCAATGACAGGACAACGGAGTGAGCCTTTGGTAATCACACTTCTTACTTCTAGAGGAAGCAGAAAAACCACAGCCACTCTGCGCCACCCTCCTCCTTCAGCGATTCGTGTGGCAGGTGGGTGACAGTCACAAAGGATAAACACCCAGAATTCCCTTATCGACAAAGCAGGACTGCAGAGGACACATTTACACGGGCCCAGGGTTTAAAATCAAGAATCCTGAGTGAGAAGGCTGCCATCAGTTTGATGACTTTCGGCCATTTACATAAAGTCTCTTTACCAGACAAATCAAGAAAATAAAAAACTGATTTTAGAGAAGGTATTGTAAACAAAGATCCACAGGGTCAGAGAGACATTCATCTAAAGGCCTTTTATAATCACACATCCAGAGACGAGGATAGGATGGATGGTGGAGGTAATAATACTGGATGGTGTTTTTTCAAACATTTAACATGTGCCCTGTACTGTACTAAACAGATACTCATTTAATCGTCACAATAATTCCAGGGGCTGGGTACTACTATTAGCCCCATTCTACAGATGAGGAAACTGAGGCTTAGAGAGGTTCAGAAACTTGACCAAGTCTCACAGCTGGCGAGTGGTTATAGTCAGGAGTCAAACCCAGAGCCACCTGACCCAGGAGCCTGTGCTCCCAGCCGCTACCCAGTGCTGCTTCCCTAGTAGGAAGGCTTGGATCTGCAGCCATCAGAGAGAGGCTCCTGAGTGCTTACAGGAAATGTGAGACATATGGCTCATGATGGCATTTTTTTTTTTTTTTTTTTTTGCGGTACGCGGGCCTCTCACCGTTGTGGCCTCTCCTGTTGCGGAGCACAGGCTCCGGACGCGCAGGCTCAGTGGCCACGGCTCATGGGCCCAGCCGCTCCACGGCACGTGGGATCTTCCCGGACCGGGGCACGAACCCGTGTCCCCTACATCGGCAGGCAGACTCTCAACCACTGCGCCACCAGGGAAGCCCCCATGATGGCATTTCGGTGAGTTTCATATGAATATGATCCTTAGACACTGCAGGTAGCAACTGAGTCTGTGCGGCACTGTGGAGGAGGGCCTCTTACCGGCTGGACTACCAGGTAAGGGGCAAAGTGGAAAATGCAGACTCCCAGGCCCCATACACTGAGATTCTGATTGGCTAGATCTGGGATGGGGCCCAGGAATCTGATTTTTTAATAAATGCTCCAGGTAATTCTGTTGCAGGTTGCCAGTTTGGGAAACAATGTTCTAAGGAACATGCTTTAGAAACACAGCTCTAGGGAACACTTTTATGTGGGTTGCACAAACTTCACGGGTAGTTGCTTCTGTTTCTGACCATATACTTTTACAAAATGAACACTGGTCAAAAGACCTTTTGAGGAGCTTAAAGAATCCCTGACTTTTTTTTTTTTTGGCTGCGTTGCGTCTTTGCTGCTGCATGCAGGCTTTCTCTAGTTGCAGTGAGCGGGGGTTACTCTTCGTTGTGGTGCGCGGGCTTCTCATTGCTGTGGCTTCTCTTGTTGCAGAGCACGGGCTCTAGAGCGCGTGGCCTTCAGTAGTTGTGGTACGGGGGCTCAGCAGTTTTGGCTTGTGGGCTGTAGAGCACAGGCTCAGTAGTTGTGGTGCACGGGCTTAGTTGTTCTGTGGCATGTGGGATCTTCCCGGACCAGAGCTCGAACCCGTGTTCCCTGCACTGGCAGGTGGCTTCTTAACCACTGTGCCACCAGGGAAGGCCCCCTGATGTTTTTAAGGTACTCATTCAAGACTCAGCTGGGTTTATGGGCTCTGAAAACTCATTTCTCCAGATGCTACTCGGAGAATAAAAGTCACCTTCCAGTCATACTTGGAGCACCCAAAAAAAGGTGATTCTGGGTAGGCCACTGAAGCCAAGGGAAATGACTGGGACCACAGCTCACATCACTAAAATGTGCTCGGACACCTAATGTGAACATTGAGTCTTAGCTGGGTTTCAGGAGTTATGTATGTTTGATGGTGAGCTGCAAAATGCTACATTTCTGGAAGACTATTTGGCAATGGGCCTTAAAGTTCATATTCTCTGACCCAGTAATTCTATTTCTAGGACTCTGACCCAGGAAAATAATCAGAGAAGTATGCAAAAACCATACACAGAGATGTGCATCACAGCCATGTCTCTGACAGCCAAAATACTTCAGACAACCTATGTGTCTGTCAACTGGGGAATGGATCAACTGAGTATACAGCCTTTCGAAAGCATGTTGTCTATAGCAAACCAAAAAGCTTCTGCACAGGGCTTCCCTGGTGGCGCAGTGGTTGAGAGTCCGCCTGCCGATGCAGGGGACGCAGGTTCGTGTCCCGGTCCGGGAGGATCCCACATGCCGTGGAGCGGCTGGGCCCGTGAGCCATGGCCGCTGAGCCTGTGCATCCGGAGTCTGTGCTCCGCAACGAGAGAGGCCGCAGCAGTGAGAGGCCTGCGTACCGCAAAAAAAAAAAAAAAAAAAAAAAGCTTCTGCACAGCAAAAGAAACGATCGACAAAATGAAAAAGCAACCTACAGAATGGGAGGAAATATTTGCAAACCACATATCTGATAAGGGGTTGATATCTAAAATATATAAGGGACTCACAACTAATAGCAAAAAGCCAAATAACCCACTTAAAAAATGGGCAGAAGACCTGAATAGACATTTTTCTAAAGAAGATATTCAAATGATCAATAAGTACATGAAAAGGTGCTCACATCACTAACCATAAGGGAAATGCAAATCAAAACCACAATGAGCTATCACCTCACACCTGTCAGAATGGCTTTTATCAAGAAAACAAGAGGGCTTCCCTGGTGGCACAGTGGTTGAGAGTCTGCCTGCCGATGCAGGGGACACGGGTTCGTGCCCCGGTCCGGGAAGATCCCACATGCCGCGGAGCGGCTGGGCCCGTGAGCCATGGACGCTGAGCCTGCGCATCTGGAGCCTGTGCTCCGCAACGGGAGAGGCCACAACAGTGAGAGGCCCGCGTACCGCAAAAAAAACCAAAAACAAACAAACTCAAAGAAACAGAAACAGATTGGTGGTTGCCAGGGGCAGGGGGTGGGGAGTGGGAGAAATGGGTGAAAAGTGGTCAAAGGGTACAAACTCCCAATTATAAGATACACATATCCTGGGGATGTAAGGTACAGCATGGGGGCTCTAGTTAACAATACAGTACAGTATATTTGCAAGTTGCAAACATAGTAGATTTTTAAAGTTCTCATCACACACAAAAAATTGTAACTATGCAAGGGGATGGATGTGTTAACTAACCACACCGTGGTAATAATTTTTTAATCTATATGTATATAAAATCACTATATTGAATATCTTAAATGCACACAATGTTATATGTCAATTATATCTTAATAAAGCCCGGGGTAAAAAGCATATTATCGAGGAATTTTCACCACACGCTCACAAAACAACAGTTACTGAGAATGTTGCTATACACGTATACATATACATAAAAACGTACTCTGCAAAATGTTGACATATATACCTATATACACCATATAATGACAATTCTTTGTTTATCTATATCTAAACATAAAACAATAGAAGGAAGTCCACCAAAATGTTAATAATGATTACCTCTGAGTCATTTCTATTTTCTTCTTTACAGGTCTATTTTCTAAATCAGACAAAGTTTTAAAATTAAGCTATATCCTTTATAAATTAAGTTTTCAGAGAATTGTTAATGAAATGGGAAATGCATATTACATAATATCAAGTGAAAATATAGGATAAAAATATATATTCAATATGGTACCCATTAGTTTTTTTAAAATTATGTGTGTGTATATATATATATATATATATATATATATATATATATATATATACATACACATTATATATAAATCAATCCAGGAAGATACCAATAACTGTTGTCTCTGTGTACTGGGATTATAGGTAATTATTTTCTTCATTCCACTTGTGTATCTTTTCCAAACTTTCTACGATGAGAATGTGTTAGCATTTCCAGTAAGAGAACCCAATCAGTTGCATTTTAAGCCACAGTTTTCACGAGGACCATTTCCTCTGGTCCCTGTTGGGAGCCCCTTACAGCTGGGGTGTGCTACGAGGCTCTGAGGAGCAGCTGCATCCCCTGAGCTCCATCTGCAGCCCGGGATGAGCACCCACCTCGCAGGAGCAGCCCATTCACACAGGCCAGGTGAATGGCAACTACAGGGAAAGGATCACAACAGCGAGCATTTACTGAGCTCTTCCTACGTAGCCTACTCTGTGCCAAGTGCTGTGCGGGCATCAACTCTTTGAACTGGATGAGGCTGGTCCTCATGCAGCTAGGGGCCTTCTGTCTAATTCCAAAGCCCATGCTCTTACCAACATCAAACTCTGGTAAGGAATCCGCCTTACAAGAATATCTTTATGGCAAGTCTGTTTCCAAGCAGTGCATCTGCTATGCCCAGGACCTCCTTTCTGATCCATTTATGTAAGAATAGTGTTAAATTTTTACTTTGACCTATAATGATTGCTCCCCGAGGTCGTTTTTATAAATAACACATCGCACGGCTGTTCTTGTTTTCATTCTACCTACCTTCTCTTCCGATGGGTAAAAGCCAATTGCCCTCATGACAAAAGGAAGCTCCGACAGGCAGATGTGTTCCGACACCTTTCTGGTCTCCATTGTATCAATACCTTGACTACGGAGCTGAGAATAGTAAAAATAGTCTTCCAGCTCCTATGTGGAAATGAAGCGGAAACACAACATGCATTTTTGGCTTAAGTCTGAAGCAGCCATTTAGGCTTCAAGGACATTTTCTAGAAAGTACATTTTAAGCTCAGTGGGGAAAACAGCTTTGGCAAAAAGCAAGAAGGTTAACCCCGGGCACATCTGTTTTACAGACTTAACTAGATGCTACCAGGAAGTGTTTACTCTGAGGATAGTAGTTACCCTGTAGAATTTTCCTTCCCTGCCACCAGACACCAGACCATAGAATGGGGTCAGGTCTTCGCCCCCAAGAGAAACTGCTGCCTCCAGGGCACTAGAACAACGAGAGAAACATCATTATTAGCCAGCAGTCAGTCAGGAACACAATGCACCGCAAGGCTGCCCAGCTGCGGACCTCCGGAGGGTATTACAGTGAGGATACGACTAGGGTCTCTGTAAACTCGTTAAGTAAATTCCCTCCAAAATGAAGCTGCAAATGGGAAATTCAATTTCAAGTGTGGCACCCGCCTTAATGACGATGATATTCTCTCGTGGATACGACAGGGCAGACGCCTGGCAATTTGTCTGCAATCTCTGGGGGGAGGGAGGGAGGGAGGGTGGTGAGTCCACAGTCTTCCCAGTGGCCCTCCTGTAACTTTAGATCTGCATGTGACCAGAGCCAGAAGAATGGGACGTGGCACAGGTGGGTGGCCGTCGCTAATTGCTTCCATAAAAACTCTGGAGGCCGCAAGGGACCCACGCCAGTCAGATAAAAATAGCCCTCTGCTCTCTAACACAGGGTCAGATTTTTCCAAAAATAGGACCTTTAAGTGGTAAGAAAACCTACTTTTTGTATGAGGCTGACTTTACCTCATACAAAATGCTAATAATAATATGAAATCATCTTAATAATCCACTAACTGGATTTTTGCTAATCAGACCATTAGCCGCTTTGTAGGGTTATTAAGACAGACTTTGTGCAGACCATGGCGGGGAAGTGGTTATGTATACAGAAGCTGGAGTCAAAGGGACATGCCTGTGAGCCCTGGCTCTGCCACTTGCAAGCAGTGTGATCATGGGCAAGTGACTTAACCACTCAGGGCCTCAGCTTCCTATTCTGTAAAATGGAAATAATTACAGGGTCTGCCTCAGGGGATTGTTGTAAGAATTAAAGTGAGTGCACAGAGAGGATTCCACATGAAGCCCTTTATTTTTCTCCTGTGATGAACCTTTGTTGAGGTGTGGGGTTGATGCGAATCCCAGCCCCAGCACACTACTCCATTGCTTGGGCAGATCACTGAACCCCTTGAGCTAGTTCCCAGATCTGTACAACAGGGATACCAACAGTGCCTACGTCACAGGATAGCTGTGGGGACACGTCAGACAATACATGGAAAGCCCAGGGCCTGGCTCAGGACTATGATTACTGTTGAACTGGGTGTTGAGGTGCACCTACGGCTCTCCTGCAAGAGTCAGCCACAGAACAGTCCTCGGTCCTCTTGTCACAGCCCCGCACAAGCCCCACCCAAGCAGGCTGCGTGAGGTCCATGGAGCTGGTGTACTCTCCAGGTGGGCCTGGGGTCCAGGCGGGCCTGAGGACCGTCTCCAGTAGGGCTCAGTCTTCACCTGGCTCTTGGCTCTGATATTACCCATCGAGGCAGGTGTCCAGCTGAGAGGGCTCCCGCTCTGTGGCCTCCAGGCCAGGCCCAGGCCCAATCCCAACAGGCTCTGAGGGCAGTGAGGCCACTATTGGCCATTTGATTCTGAAGCAGGGCCAGGTAAAGGCCCAAGTGACATGGAGGAGCCTGTCACCACCTGAAGGCCCCAGGGGACAGGCTCACAGAGCTCTGGATTCTCTGGGAACGGCCCTCCAGCAGTCAGGACTACACCATGTCCCCTGCTTCCTGGCCACTGTCAGCTCAGCTGACCTGAGAGCCAGAGGGACAGGGCTGGGCTTGTCCCACCAGAGCTGGGGCAAGAGACTCCCTCTCTCTGGTGTGAAATCTGGGGACTGTCAGTGGCCGAGTTCCCACCGAGTGACGAAATCCAGCTCTGCAGAGAGTGACAGCAACAGCAGAGGCGAGCTGAGAGCAAACGCTGAGGGTGGGCTGGGCTGCTCCCCCCGCAGTGCGGTGACCCGAGACCCCAGGACCCGCTCGTAACTTCCCCTTTCTGCCTAAGTTGGGTTCTAATGCTTGCCACAAAAAAAGAGGTCATTGGGGCACAAGATGGAGGTACATTTATTGAAAACCTACTGTGTGTGTGCCCAGAAATATACTCAGTGCTGTGGGGAATGAGCTAAAGCCCAAGAAACAGTGAGCACAGCAACCAGCATATAGCAAGAGCCCAGTAAACGCTCCCTGGGGGGGAGGGGGAGGGGAGGAGGGAAAGCAGGGGGAGGAGAAAGGGCACCTAACCCCAAGATCTGGCCCTTCACTTCCCCGTGAGCTCAAACCAACAGATGGTCCTTACTTGCCAAATGTGTTAGAGTTGCACCTCCTACTCCTGGGCCTTACACACCATCTGTCGGGGCTTCAGACCAGGGTAATGAGCAGAGCTGAAAGTCTTCCGGATTCACGACAAAAAAATTTATAAATAGACTTTACTGTTTAAGAATACATCAGTTTTATGTTTTTCACAATTGTTACTGTAAATACCTTGTGCCTGTTCATGGATTATTTTATTCTAAAATATTTTGTCAAATGTGTATCAACCAAATTAAAAACAAAGGCTTTCATGTTAGCAACAACAACAACAAAAAAAGCGGGGGGGGGGGGGGG